>NC_136270.1:96269869-96759869 GCF_964187855.1 Myxine glutinosa
CTGTCACCTCCTGGGCTCAGCCACACCCAGACGAGCTGAGGCGAAAAACAAAGATTCACCCGTAACAAACAAATCTGTTTCCCGCCACAAAGCAAGGCGCCCGCCCACCCCGCTATTCAGCGACCGGCCATTGGGCAAGGCAACGGAGATTATTCTTTATTTAATAATTACAAATCTCGCGAGATTAAGTGCTTAATGCTTTTTCGCTTTTGAAATCTTCAGTGTATTGACCTTATGGGTATCTTTTTTCATTTAGTTTAATCCTTTCTCCTAAGATATATATTTGTTTATATACCTCGTGGTGATTTACACAAAAATATTAAGACGCGGCATAGTCACGTGATTCCGTAACTTCCGGCATTCCGCTCAAGTTGAGCAAACGTCACAATATCATTCACATGAGGCATGTTTACACCTCATAAAACAGCTACAGGGGACAGCGGACAGGACGGCCATACCTGCCGGGTTACCGGTCGTGAAGTTGAGATGAGTATTCCCACCATTCCCGGCCACCATGAAGTAATAAAACAAATACGTGTGACGTCACGACTAATATGTGAATGTTACGTTGACCACGTGTGACGTCACGTTAAATACGTGTGACGTCACGTTTTTTCCACCAATGTCGTTCCAATTTTATTACAGGTTTTAAAGTGGGTTTCTTCACGGTAATGAAACCTTTATTCTAAAGTGGGCTTTGCGTGTCAAACAGTGTTTTTTTCAATGCACGAATTTTCTGGTAAACAAACCACAATTGGTGTGCAAAAGTTGCATTAATATGAAATTAAACAGAACCAGTTTTAAGAGATGTTTAAAATACAACTTGTCTTTTAATGGAAAAATAACAAACTACAACTACAAGTCCATTTACATCTAAAAAAAAACCGTTTGTGTGGACGCGTTTTCTCGCCATTGCTCTGGACTGCAGAGTATGGAGGCAAACCGGCAATCAGTTAATTTTCCCTCCCTTAAGCCAAAACTCAATCCTTCCTCGAGGGTGGACTCGTTGTGCAGCTGCAAATTGTTTCCGTCTCCAGTGCAATATTATATTCCTTATTGGACACAGCACCAGGAGGAAGGACGTCATACGCAGGGATATGACGTGTTTATCAGTTGATCTTCTTCTTTTCAAACCAAGGCTTCGATTCCTTCGAATCAAGACCTCGATACGTTAGACAGCTTATACTATCGGCGAGTCAATTTTAACGATGTTCTTCTCCTTTTCCCTTTATAATATACTAGAATATAAGGCCCGTCGCTTTGCTGACGGAAATACCACCTTTGCTGCGATGACTAATCTATGGGGGAAGAAAAACAACAAAAGGATTCCTGGGAGATCCTGCACTCTGAGTCCGTGCAGGGATAACCAACGTCACGTGTTGGCATTTGCAGTTTTCACACGCGTGTCCACGTACCCGTGGGGGAAAAAAAAATTCTTTTATTTTTTGGATCACAAACACTCCCGGAGTTACCCGAATCCACCGTAGTTGTATTCATTGAAATCCATTAATCCGTTCTCACGTTATAACACGACAGACAAACAGACAGACACGACTCCTTTTGTAATATAGGCCGACGAGATGAATGCACCCGGCGTTGTCCGGGTTCTTTTTGAATGAATTTAATCTTCTGCACATCGGTCTGACGCGAGCCCAGTATCAGTTAGTGCTCAACGATTCCTTTTCTTTCTTCTGTCGGGCCCTGTGAGAGAGAATTTTGAAAGCATGTGTTGCAATCAGTCAGATATTCCTATTAAGTGCATAAGTTGTACTTCAAGATATTTTGAAAGAAGAAGAAGATTTATTGCGAAATGGGCCCAGCCCAGCCGAGGTGGGCCTCGACCGGCCTCGCCACCGAGCCGATAACCTTCCCGGGACCCGTCCCGACATTTTTTGTTTCAGAGGTTTCCTCCTATCTTTCATCGTTCAGGAGATAATAAGAAGAAGAATAAGAAGAAGATACATAGATAGATAGAAGATAGATGAGGCCCAATAGCTTCAAGTCCCTGCCCTGCCTTGACCACGATACTCCTCCACTTCCCTCTGTCCTCCACCAACTCTCTCCACTCTCCAACTATCCCCACCTCACTGATATCCCTCCTCACACAATCCTCCCATCTAAACCGTGGTCCACCTCTTTTCCTCCTACCTTGCTCCCTCAACCTATCCACTCTCTGTGCCATTCTCTCTTCTCCCATCTGCACCAAATGTCCAGCCCATCTCACCCGGCATTTCACCAATCTCCCCATCAAGCTCATCTGCACACCAATCTCCTCCCTCAGTTCATCCATTCTCCTTCTATCCAGCCTCTTCACTCTCACAATCCTCCTGATCCAGTTCTCACAAACCTGCATCCTCTGTTGTTGTCTCTCTGCCAGCGCCACCATCTCCAAACCGTAGTAAAGATAGGCTGGCGTTACGCACGACATCATAACCTTCCCTTTCAATCTCCTTGAAATATTTATGTCTGCCATTACTCCCCCCCCACCCTCCTCCATACATTACTAGTACCCGACTGCAAAGCCGCAATGAGCCGGCGAAGCCAAAGCCTCTTGCCACTATTTTACCCATCACTATGGCATCAGTAGGTTAGGTAGTTGGTAGTTGGTAGGTGGAGTAGGTACCGTACCTAGTTCAAAATAATAATAACAATAATAATTCATTTATTTTGTATAGCGCTTTTCCAGAAGCCCAAAGGCGCTTTGACAGAGTGGAAAACATAATGCATAACAATACATGAAAACCACAATTGCAAAAAGACAAGAATCAATAGGGAAATATTTAAAGCAAAAGGAGGGAGAAGGAGAAGAGATAGTCAGGGGTTAAATGCTGTGGGTTGAATGTTGAATGCAGTGTTGAACAGGTGGGTCTTTAGTGATGTTTTGAATGTGGTGAGTGAGGAGGAGTCTCTGATGGTGTGAGGTAGTGAGTTCTAGAGGGTGGGAGCAGTGATGGAGAAGGCCCTGTCCCCCCCAGGATCGGAATTTGGTCCGGATGGAGGGGGTTAGGAGGTTGGTACCAGCAGAGCGGAGGTTGCGGGTGGGAGTGTGTCTGGAGAGGAGGTCAGCCAGGTAGGATGGGGCCAGGTTATGGAGGGCTTTGTATGTCAAGAGGAGGATTTTGTACTGGATTCTCTGGGGGATGGGGAGCCAGTGAAGCTTGTAAAGGACGGGGGTGATGTGGTCACGGGTCCGGGAATGGGTGAGTAGACGGGCAGCGGAGTTCTGAATGTATTGGAGTTTATTGGTGATTTTTTAGGGTGAACCATAGAGGAGGCTATTGCAGTAGTCCAGACGGGAGGTGATGAAGGCGTGGATGAGGGTTTCTGCAGCCGTGGAGGAGAGGGATGAGCGGAGACGGGCAATGTTTTTCAGGTGAAAGAAGGCTGTCTTTGTGATCTGTTTAGTGTATTTGTCGAAGGAGAGGGTTTGGTCAAAGATGACGCCAAGATTCCGGATGTGAGGGGAGGTGGATACTGGGATACCGTCGATGTTGAGGGCAAAGTTATGGGTGGATTTTGTGAGCGTTTTTGGGCCAATGATGATTATTTCAGATTTATCACAGTTAAGCTTGAGGAAGTTGATTTGAAGCCAGGATTTTATTTAAGTGATGCAGTTTGTCAGGATAGAGTGGGTGGCGGTGGAGATGGACTTGGTGGAGATGAAAAGCTGGATGTCATCGGCGAAACAGTGGAATTGGAGACCATGATGTCGGATCAAGTGACCGAGGGGGGACAGGTAAAGGATGAAGGGGAGGGGGCCAAGAACTGAACCTTGGGGGACACCTTGGGGGAGGGGAGCAGTGGGGGATTTGCAGTTATTGATGGAGATGAACTGGCGTCTGTCAGAGAGGTATGATTTAATCCAAGAGCGGGCAGTGCCGGTAACGTTAAAGGTGGATTCAAATCGGGTGAGGAGGATGGTGTGATCGATGGTGTCAAAGGCAGCGCTGAGGTCGAGGAGTACGAGAATGTTGAGGTTGCCAGCATCAGAGGAGAGGAGAAGGTCGTTGGTGATTTTGAGGAGAGCAGTTTCAGTACTGTGGTTGGAGCGGAATCCGGATTGGAATGTTTCATACAGGTTATTGGCAGAGAGGTGATGTTTGAGTTGAGTGGCTACAGCGCGTTCCAAAACTTTTGACAGAAAGGGTAGGTTGGAGATGGGTCTGAAGTTGTTTAGGGTGTCAGGGTTTAGTCCAGGTTTTTTTTAGAATGGGGGTAACAGCAGCAATTTTGAGGGAAGGTGGGACGATGCCTGTAGACAGGGAGGAGTTTATTGTTGCAATGATAAGTGGAGAGAGAGCAGGGAGGGAGGCCTTGACAAAGCTGGAGGGGATGGGGTCAAGAGTGCAAGTGGCAGTTTTCATTCCTATGAGGAGTTCAGAGAGGTCATTAGGGGAGATTGGGGAGAACCGAGACAGGGGATGGCAGGACAAGGGGGGGGCAGGTGGTTGGAGGGGGAGCGGGTGCGGCGGTGGTCAAGCTGTTGTAGATGTTGTCAATTTTGCGTTGGAAGAAAGAGAGGAAGGAGATGCAGTTGTCTACTGTGAATGACTGGGTGGTGGTGTTCAGGGGGCGGAGGAGTTTGTTTATTGTCGAGAAGAGTGCTTTTGGGTTTCCGGAGCCAGAGTGGATAATTTGAGAGTAGTAGGCGGAGCGGGCGCGGGAGAGGGCATCTTTGTAGTGTTGTAGGTGGTCCTTGTAGGCTTGGGAGTGAACTGTGAGACCTGTTTTATTGCGGAGTCTTTCAAGTTGGCGAGCACGAGTTTTCATCAGGCGGAGTTCGGGGGTAAACCAGGGAGCAGAATGGGTGAAAGAAACTGTTTTGGTTTTTACAGGCGCAAGCTGGTCAAGGCAGGAGGAGAGAGTGTGGTTGTAGTAGTCAGTGAGGTCGGAAGGGGTGTGGAGGTCAACGAAGGGAGAAGTGGACATTTTTTCAGAGAGGGTGGATGAGAATGAGGTAGGTGAAAGAGCGTTTAGCTTACGGAAGGTGATAGTGCGATAATGTCTTGGTGATGGGGTGGGGATGTTGATGGTCATAGTGATAGCTAAGTGGTCAGAGAGGGTGAGGTCGGAGCCAGAGAGATGGTGCAAATTTAATCCAGTGGAGCAGACAAGGTCCAAAATGTGACCACGGATATGGGTAGGAAAGTCGACATGTTGAGTGAGGTTAAAGCAGGTGAGTAAATCAGTGAAGTCAGTGGTTATTGTGGAGTCAGTGGAGTCCATGTGGATATTGAAATCACCAAGGAGGAGGATTGAGGGGGAGAGGGAACATAGCTGGGTCAGAAAGTAGGAGAAGTCAGACAGAAATGATGGGTGTGGTTTGGGAGGGCGGTAGACGACAGCCATGACTGACTGCGTGCGACCAGAGAGTTTAAAAGCCAGGTGTTCAAATGATGAGGATGAGGCGATGGGGATGAGGCTGGTCCTGATGTCTTGACGGTGGATAACGGCAATTCCACCATCTCGGGCCCCCGAGCGTGGTTTATTGACGTAGGAATATCCATTGGGTGTGGTGAGGTTGAGTGTGTAGTAGTCCAGAGGTTGTTGCCAGGTTTCGGTGAGACAGATAAAGTCCAGTTTGTTATCCAGGATGTATTCGTTCAGGATGAGGCATTTGTTGTTGAGGGACCGGGTGTTGAACAGGGTGAGCTTGATGTTGTTTTGAACAGCAGGGATGAATTCAGGTGATTTAGCCAGGGTTCGTAGGCAGGAGGTGCGATTGTGTGCGTTGCTGTGACCAGGTGCGCTGGGACGATGAGTGGGAGTGCGCTGAGCCGACCAGAGGATTGCAAATATACAAACTTACGACCAGAGCCACGGTGAATGTACCTGGGTCGTCGGAGGAGTCCATTTGATTTGATGGCAGAGATGCATGATGGGGTGGAGCGGGTATTGAGCAGAAGGAGCCTTGCGGCGGAGTACCGCAGAGCCATGCCAGGCAGGAGCGGAGAGACGAGACGAGGCCAAGGTTGAGGAGGTGAAACAATGGTCCCAACCCACAGGAGCGGGCCCGAGGAAACGAAGGAGCCAGGTAGGTGAAGCCAGGAGCAGAGCCGGGACCAAGCAGAGGGCAGGCAGGAGCAAAGAGACGATCACGAGGCCAAGGTTGATCACGGCAAAGCGGCAAATGCAGCGGCAATCGACCGCCGCCGCTACAAATCTAGATCACGGCGGGAAACCGCCACCAAACCGCTGCGATGGTCACAACCCACGACAGCGTGCCCGAGGAAACAGCGAGCAGGCGAAGGAGCCGGGCAGGCGAAGCAGGGAGCAGAGCCAGGGCTATGCAGAGGGCAGACTCGATAGCCAAAAAATCCGCACGACCACCAAAAAAGCAAGCAACTGACAGTGGCCCGGTCGAAGAAGCGGCGAGCATGTGACGCCTACGTCCTCTTCATACCGGACCGGAAGCGAAAAAAAAGAAAGGAAAAAAAAAAAAAAAAAGGACACAAAAGGACTCAAAATGACACCATTTGCATTCTGGATGAGATTAAAATTTATAAAATTTACTTCTTGATTAATTCGGTGAATTCCGTCTCAACTTCGGATATTTCCGGCCGTGAAAAACTATCCCCTACGGTAGCGAGATTTCTAAAAAATAATTCTTCGTCAATTTTAGAATATTTGACGCCGTTTTCAGCCTCCGAAACGCGTAATAAGCTTTTTTGAAATATTTTTTCAAATGCTCGAATCTCATTGGCTCCGGTGTTTGGTGACGATTTTCATTGAAGATAACTAACCAGGGCCCGGGGAACGAGGTTGGTCTTAAAGTATTTTTATTACAAATTAGAGGTGCATCAGATTGTGAATCACACAAAGACGAGTGCAACAATCTCTTTTTGAACTTTTTCGCAATTTTTTTATGCATACTTCCGCATCCGGAAGATGGCGGCCTCCATTGAGTGATTTGGTTTTTTAAATATTTTTTCAAATGCTCGAATCTCATTGGTTCCGGTGTTTGGTGACGATTTTCGTTGAAGATAACCAGGCCCGTGCGGGCCGAGGTTGGTCTTAAAGTATTTTAATTACAAATTAGAGGTGCATAAGATTGTGAATCAAACAAAGACAGGTGAAACAAACTCCTATTGAACTTTTTTCAATTTGTTATGCATAATTCCGCATCCGCAAGATGGCGGCCTCCATTGAGCGATTTGGTGCGGCAAAGCTTCGAAATTCTCAAGCCAAGGGATCCAGCATAATCTGGTTTTTCAACATAATACGTACGCGTTCATTGAGAACACCGGCTTCGCCGGCTATCACCCACCTGAATCCTCCTCCGCACCTCTGCCTCTGACTTACCATCCCGGATCACCTTTCCACCCAGATACTCAAACCGATTTCCTTGTCTGATCTCCTTCCCCTCTAACCTGCTATTCATTTATTTTCTCTGCTGCCCAATCCAAATCACCTCCGTCTTCTCCATGCTCACTTTCAGCCCCTGCTTCTCAAATGCCTCCTTCCACTCCCAAGTACAAAACATGAGTGGGCTGGGAGAGCTTCCCTGCCTCAAACCGACATTGACGTTGAACTCCTCCGACATCCCAAGACCAACAAAAACTCTTCCCTTTGTTCCCTTGTACATCCCATCCACCAACATAACTTTTGCCTCCATTACTCCCATCCATTTCAGTGTTGTTGTTTTTTGTTTTGTTTTGTTTTTAGGCTGCGACGAGCAGCTCTATGAGAGGACCGCGTTGTTGTTCTTGTTGTTGGGGTGCCTTTTTGAATAGCGCATGCGCATACACTCGGACGTGCGTTGGTATGAGGTAAGAACATCGCGGACTAAAATCGCGATTTGTTTGAAGAAACCAGAATAAATTTAGCAACAAAGACAACATGAATGTTTTCATATCAATCTCATTTCACAGAACTTGACACAAATTAGGTGTAATTATTGAATAGCGCATGTGCATACACTCGGGCTTCCCCTACCGACCAAGCCCGTTTCAAATTATCCCTCTGCCACCCAGAATTAACATTAATAAATAACATTAATGAATTAACATTAACATGAACAGAAATAACATTCACGTCCATACATTATATGTAATCAGTTGATGAAGTATGTTGCGTCGCAAAACAAATGACCAGACCAGAACTGAAAGACAAAAAGATGCTAGTGCCTGCGTATAATTTAATGACTGGTCGAATTTGGTAGCGCATATTGCAATGGATATCCTCATGATTCTACACGCCGCAGCTGGTGACCACACTGTGGTCATTTTTCTCTTGTCTTTTAATACAAGATCGAGGCTCGTGTAAGAGCTAACATCAATCACAAAAAACAACAACGAACGGACACACAAAACATACAAAAAAGGGAGCGAGAGACAAGATGGGGAGAGAGAGGGAAGCACACAAGTACAACAGCAGAGAACAGGGACAACGGAACATCTGTGGGAGGGAGAGGGCTTGGGGGGAGGAGGCATGGGAAGGCGGGGGTGGGGGATAGTATAAAACACATTGACACTGCTGGAACTTCCAGGAAAGAAAAAGACGGTGTTTCAAAAAAAAGGGGGATTTGGGGTGAATTAACGGGGGTAGAAGAGATCATGGTTTTGGATGGGGGAAGATAGGAGATGGTGGTGAACAGCTGTTTTAAAGACCTGGAGGGAGGAGTGGGATTGAAGAGAGTGAGGGAGTTTGTTCCAGAGGTGGGAGTAAAGAGGAGTGAAGGTGAGCAGAGAGTCTTGATTTTGGCAATTTCACAAGAAGAGGGTTACTGGCAGATCTTGTACGACCTGCAGGAATATTTGGGGGACAGAGCCCAGATAGAGCTGAGGGATCTAGGCCGGATAGGAGTCGGTAGAAGACAGAAAGACCACCTACCTGCCTGCGGTGAGTGAGTGAAAGGCCCTCGGAGTTAGCTTCATCGCCGGAGATTTCAATGATTCTGAAAGCTTTGGTTTCAACAGCGTGAAGACGAGCTAGGTGTGAGGCAGGAGTACCAGCCCAAAGGGGAGAACAATATTCCATTGAGCAGTGGATGAAAGCCTCGTATGTAGTGAGGAGCTCAGGTGTACCAAGGAAGGACCTCGCACGACGGAGGATGCCCAGTCGGCGACTGGCTTTGGAGGCCAGCTTGGAAATGTGGTTTTCCCAGGAAAGATCATGACAGATAGTGAGACCCAAAAGATTGAGTGACAGAACTTATTGGAGAGGATTGTTCAGAAAGTAGATGGGAGGGTTGTCCAGTCAGTCTTTTTGGAGAGACATAGTAAGAGTGTGAGATTTGTCAGGATTGAAAGACATGTTCCACTTGTTTGCCCAGTCTGTGATTTTGTCCAGGTCTGCAGAGAGTGAGGAGGCTGCAGATTGCCGATCTGAGATATGAGGAATGGAGCGGCAGAGTGTGGAGTCATCAGCAAAGAGATGGAGAGGATTTTTAAGAGAGTCTGAGAGATCATTGATGAAGACCAGAAAAAGCACAGGGCCCAGAACAATGCCTTGAGGACCTCCAGCCTGAACAGGAAGGGGAGATGAGAGAAACCCATTCAAGGCCACACGTTGACTACGACCAGAGAAGAAGTCCGCAAGCCATGTATGGAGATTTCCATGGATCCCATAGGAGGAGAGTTTGGTGAGCAGAGCGGGGTGCCAGACCGTATCGAAGACCGTATCATGTTGCATCACCATCTCTCTCGGGACAGTGTTGTAGGCCTTCTCCAGATCCACAAATCTCAATGCCATTTCACCTCCAACCTCTTTTCCACCTTCTGTCTCAGCATGGACATCCCATCTGTCATTTTCCTACCCTTTCTGAACCCCTGGTGCTCTTCACCGATCTCCTTTTCCAAACTCCTCCTTATCCTCCCATCCAGAACCCTTTCCAGCACCTTCATGACCTGACTAAGGAGTGTAATGCCCCTACACCTCCCCGGATCTTGAACATCTCCCTTTCCCTTCCATATTGGCACAATTAACCCTGTCCTCCACCCCTCTGGAAATGACCCATCTCTCAAACATACTTTCAACAAACTCTTCGTCCACCTGACTCCGTCTTATCCCACTGCAATTATTATTTCTGTACATATCTCATCAATGCCTGACGCCCTTTCCTTTTTCATCCTCTTCAATGCCGTAAACACTTTCTCTTCCGTGATCTCCACCAACTACACTTTTCTCTCCACATAACTTGGTAGCTCCAGTTCAACCGTTCCTTCCTTCCTGGCTCAACAGCTGTTTGAAATATCCTTCCCACACCTTCAATACTGCACCCCCTCTCTGTCACTATCCTCATACACCGCCTCCCTCCCCTTCATGTACTTGCTTATCCTCATTCCTGTCATGAGCCAATTTATAGATCATCTTCTCTCCATTCTCTCCCAACTTGTACAGTACACCTCCTCTTCCATATAATTTCTCGCCGTATCCACAGCTCTCCTTGCTGCTTTCTTCTTCTGCCCATACAGGTGCAGCAACCCCATATCCGACTGCCTCCCTCTATCCTTGATCTTGTTTATCCTCTTCCAAACCTCCTTATTTTCACCAACTGCCTTCACTACTTCCTCCGTCCATCATACCTGGTTTCTATCCCTCGACGATTCAAACTTTCCTGATGTCCTTCCACACAACACTTCTGCAATTCCCCTAAATGCCTCTTGTTACGGATTTATGTGAATTTATGTGAATTACTATTCAGGTCTTTGCTTATTAATGTGTAGTCGATTAAAGGTTGTTGTGATTAAAGGGTCAGGAGCTCCTTCTGGGGAAAAGGAGACCCGGAAACGGAAGAAAAAACGGACACGAGGTCCGGGAGAAGCGGCGATCTTCTTCTTCCTCGCCCAGTGCCGAGAAGAGCGGTATCGATATTGAGCAGCATGGGGAAAGCTGCGTTTAAAAGCCCGTCTGGCGAGAGGAGTTACCGGGACGTGTAGCTACCCATTTACACGTCAAGTCGCCGTGGGTTCGTGCATGGAACCAAACGTCCGGCACAGTTCGCCTCACCGTCTACAAGGACGCGCACGGCAGGCGCCTTGGGCCTCGCACGCTTTGCAAGCCCCGAAGCCGCGATCACGAGCACCGACCTCGGTGGGCTGCCGAGGAGGTGTCCGCGGCAGCAGCTGTTCCCGGTACGGGACGTGCATGGTGGAAGCACGTCAGGAAGGGTCCGTTCAACCGCCCACGTGCGGAGATCGAACTACAGGAGTACGGAGACATTGTGAGAGACATTGAACATGGAGGGAGTCGGGAGTGGGGCTCACGTGAGGAATGTATAAGATGGCCATCTCAGAGCTATTGTAGATGAGTTTACATCTTTGTAATATTGATTGTTGATTGTTGATGGTTGTTGATTGCTCGGGGAATATATCATTGATTATTCCGGATCCTTGGTGTGGGGTTTCTTATTGACTGGAATTCATATTTATTGCGTTACGAAAGCGCATAAATAATAGATCTTTCTGGCGGAGTTCCTCTCACGGTCCGGGGGTCACCGAGACCAGGTAGTCACCGGGAGGACCACGTAACAGAATTGGGGGCTCGTCCAAATTACGATTTGCGGATTCGCAATTGGGTCGACGTCCGAGATCTAAAATTGTATAAAATAATAAAACAATATTTTTATTAATTAAAATTTATTAATTAAGTATTAATTGGTAAATTTTTGGGGAAATTGGGGGTAAAGTCTTGGGTGAAGGTTAACAGGTGTTAACGATAGGCACCATGGCGTTTGTGGCACAGAACTTTGCGGTAACCCCGAGTGAGGCACAGTTCCGAGCGTTACTAAAGTCGGACCTCTTGAAATTGGCCAAACATTTTAACTTGGAGGTCCGAACTAATTTGAGGAAGGCAGAGTTGCAGACCACGGTGATACAATCTATGGTGGGATTAGGAACATGGGACGAGTTAGCCTGGGAGTGGCTACCCGAAGAACCAGAAGACGTTGAGCTCCGGAAGCTGGAGTTGCAATTAAGGAGCCAGGAACGGATCAAAGAAGAAGAAAGTAAAGCAGAAAAGGAAAGAGCAGAAGAAGAAAGGAAAGCAGAAAAGGAAAGAGCAGAAGAAGAAAGGAAAGCAGAAAAGGAAAGAGCAGAAGAAGAAAGGAAAGCAGAAAAGGAAAGAGCAGAAGAAGAAAGGAGAGTGGAACGAGAACTCCAGGAAAGGTTAGAAAGGATGAAAACAGAGGAAAGGAAAGCAGAAGCAGAGGAGAGGAGAGCTGCAAGGGAACTCGAAGCAGAGGAGAGAAAAGCGGAAAGGGAATTAAAGGAACGTGACATGGCGCTTCAGCAAGAAATTAAATTCAAGGAGCTGGAGTTAATGAGAGAACGGGGAGAGGTACCACCCTTGCTGATGGGGTCGACACCTAGCCAGAACACCTGGGATGTGGGCAGACATGTGAGGCTGGTTCCACCCTTCAGTGAAAAGGAAGTCGCTAAATTTTTTCCACACTTTGAGAAAGTGGCTCGACAGTTATACTGGCCGGAGGAGGCCTGGACCATACTAGTGCAAAGTGTGCTGGTGGGTAAAGCTCAAGAGATTTATTCGGCGCTACCAATGGACCAATGTGCAGATTATGAAGTATTGAAGAAGCACATCCTCAAAGCCTATGAGTTGGTTCCTGAAGCTTACCGGCAAAAATTCAGGAATGCCAGGAAGAGGGAGAGTGAGACCCATGTGGAGTTTGCCAGAGTGAAAGAAAACATGTTTGATCGGTGGTGTGAGTCGAAAGGAGTCGGGAACGACTTCGAAGCATTGCGTGACCTGATGCTGGTGGAGGAATTTCAACAGTGTGTCCACGAGGACATCAAAGTGTACCTGCAGGAAAAGAAAGTACCAAAGTTGTGGGACGCAGCCACCATGGCAGATGATTATGCCTTAACACACCGGATAGGGGTCCACACACCTAGCTCATCGCCTAGACTTCAGCAGGGGAGTTATGGAACACCCGGTGCGGAGAACGACAATACATGCCGGCGGCCTCGAGAGGATTATGGGGACAACGCGGATACCCCAACTGTTCGAAATCAGAGGGCCACGGGCCCAAGACAAACTTATTTCCCGGGGGGCCCGAAGCAGACCACGAGTTTTTCCTCCTGGCCTACTTGTGCCTTTTGCAAAAAACCTGGACACTTGATGTCCAGTTGTTACCTCATGAAAAGGGACAACCCAGAGCGGAGTCCGACTATTACAACTTCGAATGCGATGGCTAGCGTAAGAAATCGCCCACAGAAGAGTTACCAACCATTTATTTATGAGGGGTTTGTCTCACTCGAGGGAGACTTGACTAACCCAAGACCCGTTAGGGTATTGAGGGACACAGGAGCCCATCAATCCTTAATGCTTGAAGGCATTTTGCCATTGTCAAAGAGTACCGCAACTGGTGATAGTGTCCGGTTACAAGGGATCGGTGGCTGTGTTAGTGCCCCACTTCATGTCATCCATTTGGAATCCGATTTGGTGTCAGGACCGGTCACCGTCGGTTTACAAGCCACGCTTCCTGTAGAGGGAGTATCTGTGATTATCGGGAATGATTTGGCCGGGGGGAAAATTTATGGTTACCCGAGGGTGGGTAAAGAGCCCCGCAGGGGAAATAACACCACCCCAGCTCGGGATGGCGACAAAAGTTCCAAGTTATTTGTAGGGGGACTGAACTTCAACACAGAGGAAGAAGTTCTGACCTCTGTCTTCAACAGATATGGGCCGCTGGTGGAAGTGCGGGTGGTAAAAGACAGGGAAACGCAACGGTCAAGAGGGTTCGGCTTTGTCACGTTTGCAAGCACAAAAGACGCCAGAGAGGCAGAGAAGAATTGGAATGGTAAGGATTTGGAGGGTCGGACCATAACAGTAGGGAAGGCATTTCGTAGGCGTCGAGAGGTCTGCAGAAGAGGACAACTTGGCGGTAGTTTTGGGGTTGGCAGCAGCCGATATTACTATGGAGGCTCCCAGAGTTACGGCACCTCCCGAAAGAATGAATGTCAGAGCACTGGCCGAGAAGGAGACCGCCAGTCAGGTAACGGCTGGGACAAGGGGTCCCACCGTAACTGTTAGGAGTCTGGAGAAGTTGAAGCACTATATACGGTGGAGCCGCCGAGCCGGGGCTCCTACACGGACTAACCGTGAACGCCACGTTCTTAAAGGCGTCCAGGTAGTGAACTTTCCTGCACGGACTAACCGCGAACTCCACGTTCTTAAAGGCGTCCATGTAATGAACTTTCCTCCCCGGACTAACCGTGAACTCCACATTCCTTAAGGCGTCCATGTAGGGAATACTCAGCTGGGCCTCCCGAAAAAGTGCTATCGAGAGGTTTAACTTTTGGGCTTTGGTCACCACCTCTTAACCGTCATTCAAGAGAAACTAGAAGTGGTTGACGCTTGGTCCAGAGTGAAGTAATCTAGGGGTTTTGTGAAATTTTGTTGCTTTATTTTTAAGTGATAATTGCGCCCGGGGGGAACTGATGATTTGGGGGTGTGAGTTATCGGGTTTGTTTTTCAAAGTTGGCCGGCAAAGAAAGTTTTCGCTGGGTTCAAACTTTCTTTCTTGAAGGGGGGGAGTGTTACGGATTTATGTGAATTTATGTGAATTACTATTCAGGTCTTTGCTTATTAATGTGTAGTCGATTAAAGGTTGTTGTGATTAAAGGGTCAGGAGCCCTTCTGGGGAAAAGGAGACCGGAAACGGAAGAAAAAAAGACACTAGGTCCGGGAGAAGCGGCGATCTTCTTCTTCCTCGCCCAGCGCCGAGAAGAGCGGTATCGATATTGAGCAGCGTGGGGAAAGCTGCGTTTAAAAGCCCGTCTGGCGAGAGGAGTTACCGGGACGTGTAACTACCCATTTACACGTCAAGTCGCCGTGGGTTCGTGCACGGAACCAAGCGTCCGGCACAGTTCGCCTCACCGTCTACAAGGACGCGCATGGCAGGCGCCTTGGGCCTCGCACGCTTTGCGAGCCCCGAAGCCGCGATCACGAGCACCGACCTCGGTGGGCTGCCGAGGAGGTGTCCGCGGCAGCAGCTGTTCCTGGTACGGGACGTGCACGGTGGAAGCACGTCAGGAAGGGTCCGTTCAACCGCCCACGTGCGGAGATCGAACTACAGGAGTACTGAGACATTGTGAGAGACATTGACCATGGAGGGAGTCGGGAGTGGGGCTCACGTGAGGAATGTATAAGATGGCCATCTTAGAGCTATTGTAGATGAGTTTACATCTTTGTAATATTGATTGTTGATTGTTGATGGTTGTTGATTGCTCGGGGAATATATCATTGATTATTCCGGATCCTTGGTGTGGGGTTTCTTATTGACTGGAATTCATATTGATTGCGTTACGAAAGCGCATAAATAATAGATCTTTCTGGCGGAGTTCCTCTCACGGTCCGGGGGTCACCGAGACCAGGTAGTCACCGGGAGGACCACGTAACACTCTCCATACTTCTTCTGCTCCTTCTCCAAACAACCCGCTTCTTCGCTAAGTTGTTCATACCTGGCCCCTCACCCTCTCCTTGTACTCTTCGGCGACATTTCCCTTACACTTCCCCCACCTAATAACCTTGCGCCCCCTGCTCTTAACCTCCTCCTTTTCATCATCCTCGCCACAAACACCACAGGCTTGTGCTGGAAGGTAACATGTTCTCCTGCCACTGCCTTGCAACCTTTAAACCTCCACAGCTGTTGCTTCCTTGTCATCACAAAATCCAGTTCTGTTATGTGCTGGCCACTCCTATAGGTAATCTTGTGGCTTTTCCGCTTTTGAAAGAATGAACCAGCTATGGGCATCCCATTCCTCACCACCAGCTCTCGACCCTTCTGTTCCTTGTTCCCCAAACAAATTTACCAACACATTCCTCCTCTTCACCCACCTCCGCTGCTCCCACGTGCGTGTTAAAGTCCCCCACAATGCACAGCATTATCTCCAGCTCAACCACACCGATCATCCTCTCCAGCGCATCCCTGAATTCCTGCTTCTCCGCCCCAGTCCTTCCAGTTTGTGGCCCATATACAAACATAACACACATCATTTGCCTCTGTATCACCAACCATGCCATAACTATCCGTCCCTCCCATCTTTCCACTCTGACCACCTGCTTGCTGATCTCTTCTAATACCATTATTCCCATGCCATTACTCATTCCATCCCCACGGTGCAGCTTGTATCGTCCTACTAACCTCCTCAATCTGTCTCCTTTCCATCTGGTCTCCTGCACACACAACACTTCCAATCTCCTTATCTTCATCATCTCGACCACCTCGACTCCTATCCCCTCCATTGATCCCACATTCAAACTACCCAGCCGGACCTCGCTTCTGAACCATTGCCCACCTGGTAGAGCCAGTACCACCTTGACCAGTTTGGGACACCCTGGTCATAATTCAGCAGCGCTGTCCGGTCTGACCTCCTGGACCTACTACCCTAGTCTGCTAGCATAATCCTGTGCACGCACACACATACGGACCACTCTTTCTCCACTCGCTTCCCACTATCCCACCTCCATGTGAACCCTGACCATTTGGGTGAATGTGGATAAGACAATGTGGCACGCCCATGGATATTCCAAGCGTGGCAAAATAAAAATGGGGAAAATTATTTCTTCAATTATTTAAGTAATAAATAAATAAAAATATCTACTTGTCTAATTAAACCATAAGTTGATTTGGTACCTTCAATGAGGATTTTGTCCAAGTTGCCTGCCTTTTTTGTTGTTGTTTCGTTGGCTGCTTTTTTGTTGTTGCCTCAAGTTGTTGTTTTCACACCTACATCTAGTTGTGTGAAAAGGTCGCCGAGACAAATGCTCGAGGGTCAGGTGAGGCCTTTGTACAAAGCCGTGCCAAAAGCATCTAATCCCACATGGTGTCACCCTACACCAGCATTTGCAGCTCAACCAACTTGAATCATCTTTTGGAATTTTGATATAATTATATCACGTAAAAAAAAAAATTCTTCATGATCGCCACCCGACTGACGATTCTCTCCCTGATCCTAGAACTTTTAAAAACTACAAATCTTCCTTAAAAGTTGAGCGGACACCCAAACTTCGTCTTTCACCTTCGTTTTAATCTCTCCGTGTGGATTTCAGAAGCTGGAACGGAATCCTCCAAAGACTCAAAGTTTCCAAATCCATTTCGGTAAGGGATCGCATTTCAACAGCGAAGTTGTGAACTTTTGTTGTTCTCAAGGTTTTTGTTCTGAGAGTTTTTTCGGTATCGTCACTGAACCCCAGACAGCCTCCAATTGTAGTTCGTTTGTAGTAATATTCCCCGGTATTGTTTTTAAGATCTCAGTGAGGTTCTTCTTTACCACTCCCAGTCCTGATGCTACAACTACGTATTAGAGGCATGATGTCGGTGCTCTTGAGCCTCTATTCCAGGCGATATGTGCAGATTTTCGAAGAATTGTGCCATTTTTCACAAGAGCATGGAACTTGGCACAAATGTCCATAATTGCATTATAAATATTTTTCGACGTGGAGCCTTCACTGTTGGGAGCGTGGCTGTGCAGTTGATACATTAGGGCAGGGCAGGAATTTGGAATTTGCCTACTCTTTGCAAAGGACACCATTGGATCTTTAACGTCCACCAATTAATGGCAGCAGAAGGGACATCCGTTTAACATTCATCGGAGGGACACACCACTCACTAATAACAGTTTATAACCAGACTGGGATTCAAACCCAGGCTACACAGCTTAGAGACGAGTATGCGTACCTATGGCCATCCTGCCAGCCCAAAGATAGTGTAAGACAGAAGGGGAGGCAAGGTAGGGGATGCAGGAGTGGGGAGAGAAGGGAAAGGAGGTTAATATGAAATGGTTGTAAGAAGAGGGAAAGGGTGGGTGATGTACGAGGCATTTGGGGATAGGGGCGAGGAGGAAGAGGGGCGGGATGGAACTGGTGAATGAAAGACTACATCATTGTGCGTACGTAATAAATAGAAGGTCCTACATGGTTGTGGTTCTGCAGGCATAAAGATCCCACCTTCCCTGACTTTGATATTGTGACGGTTTTTGGAGACTCCGGGGAAGCACATACCAAGACACATGAAGAAACCCTCGTATAGTTATCTCCGTAGTATTAGGCGTACCGGAAATTAATGTCGTTTTTCAAAGAGGAATACACAGCTTAAAATCCGACATTACTTTCCGGTACGCCTAATATATAATGTTTGTAGGGGACGTTTATAAACTAAATTGGGCACCAAATTTGTAGTGCAGGGGACGGCACGCCCCCCCCCCCCCCCCCCCCCCCCATCGGGCTACTCCGCCGGTGAGCCTTGCAGTGACATGCAACATCATCATGTTTACCACTGTATAGAGGGGTCAATATATGGTTGAACCCCCAAAAAATTGATACAAAAGGTTTTTCAATGGATTCTGGTACCATTGGGCATGCTAAATAACATACTAAAAATCTAGTAACATCTGACTTCCGGAAAGGGGTCATTTTCAAGATGGCGTCCAAGATGGCCGCCAGGAGCTTAAAATGGCAATATCTCAATTATTATTCAACCTAGAAAGGTGGTTTTGGTGTCTAACCCTAGGTTTTAGGGCCCAAGGAATCCAATTGAATCAATATAATTACCATCAGTTGATTATTTATTGACAAGTCCAAGATGGCATCCCAAGGTGACATCCTGATCCACTAAAATGGCTCTGTCGAATAGTAGTCAACCTAGAGAGATTTTTTCAGTGTGTATACCTAGGTTTAAGGCACCCAGGAAATCATCAAAATTACTTAAATAAGCACAAAGTAATCAGGTAATCCAGTAAGCCAGGTTTACCAGCCCATTAGGCATTTGTTGTCTTATACAGTTAGTCGCTATTCATCGTCATCCTCCGACTCCTCTGGAAGAAACTTGTTATGTGGATTGTCACATTCTTCAAGTTGGCACGGTCCACAGGCAGTAGTACATGGTGGTCCATATCGTCTACAAGAGCAGCGGAGTGTCTTGCAGGCAGTGGAGCAGTTACAATGAATGACCTTCAAGAGACTGTCTGGAGCAGCGTTCATTCTTGACATAAGTGGGACAAACTGATTATCCTGCAGGCTCCACCCCCATTTCATGGCATCCATACCCTCTTCTTTTCCCATCCACACCATGATCTGGTAGTACGCTCTTCGACAGTGAAGTTTGGTAGCAGATTCAGTTGGGGGCAGACGTTCGGGTGTTACAAAAGACGAAGCAGAGACAACCTTCTTGCTGAAGGTGTTATATCGCATTGTTGCAAGGGAATCTTTGCACTTGCCACCAAAGAGGATAGCCATTACTCGGCATCCAAGGTCATCGATCGCCTCTGTGGTCTGGTTTGGGATGGTGAATGTGTTGGCACAAGACCGAAGGACAGGGTCTCCTTTTACAAGCTTCTGGAAAGCAGTCTTTTTGCCATCACCAAAAATCCGAGAAGTCGTGTCACAACCAGTCATGGCATGGATGAATATCAACTGAGAACACATGTCATGTCCGAGGATATATTTTAGACGGTTGATGTCATACACTTTAAAACTGCCATCAGCTTTGGACTTGTCTGATCTGAAATAAAGGGTCTTACTGTCTCCCTGCGTAAAGGAGTAAGACAAGGAGATCAGTATCTTCTCTAATCAGTGCAGTGGTGTGTAGAAGAGATGCCTCCACTGCAGCCTTTACTATATCTACGTCAGCATCTCCAGGTGCATTGACCACAGTGCAATACCTTTCTCTCAGTTCATCACTTATCATCCCGATCAGTCTCTGTTTATTGATATCTCTTGACAGGACCTCCTCCTTCTAAAATGTCTAAAATGTCTAAAATGTAAATGTCTAAAAAATATGGATTTTGTTTATGCATACATGTACCAAATAATATACTTATTCCTTTTTAGATGAAAATAAATTGTTTGTCTGATCTTTCAGTCCCCCCCCCCCCTCCCCAATATAAAATAGTCTGTCCCTTGCCATAACCTCTCAAGCTTTGTACAAATCTTTGTCTGTAATGATCACTGAATACTGTGGACTGGAGTCACAGGTGGCAGTGGTGTAGACACATTACACTCTTATCTCCAATCTGAAACACACACTTGGTTCATTAGCTGGTGAGTCAGAGGATGACGATGAATAGCGACTAACTGTATAAGACAACAAATGCCTAATGGGCTGGTAAACCTGGCTTACTGGATTACCTGATTACTTTGTGCTTATTTAAGTAATTTTGATGATTTCCTGGGTGCCTTAAACCTAGGTATACACACTGAAAAAATCTCTCTAGGTTGACTACTATTCGACAGAGCCATTTTAGTGGATCAGGATGTCACCTTGGGATGCCATCTTGGACTTGTCAATAAATAATCAACTGATGGTAATTTTATTGATTCAATTGGATTCCTTGGGCCCTAAAATCCAGGGTTAGACACCAAAACCACCTTTCTAGGTTGAATAATAATTGAGATGTGGCCATTTTAAGCTCCCGGCGGCCATCTTGGACGCCATCTTGAAAATGACCCATTTCTGGAAGTCAGATGTTACTAGATTTTTAGTATGTTATTTAGCATGCCCAATGGTACCAGAATCCATTGAAAACCCTTTTGTATTAATTTTTTGGGGGTTAGGTGAGTTTTTTTCGTATATTGACCCTACTATGTAGGTGCTTTTATTTTTGTCCCAGAAGATACTACATGAATTTTACACGTAAAAACCCGGCTTTTTTATTGTATACAAGATCGAGGCTCGAGTAAGAGCTAACATTGATCACAAAAAGACAAACTGACACATAAAACATAAAACATATGATAAAGGGCGCAGGAGACAAGATGGGGGGAGAGAGGGAAGAACACAAGTACAACATTTGAGAGCAGGGACATCGGGAGATCTGTGGGAGGGAGAGGGCTTGGGGGGAGGAGGCATGGGAAGGGGGGTGGGTGTGGGAGAGGTATAAACCACATGGACACTGCTCGGACTTCCAGGAAAGAAGTCGGTATTTCAAAAAAGTGGATCTGGGGTGAAATCACGGGGGTAGAAAAGATCAAGGTTTTGGATGGGGAAGATAAGAGATGGTGGTGAACAGCTGTTTTAAAGACCTGGATGGAGGCGCGGGATTGAAGAGAATGAGGGAGTTTGTTCCAGAGGTCCGAGAAAAGAGGAATGAAAGGGTGAAGGTGAATAGAGAGTCTTGATTTTGGCAGTTTAACCATAAGATGGTTGCAGGCAGATCTTGTGCAACCTGTCGGAATATTTGGGGGACAGAGCACAGATGGAGCTGGAGGAGGAAGGCGGGAGAGGAGGCGGTAGAAGACAGAAAGACCACCAACATGCCTGCTGTGAGTGAGTGAAAGGCCCTCAGAGTTAGCTTAATCGCGGGAGATTCCAATGATTCTGAAAACTTTGGTTTCAACAGCGTGAAGCCGAGCTAGGTGTGAGGCAGGAGCACCAGCCCAGAGGGGAGAACAGTATTCCATTGAGCTGTGGATGAAAGCCTTGTATGTGGTGAGGAGCTCAGGTGTGCCAAGAAAGGACTTCGCACGACGGAGAATGCCCAGTCGGCGACTGGCTTTGGAGGCCAGCTTGGAAATATGGTTTTCCCAGTAAAGATCATGGCAGATAGTGAGACCCAAAAGCTTGAGTGACAGAATTTATTGGAGAGGATTGTTGAGAAAGTAGATGGGAGGTTTTCCAGTCGGTCTTTTCGGAGAGACATCGTAAGAGTGTGAGATTTGTCAGGATTGAAAGACATGTTCCACTTGTTTGACCAGTCTGTGATTTTGTCGAGGTCTACAGAGAGTGAAGTGGCTGCAGACTGCCGATCTGAGGGATGAGGTATGGAGAGGCAGAGAGTGGAGTCATCAGCAAAGAGATCGAGAGGATTTTCCAGAGAGTCGTTAAGATCATTGATGAAGACCAGAAAAAGCACAGGGCCCAGAACACTGCCTTAGGGAACTCCAGCCCGAAGAGGAAGGGGAGATGAGAGAAATCCATTCAGGGCTACACGTTGACTATGACCAGAGAGGAAGTCCGCAAGCCATGCGTGGAGATTTCCATGGATGCCATAGGCGGAGAGTTTGGTGAGCAGAGCAGGGTGCCAGACCATATCAAAGGCACGTGGTATGTCGAGGGAGGCAGCTCTGATTTCCTGTTTGGCACTAAGGACCTCCATCGATTGTTAAGACAGCAGAAGCAGCATGTGCAGAGTAGAATGGCCTGGTCTGAATCCAAATTGATGATCCGAGATCAAGCCATTGGAGAAGAGGAAGGATTTGATGTCAGAAGCGATGATTGATTCCATGACCTTGCTGATTATTTGGAGCATACTGATTGGTCTGTAGTTGCAAGGATCTGTTTTTGCACCTTTTTTTGGACAGCGGTAATGTTGGCTGATTTCCAAAAGGTTATTTAGGGTTATTTGCCATCACAACGGCAATGAAACAACACCTGGTGACACAATGCATACTTGGTCACAAGATGCACTGCAGTGCTGCTATGTCTCAGCCCCGACCACACTGCCATGCTTCAAGCATCCAATGGCATGAGCCGGATTACAGAGCAGTCCAATGGGAAGAGAACTTCTAAAGAGAAGAGAAGTTCTTGGTTCACATAGTGTGTGTAGCGTTCACCCCCTACATCCCGTTATGGGTAGCTTTTAGCCAACGTTTCCACTTACGGTATCGCTCAGCCATCTGATAATCACAGTGGGACGTTGAGAGCACGGTACTCTATCTGGGGGGTTTAATTAGCCGGGAAGGTAAAGCGGATTCAGACGTTGGACCCTGTCTGAATGAAACATCACCCTGGTTCGTCACTAATCCACCACCACCGGGAGTTATCTGAGAAACGCCAGATTCAGGATCGTCAGCCAGATACTGGATTTGAGAACTCCCCTTGTGTTCCCAACCGGTGGGGCATCCGTAACAATATATACAGTATACTGTTGTACACATTATAGGGAGATGTGAGTGGTTGAAAAGCATTATACCAAGATCCTTTGTGAAGTGCCAATTAAGTGAATGGGCAATGGTTGAAGTAGATAAACGGTAAAACAGTAAAGATTAGAGCAATCTCAACAATGGCATAATCAAAATAAAGACCAATTACTGCACTGTAGTCCCAAGAAGGAAGTCCTACCAGCCCCAATAGTTATGGCGAGAACAGAGTGGAAACAAGCGTTATGCCTAGGTCCCCCGTCGGGGAAGTGATGTGAGTTGACAAAGTGGAAGACGCAGAAATCATGCTATGATATGATATTTCGCTCACTAGGTTCAGACATACATGGAGGCGGCCATCTTGGATTTTGACGTGGCGACCCAATTTTCAATAGAGTTCTTCCTTATGCCTAGATACACCCACACACCAGATTAGAAGTTGGTACTTCGCTTATTTTTCAAGATATTCCGCTCACAAGGTTCAGACATACATGGCAGCCGCCATCTTGGATTTTGACGTGGCGACCCAATTTTCAATGCGTTCTTCCTTATGCGTAGATACACCCACACACCAGATTAGAAGTTAGTAGTTCGTTTATTTTTCAAGATATTTCGCTCACAAGGTTCAGACATATATATGGTGGCGGCCATCTTGGATTTTGACGTGGCGACCCAATTTTCAATAGGGTTCTTCCTTATGCCTGGATACAACCACACACCAGATTAGAAGTTGGTACTTCGCTTATTTTTCAAGATATTTCGTTCACAAGGTTCAGACATACATGGCGGCGGCCATCTTGGATTTTGACGTGGCGACCCAATTTTCAATAGGGTTCTTCCCTGTGCCTAGATACACCCACACAGCAGATTAGATGTTGGTACTTTGCTTATTTTTAAAGATATTTCGCTCACAAGGTTCAGACATATATATGGTGGCGGCCATCTTGGATTTTGACGTGGCGACCCAATTTTCAATAGCGTTCTTCCTTGTGCCCAGATACACCCACACACCAGATTAGAAGTTGGTACTTCGCTTATTTTTCAAGATATTCAGCTCACAAGGTTCAGACATTCATGGCGGTGGCCATCTTGGATTTTGACGTGGCGACCCAATTTGCAATAGGGTTCTTCCTTATGACTAGATACACCCACACACCAGATTAGAAGTTGGTCCTTCGCTTATTTTTCAAGATATTCCGCTCACAAGGTTCAGACATACATGGCATCAGACATACATGGCGGCGGCCATCTTGGATTTTGACGTGGGTTGCACCCACACACCAAATTCGAATGCGGTCCTTTTATAAGGACATGGGTTGAATCCCCGCTTGAGAGAATTCTAACCCATTTCAACTGAAGGAAACACGTATCGGGAGTACATACGACATAGCGATTATGAAAACGATTAGTTTAATCTCCACATGAGAGAATTCCACATAGCTATTTGGGCAATGAATACGCTAACAGATCGCTGTCTCCATCGGTCTAAGGCCGTAACAGCTGTCGGCTCAAAATCCTTTTAACTGTTGATTTGGAAGTTTTTACAATGAAGGAAACACGTATCAGGAGTACATACGACATCGGGAGTACTAACTGCACGCGTCTTCAGTATCAAGCTTAAATCTGTCATGGCGGATCTGAAGAGCGGAATGCTTGGAGAAGTGGTGGGCTACTTCGGCATGAAGGAGAACCAGAAACGTGGACTCCCACACTGCCACATCCTGCTGATACTTGCTCCCGCATGACGTTATTTTCCCCGAGTGCCGCACAAACGGCTGCACCGATCGAGATTTAAAGGATGTTTATATAAATCGTTTAAAAGAAAAAAAGCCTTCAATTTCTGATATTTAGCCTTTTCATTTGGGCCTCCCAATTTAAGCCCCGCCCATAGGGCATGTACCGTTGCTAGTTGTTCACAATTGGATTTTTGTCGAAACTGTATTTGTCTTACGTGTGTGTACCTATAGTGTATCCCTAAGAAGATTCTCGGTGGAAATCTTTCATACCTGTATAAAATAGTCGAGTATTTCGTGCCGCGTAGTTTGCGGGCTAGTTATTTAAGCTTCCTACCTTGAAGCTTTGTTTTCTCTCAGCGGTCGATAGTGGTCCTTCTACTCACGTTCTCTCAGTTTTTTCCCAGTCTTTCCACCCCATACTTCCTTGTTTAAAATCTTAACTAAAAACAAACAAACAAAACATTTCCTTCTTTGTACTTTTCGTTCATTCGTTCTTTGACCAAGGCACCAAGGCTTTCATCCGCAGCTCAATGGAATACTGTTCACCCCTCTGGGCTGGTGCTCCTGCCTCACACCTAGCTCGGCTTCACGCTGTTGAAACCAAAGCTTTCAGAATCATTGGAATCTTCCACGATGAAGCTAACTCTGAGGGCCTTTCACTCACTGACCGCAGGCAGGTTGGTGGTCTTTCTGTCCTTTACCGACTCCTCTCCGGCCTAGCCCCCCAGCCCTGTCTGGGCTCTGTCCCCCACATATTCCTGCAGGGCGCACAAGTACTGCCTGCAACCCTCTTCTGGTGAAACTGCCAAAATCAAGACTCTGCTCAGCTTCACTCTTTCATTCTTCTTTTCTCCCTCCTCTGTAACAAACTCCCTCACTCTCTTCAATCCCACTCATCCCTCCAGGTATTTAAAACAGCTGTTCACCATCTCTTATCTTCCCCCATCCAAAACCTTGATCTTTTCTACCCCTGTTAATTCACCCCAGATCCACTTTTCTGAAATACAGACTTCTTTCCTGGAAGTCCTAGCTGTGTCCATGTGTTTTTTTTTTTACCTCTCACCCTACACCCCCTTCCCACATCTCCTCCCCCCCCCCCCCCAAGCCCTGTCCCTCCCACAGATCTCCCGATGTCCCTGCTCTCAAATGTTGTACTTGTGTGCTTCCCCCTCTCTCCCAATCTTGTCTCCCGCTCCCTTTATTCCATCTTATGTGTCAGTTTGTTTTTTGTGATTAATGTTATCTCTTACACGAGCCTCGATCTTGTATACAAAAAAAAAAAAAACGGCTGACGATCTAATTCAAATGTGGTATAGATATGTATAAGGATGTAAAGATTAACTGATTAGATTTTGGGGGCAACGGTCAAAGTCAATAAATAGGTCTATAACTTGAGAACGGCTGACGTGATCTAATTCAAACGTGGTACAGGTATGTATAATGATGGAAAGATGAACTTATTAGAATTTGGGTCCAAGAGGTCAAAGGTCAAAGTCTGTAATCTACCATATAAAACACAACGTGTGTGTGTGTGTGTGTGTGTGTGTGTGTGTGTGTGTGTGTGTGTGTGTGTGTGTGTGTGTGTGTGTGTGTGTGTGTGTGTGTGTGTGTCATCATAAGGGTAGGCTTTAAAGGCTTTGAGTCGTGCTTTTGGAGGGATTTGAGTGGGGCGGGGGGAGGAGGGGGGCGGGTTTAAATGGGTAATCTTTGAACACGACTGTGTCCACCGGTTAAAAGACACAAACGATCATGAAGAACCAAAAGACCCCAAGGATTCTGAAGACCCAAAATACACCAAAGACCCAAAATACCCAATGGACCCCAAAGACCCCAAGGATTCAAAAGACTCAAACAACCCCAAGGACCCAAATGACAAAGGGGACCCAAAAGACCCCAAGGACTCAGAAGACACCCAAGGACTCAGAAGATCCAAAATACCCAGAAGACTAAAAAGACCCAATGGACCACAAACACCCAAAATGCCCTGAAAACCCAGAAGACTGCTAAATACCTAAAAGACCATGAAGACCCAAAATACCCCAAAGACCCAAAATACCCCGAAGATCCAAAAGACCCAATAGATCCCAAAGACCCAAAATGTTGGTGAGACCCAAAAAACCTCAAAGACCCAGAAGACCCAATGGACCCCAAACACCCAAAATACCCGAAGACCAAAAATACCCTGTAAACTGTTAAAGACACAAAAGACCATGAAGAGCCAGAATTCCCCAACGACTCTGAAGACCCAAAATACCCTGAAGACCCAAAAGACCCCTGAGACCCATTAGACTCCAAGGACTCAAGACCCAAAGTACAGAAAAGTCCTTGAAGACCAAATGGACCCCAAACACCCAAAATACCCAGAAGACCCAAAATACTAAAATGACCCTGAAGACCGTTAAAGACCCAAAAGACTCTTAAATACCCAAAGACCACAAAAACCCAAAATACACTGAAGACCCCAAATTCCCATAAAGACCCAAAAGACTGATAAGACCCCAAGACTCTTAAAGACCAAAAAGACCCAAAATACCCTTAAAGACCCCAAAGACCATGAAGACCCAAAATACCCCCCAATACCCTTAAAGACCCAGAAGACCCCAAAGACCCTTAAATATCCAAAAGACCCAAAACACCCCGAGACCCAAAACACTTAAAAGACTCCAAGACCCTTAAATACCCATAAAGACTTTGAAGACCCAAAACACTGAAAACATGCCAAGACCCTTAAAGACCCAAAAGACCACGAAGCCCCAAAAGACCCCGAAGACCCAAATACCTCAAAGACCCTGAAGACCTAAAAGACCCTGAAGATCCAAAGACCCCAATGGACCCCAAAATCCCAAAAGACCCCAAGGATCCAAAAGACCCAAACAACCCCAAGGACCCAAATGACAAAGAGGACCCAAAAGACCACAAGGACTCAGAAGACCCCCCAAGGACTCAGAAGACCCCCAAGGACTCTGAAGATTCAAAATACCCCAAAGACCAAAAAGACCCAATGGACCACAGACACCCGAAATACCCCAAAGACCCAAAAGACCCTGAAGATCCAAAATACCCCAAAGACCCAAAATACCCCAAAGATCCAAAATACCCAATGGACCCCAAATACCCAAAATTTTGGTGAGACCCAAAAGACCAAAAAGACTGAGGACCCAAAATACCCCAAGGACCCAGAAGACCCAATGGGCCCCAAACACCCAAAATACCCGAAGACCAAAAATACCCTGTGGACTGTTAAAGACACAAAAGACCATGAAGACCCAAAAGTCCAAAAAACCCAAAATACCCCAAAGACTCAAAATACAAAGACCCAACAGACTGAAAAGACCACGAAGACCCCAGAGACACAAAATATCACAAAGACCCTTCAATACCCGAAACACCCCAAAGACCTAAAAAAAAATCGAAAAGACCCAGAAAACCAAAATGTCCCTGAAAACCCAAAATACCCTGAAGACCCTTAACGACCCCATAGAACCAAACGATCCAAAACACCAAAAAGTCACCAAAGACCCTTAAATACCCTGAGGACCCAGTGGAACCCAAAGACCAAATTACCCCAAAGACCCAAAATACCCCAAAAACCTAGATGACTGAAAAGACCCAAGGACCCCAAAGATGCAGAGGACTCAAAAGACTCAAATGCCCCAAAAGACCCCGAAGACCCAAATGAACCAGAAAGTCCCAAGGATGCAAAAGAGCTTGAGCACCCAAAAGACCCAAATGAACCAGAGGACCCAACAGACCCTAAGGACTCTGAAGACCCAAAATAAGAGTAATTATATCTCTTACATTGGAAATGTAGACGGTGGCTTGCAAAAACCGAGCCTCAAGGTCAGTGTATGGATGGGGTTTTTTTTAAATCACAATAAATACAAGGCACAGGGAGGTGACATTCGCTGAACGTGACGTACAAAGTGTGCAGAGTAAACTGAGTATTTGTTCATTTGCATCTGTAAGATATCTAATCAATAAAGAAGATATAAGCACACCTGACACTAGGCCCAGGCTTCAGACTTTGGCACGCTCACGCGGCTGCACCATCAAATAAACTGTTCCAACCCGTCATTTTTGACGGGCTTTATACGAGTAGGTCTATAACTTGAGAATGGCTGAAGTGATCTAATTCAAACTTGGTACAAGTATGTATAATGATGTAGAGATTAACTGATTAGATTTTGGGGTGAATAGTTCAAAGGTCAAAGTCTGTAATAGGTCTATAACTTGAAAACGGCTAAAGGGAGCAAATTCAAACTTGGTACAGATATGTATACATTAACTGATTACATTTTGGGGTCTCGAGGTCAAAGGCCAAAGGTCATGTCAGATGAAAATGTGATAACTTGTGAATAGCTGAAGGGATTTAAATTAAAACCTGGTACAGGTATGTATAATGATGTAAACATTAACTGATTAAATTTTGGGGTCAAGAGGTCAAACGTCAGAGGTCATGTCAGGTAAAAATGTGATAAATTGAGAACAGCTGAATGGATTTAAATCAAACTTGGTCCAAGTATTATAATGATGTAATAATGTAGGCGGAGGCATATCGGTCGACGTTGTGATGTCGAAGTGTGTTGTTCTAGTTTAAAACGTATTCCATGCCTAGAAGTATGCACACTCGCTTCAAATCACAAATTCCTACCTCACTGCGAATTGCAGCTCATTGACTGTGTTGGCTGCTAAAAATTGGCTTTACCCAGAATGCTTTGAGTAGCATTGATTTAACTTCCTGTTTGACTTACTCAAGGTGCATCATATCATTGCACAAAATTTCAACATCGAGCTGTTCTCTTTAGTATTCTGCAATTCTGCAATAAAAAGCTCACGTCAATCTTGAACCTCTTCCTCGTGCACATTTGACCTTCAATGTACTAATTATATGAGTGATGTGCAAGGTGTGATGTTTACTGAAAACAATATACCACGTTGCACTCTAAATACACATTGAAGAGTTTGTTTTCATGCTGAATGTATTCACACACAGAGAAATAAATAAATAAATAAAGTAATCAGTACGAAGGAAAGTTCCCATATTGTGGTTTAAGTGAACATTTTAATACTGCAATGTGATCCTACATGGTAAGTACAGGTTTATTCCTATATAGTACCAAGAAAATATGATAAAATGTTAACAGAGGCAGTGTTTCACAACTGCATAATGTACAAAGCATCTGAATACAAATGGAGAGGGAATTACAAACAGATATAATCATGCTTAACCCCAGCCCCCCTATTCCCCCCAAATTCCCACCCTTTCCTGACCCACAAAAAAAAATCAAACCAAAATGCCAGAAAATTGCGCACAAATCACTTTTAGACGTTGAAGAATAGCTTGCGCATGCTTTACAGCAGTTTGCGTTGTAATGTGCAATTAAATGTTCATACTTAGCTCTATTCTTTCTCACATAGTGAAGCACGAAGGTTGCACGTTTGTTTTGTTTTTTTAAATCAATTTTATCAATTCAAACTACAACCATCATTTCCCAACTGTCCTCTGAAGATCATTGAGCATGGCTGGAGTTCAAAATGTTAAAATATGTCAGAAATTTCTCCTTCAGTAACAGTATGTGTCATAATGGGATGGTGCCTCTGCTATACTACATGTAACTTCAATCGCATCTGTGATCGTTTTACAAATACTTTATACTATTTTTACCAATGTATTTTTTTCATAGTACTTTTGGTGGAGGTGGTTATGTATGGAAGAGCTGGATGAAGGCATCATAACGGCAACGCACCAACAGCATGGCAGATGGGAACAGGCAGGCAAGGGGCATGCGGACAAGTACTTGCGGTACTAGTACGAGGAAGGTAGTGGCAGTTTCAGTGAGAGTATAAAAGCTTGTCAGTGGGAATGGGAGACATCCGGAGAGGGTGACGAACAGCTGCCTTGCAATAGTGGAGGGAATAGCTTGATGGAACAGATGTCGAGAGATGGTTCCACGTATGAAAGAATGAGAGGGAGTGAAGGTTAAACTGCAAGATTGGACTTAGAGAGGGGACTTTCCCTGAATGGGCTTTGAAACGTACTCCATAGAAATGCAGATTACGAAAAGAAAACCTTGACGCGGTGTCGCTGAATCCTGCCAAACAAAAAATTCTGCCGGCTCAGAGATAAAAAAAAAAAATCACAAAATTCTTAATCTTGAACAATATTTTGGCCACGCAAGATAGGAGGCTACGTAAGCCAGTCACTGCATGATGCAGGTTTTTTGCACTATAATGCGCTTTTGTACGGAATTGCATTGTCTCGTTTCGTTTTAATACAGGCTCGTCTTCGAATTGTTGCAGATTTACAAATTTAAAATAAACCTGTCAAAAACAATGATTTTGCAGATTATCCGCGAAGGCCACATCAGATAAGTTGCCATGTAAGTCGTGGTCTCTGAATCAAGTTCAAACCGCATGCTCCATCATCATGTGCAGAGAATCTGTTCCAATACCCTGTTAAGGTCCTATAACTGCCAGTACTGCAACACACAATATGCATCAATATGAGGAGCAGTTGATACTACATAATCTTTGAAAGTTCATAGCAAGTGAAAAAGAGAAAAATCAAGACATATATGCCCATATAGGTATGGGAGTATGAAAATGCAATATGTACAATGTAATTATAAACTCTAAAAACAATTATGATATGCACATTCCACCATGCATTTGCATATCCACAGTTTTGCTACTGTCTGGAGGCAGAATCACATGCAACTCAAGAAGTGCTGGTGTGCTGTATACTTACTTATACGAATGCTGGACATACATTAGGATACATTATGTACACACAAAACAATCCAATGGGTTTTTAATGAATAACATTGGGTTTTGAAAGACCACACAGCATATTAAGTGCTGAGCATCAAAGGAACAGTCAAAACTCTAAACGAAGAATACATTATCCGTTTCTGCTCACAGAGTATATAGACGTAGTGTTAGATATCCATGGATTGAACTCGACAGGTAAGGCACAGAAAGTTAATCAAACACCTTCACATTACAAGCTCGTCACATTTTTGAAAGTGGCTGAAGAACACAAGGCCCATTGACTCGGCAGTTACTCCTGAAAAATGACACTATAACGCTTGATTTCCTGAGCCTCAGGGAGCATCCATTCACATGACCATGACAAACCAGTAGGCCAGTCCGGTTCATCCACATTGGTTGCTTGTGAATGAATATGAAACAACCGCCCGCTTTTCCAAGTTCTGATGCATGTTGTCTGGGAAGCCAAGGATGCTGTTTGCCTGTAAAACCAGAAACGATGAAGTTGGTCATGCAGTTCAGAGGAGAAGGGACAGCAAAACAATCAGAGAATAAAGAAAATTATATAAAGCAAATGAGCCTGCAAAACATAAATACTTGTACAAGTATGTTTTCATTGGAAGATTGGGCTTGCACGATTGCCTAGAGGTATGCATACTCACCTGCGAGGCATCCGAGCCTGGGTTTGAATCATGGCCCAACTATAAACTGTCACCCTGGTGTTTCTCAGGCAGGGCAATGCATCGAGTGCACCGTCCCTCAGATGAACGACAAACTGGGCGTGGCACCAGCACTAGTTGGTGGACGTTAAAGATGCCATGGTGTTCTTCGCGAAAAGTAGACGAGCTATCATCGGCACCCTGAACAAATTCCTACTCAAACCTACAGGGGCATTACATCAGTGGTACAGCTGTGACTTCCCCACCCCCTTTGACAATGATTCAACCAGCAGCCACAGGCTGAATTCACAAGGAATTATTGATTTGGAGTATTAAAATTGGAAGATTAAAGTGCAGGACACACCTCTCTGCATTCTGTCTCCCCAAATCAAGCAGATACTGTATGTTCAACGTGTTCCAAAAGATATCCACAGATATGTCGTTATGAACATTCATCCTATGCAAAGTTTACAATTATTTTTTTTAGTAATTACTTTGAAATACGTGTCAGCACCCTGGACTTAGATAAGGTAAACACTTTATAGAACATGCTGAAAACACCCAACAATTAGGACAAGAGTTTCCTGATAGTTTGGCAATCTGTTCTACATTTTAGGTTGAACAAGGGGATTTTCCAACTGTAGTATCATTCAATGCAGGAACTGTAGGACCATGCTATTTGAATTCCTGATACTCACTTCAAGCCATTCCAATGCATCCATCACAATCTCCATCTAGATAATTTGGCTGGTAAGCAAATTCATTTACGATTAGCCCGTCCCCTGCTCAGTGGGAGACAGGGTTTTGCAATCACTTCTGTGTGTCCATTGTTAAGTGCTCCTCCCCAAACCCCGGTCACGGTGTACATCCGAGCCCCGAAAGGAGTCACGGCAGAAAGAAGTGCTATTATGTGTGCCAATGACCAATGGTGAAACCACACCAATCAATTGTTACAAAACCAAAGTATTGTATTAATATCACACAATAATAACAAATTGCACAAGTACAATGAAACCTCAATTGCACAACAAACACCATATAATTCCTATGATGGTACCACCAGTTTCTTAACTCAATAACTCACGGTACTCCACATGAGCGAACTGTAACACCCCCAAAGTCACTGTCACGACACCAGGCCAAAGTCGATCCACGCTCCGGTGATCACAAGAAAACAGGTCGTACTGAGACCTGAACACAGGACGGCTGACAGTCGACGCTGCCGAAGAGCCGCTTGGTGAGGTGTCGGGCCGACGTCGGTCAGGCAAAAGTTCACCCAAAAGGCGACTGGGAATTCACACCTTCGGTTCACCAAACAATGACGCTGACATGAACAAGCAGCGGCTCCCAAGCGGAGAACCGCGAATTCCCAAGCGAAATCCATGACACACACGAGAACCAGGCGAATCGCTGGTGCGAGGTGAAATGGCTGGTGTGAGGCGAAATGACGGACGGGCCTGTAATGGAGGCATACCTGCTCTCCAACAATGATTCACTTTCGGAACCAACACCAAAACCCGTCACGCAGGTTTATCTGCCACAGCAATGACGACTCTGTCACAGGAATCCTTTTCCCGGGGAAACCAATATTCGCTTGTGACCAATGTCCACCCGCGTCCGCTCGACACCTCGAAGCAGATCGACCTTTCTTTCCCGATCTCACTTGATCCGCTTCTTCTTCCTTTTCTTCTTCTTCCGGTTTCTCCCGATCCATTTCGTTTTTCTTTTGAAACACTAATTTTTACTTTTCAAGACAGTTATCTCCATTTCACTCAAACTATAACAATAATATTACATGAAACTAAAAATGCTTCCAGTGGATGAAAACCACAAAGACGGAAGTGACAAATCCGTAACACCATGTGTGTGTCTGTCTGACTGTCTGTATGTGCCTTTCTTTTTACCATTTTTACCACACAATATTTTTTACCATACCAGGCCATAAACTTTTTTTACCATTTGAGTTTTTGTCATTAAATGTTCAAAAAAGCTTTATTACGAGAATATGGAGAAGACAAATGAATAATTTGGTCAAAAGGTCAAAATCACACAATTGGCACTTTTTCATCCAATTGACCTGAAAGTTTAAGATTGCAAATTGGGTCACTGAATTGGTTCACCAATCAAAGGGTAGAAAGCCAGTTGTTTTTTTTAGATCAAAAGGTCAAAGTTCAAGGTTACATAAAATCATCAATTTTCATCAGATTGACTTGAAATTTGAGCAAGGTTTGCAAATTGGCAAAAGCGTATTGCTTTTGAGGTCAAAAAGTCAAGATCGCCTAAAATAGGAAATTTTTTGTATTTTATTTTGCTGTTTTCATCATGCTTAGCATACGGAAGAATAAGTTTGAATACAAAGCGGATGTGGACGGGCTTTGCATTTCAAGTTTCTTTCTAGTTTCTATTTTGATTGCAACATGGGCCTTTCACAGACAATTTATGCCGGCCCTTTGAATGAGTTGTCATGGAGCCAATTGTTACGGATCCGTCCCTTTCGCCTTTGTTGTTGTTATATACTTGCAGAATATTTTTAGTTTCAGGTAATATTGTTGTTAAGATTTTTGTGTGAAATGGAGATGACTTTAGTAAAAGGTAAAAATAACTTTGTGAAGGAAAAAGAAAAACGCGGCAAAGGAACCGGAAGAGCAGGGAGAGGAAGAGACGGCCATGAGAGAGATACAACCGTGAGTCGCAACGAGGCTGCGAGCGGACTTTTTTGATATTGGTCACGAATGAGTTGAGGCTTCCCGGGGTAGGGATTGCCTGCGACATCGTCCTATATTGCGAGTGCAATTAAACCTGCATCTCAGGTTTTATCACCATGAGTGAGTTATTGTTAAGAGAAATAAAGTGCCTCCATTATAGGCTAGTACGCCATTTTGTCCTCGAAGAGATTGTCCGCTTGGTGCATCTTGTTTTGTCATTGGGATTCCCATATCGACATCATCGTGTGGATTGCCGTTGGTTCCCATATCGGTTTAATTCCCATATCGACCTCTCACCTCGTAACTCCTTATCTGCCGTCGTGCCGATACCTGCCTGTTCTCATCATTCTGCACGGCTTCAACCAGCATGGGGATCCGTGCACGGACTTGGGGGAATGCTACATTCCACTCACGTTTGTCGTATTGTGAGTTTACTGCTTTGAGAGCATTGGGGGAATGATGGTACCATCATAGGTATTGTTTGTTTGATGCAAGTGACATTTTCATTGTACTTTCTTTAAGAGTGTTATTCTTGTGTATGTGAGAGTTCTTAATACAATCACTTGTTTTGTTCTACAATTGCATTGGTGTAGTTTTACCATGGTTTATTAGAACACGCAAAAGAAAAAATCTTTCTGCCGCATTCCCTCTCGAGACTCTGAGGTGCACCATAACCGGGATTTTGGGAGGAATACGTAAAACAATCTATTTAATTCCTTCCCATGAAGTTTCCAAACGTGTAGCACTACAAATTGCTATTTCAATTGTGACAATGATGTTGGATTTGTGAGAGGGACGTTAGTGGCTATTGTAATTGAGACAGACGTTCCCAAACATACTTGAGAGGCTATTGTAACAATTGGGATTTGTTTTAGTGTGTGAGACCGAACACAGAACTATTTTAATGTAAGGGCGGTTGGTCACCTCTGGTGCAATGTGTATACAGTGAAGTTCCTTGCCAGTTCAATTGATGATCTGAGTTTTAGGATATGCACTGTTTGTTGCCAGCTAGATTGGTTTCCAGATAGTTGTACCTTTTTAGTATACTATATTTCAAAAATTTTACATCTTCATCATGTCATCCTATTATATAAAATAAGACTATTCTCTGTGTGCGTGTACATCTGAAAATCAAAAGAAACGAGAACGGCACTCAGTAGAGCACATACTTCCACCTGGCTGAACAGTTTGTTTTGTATCCCACTGATAGGCCGGATCTGGATTCGGACCAGAACTGAAATCTAATCGGCTTGTTCTTGTCACCGAACCAACTCGTCAACAAGTTTATTCATAACTCTTCTATAAAAATTTTCAATATCATGTTATATATCGCTTTTCACCAGATCTTTCAACGGTGAAGGATCACTTAAAAATTAAATAATTCTCGTATCCGAATGTACAGTGCATTCAGAAAGTATTCAGACCCCTTCATTTTTTTCACATTTTGTTATGTTGCAGCCTTATGCTGAAATCGTTTAAATTCATTTTTTCCCTCATCAATCTACACTCAATACCCCATAATGACAAAGAGAAAACACGATTTTAGAAAGTTTTGCAAATTTATTAAAAAGAAAAAACTGAAATATCACATTGACATAAGTATTCATACCCTTTGCTATGACACTTGAAATTTAGCTCAGGTGCCTCCCATTTCTCCTGATCATCTTTGAGATGTTTATACACCTTGATTGGAGTCCAACTGTGGTAAATTCAATTGATTGGACATGATTTGGAAAGGCACACACCTGTCTATACAAGGTCTCACAGCTGACAATGCATGTCAGAGCAAAAACCAAGCCATGATGTCAAAGGAACTGCCTGCAGAGCTCATAGACAGGATTGTGTCGAGGCACAGATCTGGGGAAGCCTACAAATAAATTTCTGCTGCAATGAAGGTTCCCAAGAGCACAGTGGCCTCCATAATTCTTAAATGGAAGAAGTTTGGAACAACCAGGACTCTTCCTAGAGCTGGCCGCCCGGCCAAACTGAGCAATCGGGGAAGAAGGGCTTTGGTAAGAGAGGTGACCAAGACCCCGATGGTCACTCTGGCTGAGCTCCAGAGATCCTGTGTGGAGATGGGAGAAACTTCCAGAAGGACAACCATCACTGCAACACTCCACCGATCTGGGCTTTATGGCAGAGTGGCCAGACGGAAGCCAAACAGTTCAATCTTGGTTTCATCAGACCACAGAATCTTGTTTCTCACAGTCTGAGCGTCCTTTAGGTTCTTTTTTGCAAACTCCAAGCGGGCTTTCATGTGTCTTTCACTGAGGAGAGGCTTCCGTCTGGCCACTCTGCCATAAAGCCCAGATCAGTGTGGTGTTGCAGTGATGGTTGTCCTTCTGGAAGTTTCTCCCATCTCCACACAGGATCTCTGGAGCTCAGCAATAACTTACTTTCTAGCTTACAATAACTTACTTACTTACTTACACTAGCTGAAGTACCAAGCATTGCCTGGTAAAATTCAATAAAATATGTATTTAAATATTTCCTGCATGACAATCACAAAACATATAACTCGATCACTTCTGGGAAAAACCCAGGCAGTATATTAGCAAAATACTCAGTCAAGGCCTGAACATGGAGGTGTTATAACAAACCGGTGTAAAGCAATCTTTTTAATAACAGGTGCAATGTGCATGTGTAAACACTATAATAAATAAATGTGTTTTTGAAAACAAATCATTAGAACCTCAACATACTATCTTCACAAACCCTATTACCCGATCACTCCCTGGTAAAACCCCAGGCAGTGGATAAGCACAATACCCGATCGAGACCTGAAGGTCAATTATCTGGTTTTATCTGAGGTCAATTCTTTTTTGTCCAACCACAGCCCTCAACCTTCCTCTGGATGAAAGAGGCGGCCATGTAATGTTTGGTTGCACTGATTCCTGCAGGGACGCATACAGTACAGGGATGGTTCCCAAAGCATAAACTAAAAAAGAATAAACAAATTTCCTCCTTTATATATTACTAACCAGGTATGCATGCTACGCACATATCGGAGCTCAAAATCTCAAAAAAAATAAATTCATACGGGTGGAAACTCAAAATCACAATATTGTATGGAGGTATCTCCGAACCTGACTGGTTGCCTGAATGGCAAAGCTATCTTCCTTGAGTGACATTTTCCAGCACTTGAACAAGTTGAACACTGAAATGCAGGGGCAAAGACAGACCATCATTGATATTGGTGAGACAATCTCTTCATTCAAAAGGAAATTAGCCTTTTGGTGGCAATATACTGTATGTCAAAGAGAAAAACTGCAGCATTTCCGAAGCTGAATGAATTTTTTGAAGATGCTGCAGAGGTCTCTTATCAAAGACCTTGCAGAGATTCATTTTGATTTGGATGTCCATGAAGTTGTGAATGATGTTGATGGATTCCAGGAAGAACTCCTTGATCTCTAGGAAAAATCGAGTGCTGTGAAAGAAATTTGTTCAAGTTTCTTGGTCACAGTTCTGGGCGCGGCTTCAGGATAAACCTGCTCTGTCCCATGAGGCAGAGAAAGCTCTGCTTCCTTTTTCAACTACATATCTTTGTAAGGCTGGATTTTCTAGTCTCGTTGTAATCAAGACAAGACCAATCAATTGTCTTGACCTCAGGAGTGGTCTTAGTGATTCCAGGGTCTGGGCAAAAGTCAAGGATGGGCGCCCTCCCCCACACCTCCTTTATTCCCACCCAACCCACTCTGAACAATAATAAAGGATTCAATTTTCACAATGCATGTCTCTTGAATAATGCACTGCAGTTTGCCATTTGACTTTACTCTATTCTCCAACATTCACACGCAGATGAAACAGGTACAAAAAGACTTGGAGGAGCGTTTTGGAAAGCCAGTACTGTCAAAATCAAATCTTCATCTTTGGGGAAAAAAGGCATGGAAGTGTACTCGACAGCAAGCGCAGCAGATGACCAAAAATTCGTGATTTGGGAATTCAAAACACTAAAACATCTGTTCTCAGATCTCCTAAAAATCATTACGGAAACGTTCTGCAGAGTTGGGTGTTTCGTATTCATCGTTACGTCGCACAATGGAAGAAGTCTTTCACATGAAACTATATAAACCAACTGTCATTTGTGAATTGTCAGATGCAGATCATGAAAACAGGTTGACAGACAACTGACAGCTTGTGACAGACTACTACAGCACTTCAATACAATTTCTAAAATATCAAAGGTTATGTTTAGTGATGAGTGTGCTGTTTACCTCAGTTCATTTCCACGCAATGTTTACTTTGGAGTGATGCTAATCCACATTATGTTGAAGAAGTGCAAAACCATCCCACCACATGTTATGGTTCGGGCAGCGTTATCTGTCCACCACCCTATTGGTCCTTACTTTTTTGATGCGTCGGTCAACCAGCAATCATATCTGCATATGTTGTATAATTACTTCACACCTGAACTTGAACGATGTGCCTATCCCATGAGATTTATTTCCAGCAGGATGGGGCAACTGCCATCATGCGTATGTGGTACAAAATTACCTCAATCAAAATGTTCCCAACCGTTGGATTGACATGTTTTCGCCAACACTTCCGTGGCCACCGCACAGTTTTGACCTGACCATTTGTGACAATGCTCTGTGGGGGTACGTCAAAGCTAAGGTTGCAGAATATCACATGACATCTGTTTATGAACTGAAACAACGCATTCAGGAAGCATTTGGCACCATAACACATGCTATTTTGCATCGGGTTTCACACCACACGTGGAGAAAAATGATCTTGTCTGCGGTGCGCAAAGCCGACGGGGAGCCTTATGCACAGTTCGACAAAGTTGTCCAATCTCAACCTCACATTTACATCTAATTTAACCAGAAGTGTTGAATTCAGATTGTGTTCAAATGATCCAAGCTGTGCATGTCAGTGAATAAGTCTGCACTGGTTCTCAGATCTACTGCAATCTATATGCTCAGATGAAGCTCTGCATTGTTGCATGCTCTGTCATATGCTTATATTGGGTTTGGAACTTTGCCACTTCTGACACTTCTCCATGCCACATGCCACTCTATACTGTACTGTATAGTGCAATGTACTGTACAGTAAACTGCAATGCTACTGTGTATACATACATGTTAGCTACATAACAGCAGTGCCTAAAAAAAGTTCTGTAGCCATGAAGTGATTCCTTAAACTTGAAAAACTGACTACGGTTGAAAAATAATAACGTTAAAAAAACCGAGAATGATGGACATGTTGGTGTTCCCACAGTATTTACTTATTTGGAAGCGACTCCAATGTGAATTCTTATAAAATTTATAATTACCTGTATTTTTCTCAATCAATTTATCATTAAACACTGATAAAAAAAATAACTACATGAAAAGAATTCAGTTTGGTAGTTACAGAAACTTTGGCCTGAAATGACCTGGATATCACATCTGGAGGCAATTAAAAGCAGCAGAGGCAAAAGGTCCAAGCAAAAGTGCTAGCCCGGCCAGACAGCCATCAAGGAATATTAAAGATTCGATCATATGGAACCTTTCCAATATTAGTGGGGTAAACTGCCTTTGGAAAAAATGTTTTTTGGTAAAAATAAAATAAAATAATGTATACCGTGTAGCTGCGCAACACGATACACATTTCCATAGAGAATGCCTGACAACATTTTGTTTTTTCAATATTGTCCTCCGAATGCCATTAAGGACATAAAGCTGGTGAGGGAGTTTCATTGGCTAGGGGAAAGAAAGATGTCGGATGGATTCACATGATCATTTCTTGTGATCATCCCTACCTTGTTTACATACCTTTTGGAGTAACATCCCAACATCCCTTTACATCCCTTTACATTGATGTCATCAAAGAAAGATGTAGGGATGGATTCACATGATCATTTGGATCATTTGGATTCACATGATGTAGGGATGGATCCCTACCTTGTTTAAATATTAAACGATACATGATGGTGTTGTGTTTTTTTTCACTTACACGGTACGGTATGGTTAAGCACTTTTAATAAACTGTGAGCACATTCCTCCCAGAAATTGCAAATCGAGATCATGTGAGCACATTCCTCGTGTTGTCGTTTTTTTTTTTGGAAGCATTTTTTGTGAAACTGTATTCATGTGCATTTGCAGTCGAAAACATTTTAAACTTTAAAAATTGTCCTCTATGAATCAGGAACCGCCGGGAACCTAGAAGCTATCCTCCTTTAACCCCATTGAAACAATGCAGCGGCAGACATTCATGGGATTTCCATCGACCTAAGCGGCTTTCCGTCGACATTCGTGGGCGTTGTCTCGCCGTTCGCGGTTTGTTCCTCCATATTCGCGGATTTTCACGACTCGGGAACATATCCCCCCTTTTTCCATTGAAACAATGCCTCACTATTCGCGGATTTTCCAGGAACGTTTCCCCCACGAATAGCGGGGTCTGCCTGTATATATACATTTATATATATATTTATATATATATATATATATATATATATATATATATATATATATATATATATATATGTATATATATATATATATATATATATATATATATATATATATGTATGTATATATATATATATATATATATATATATATATATATATATATATATACATATATATATATATATATACACGAGCATGGCTCACCTCACTGCGCTCGCCTCACCACTCATCACCACAGAGGGACGGGCTTGTTTAAGCTGGGGATAATGACTGTACCCGAGAAATTATTTTGCACAAAAATATTTGTAGTGTTTGTGATATTACATTTTTATAAGCAATTTAGGTTGAAGATTTAGGTTGTAAAAATGTAAAAAAAAGAATTCAAAAAGGAGTTCTTCAGCACATACACACAATTTCACAAAGGTTTGAACGAGTAGTTCAGTGACGTGACAGACACTGCACAGATATATATGCAGAGTGTATGAAGTACTTCACCTCACCACACCGTAATTCAAAACACCTCACCACCACGTAATTTAAATCACCTCACCAACCCATAATTCAAAAAACCTCACCACCATGTAATTTTAAACACCTCACCACCACGTAATTCAAATCACACCACCACATAATTTAAATCATTTCACCAACCCATAATTCAAAAAACCTCACCACCCCGTAATTCAAATCACCTCACCACCTCGTAATTTAAAACACCTCACCACCCCGTAATTCAAATCACCTCACCACTCCGTAATTCAAAAAACCTCACCACCCAATAATTCAAATCACCTCACCACCACGTAATTCAAAACACCTCACCACCACGTAATTTAAATCACCTCACCAACAAGTAATTCAAAAAACCTCACCAACACGTAATTCAAAAAACCTCACCACCCCGTAATTTAAAACACCTCACCACCACGTAATTCAAAACAACTCACCACCACATAATTCAAAACACCTCACCACCACGTAATTCAAAACACCTCACCACCCCGTAATTCAATCACCTCACTACCCTGTAATTCAAAACACCTTACCACCACGTAATTCAAATCACCTCAACACCCCGTAATTCAAAACACTTCACCACCACGTAATTTAAATCACCTCACCAACCCATAATTGAAAAAACCTCAACACCCCGTAATTCAAATCACCTCACCACCACGTAATTCAAAACACCTCTCCACCACGTAATTTAAATCACCTCACCAATACGTAATTCAAAAAACCTCACCACCCCGTAATTCAAATCACCTCACCACCACGTAATTCAAAACACCTCACCACCCCATAATTCAAATCGCCTCACCAACCCGTAATTCAAATCACCTCACCACCACGTAATTTAAGACACCTCACCAGTCACCACCACGTAATTCAAAACACCTCACCATCACGTAATTTAAAACACCTCACCACCATGTAATTCAAAATACCTCAGCACCCTGTAATTCAAATCACCTCACCACCCCGTAATTCAAAAAACCTCACCACCCCATAATTCAAAACACCTCACCACCCCGTAATTCAAAACACCTCACCACCCCGTAATTCAAATCACCTCACCACCACGTAATTCAAAACACCTCACCCCCATGTAATTCAAAACACCTCACCACCCCCGAATTCAAATCACCTCACCAACCCATAATTCAAAAAACCTCACCACCACGTAATTTAAAATCCCTCACCACCACGTAATTCAAATCACACCACCACGTAATGTAAATCATTTCACCAACCCGTAATTCAAAAAACCTCACCACCCCGTAATTCAAATCACCTCACCACCTCGTAATTTAAAACACCTCACCACCCCGTAATTCAAATCACCTCACCACACCGTAATTCAAAAAACCTCACCACCCCATAATTAAAATCACCTCACCACCACGTAATTCAAAACACCTCATCACCACGTAATTTAAATCAGCTCACCAACAAGTAATTCAAAAAACCTCACCAACATGTAATTCAAAAAACCTCACCACCCCGTAATTTAAAACACCTCACCACCACGTAATTCAAAACACTTCACCACCACGTAATTCAAAATACCTCACCACCCCGTAATTCAAATCACCTCACCACCCCGTAATTCAAAAAACCTCAGAGCCACGTAATTTTAAACAACTCACAGCCACGTAATTCAAAACACCTCACAGCCACGTAATTCAAAACACCTCACCACCACGTAATTCAAAACACCTCACAGCCACATAATTCAAAACACCTCACCACCACATAATTCAAAACACCGCACCACCACATAATTCAGAGCACCTCACCACCACATAATTCAGAGCACCTTACCACCAAGTAATTCAAAACAGCTCATAGCCACATATTTCAAAACTCCTCACCACCATGTAATTCAAAACACCTCACCACCACATAATTGAGAGCAACTCGCCATCACGTAATTCAAAACACCTCACCACCATGTAATTCAAAACACGTCACGACCACGTAATTCAAAACTCCTCACCAACACATAATTTAAAACACCTCACCACCGCGTAATTTAAAAAACCTCACCACCCCATAATTCAAATCACACCACCACATAATTCAAAAGACCAAACCACCCCATAATTCAAAACACCTCACCAACCCGTAATTCAATTTATCTCACCACCCCGTAATTCAAAACACCTCACCACCACGTAATTCGAAACACCTCACCACCACGTAATTCAAACGGTCACCACGGTCACCTCCCTGACCAAGGTGCTTCTTGCCTGATTGCTCAGTTTGGTCAGGCAGACAGTTGTAGGCAGAGTCTGGGTAGTTCCCTATTCTTTCCATTTCCTAATGATCTTGGGAACTTTCAACATTCTAGTAATAATTGTTTTATACCTTTCATCAGATCTATGCCTCCTCACAATTATATCCCTGAGTTCTACGTACAGTTCCTTGGACTTCATGGTGGAGTTTCTGCTCTGACATGCACTGTCCACTGTAGGACTTTGTATAGAAAGGTGTTTCTCTTTCTAAATCATGTCTAATCAATTGAATTGGCCACAGGTGGACTCCAATCAAGCTGTAGAGACATCTCAAGGATGATCAATGGAAATTGGATGAACCTGTGCTCAATTTGAAGTGTCACCACAAAGTGGTTGAATACTTATTGACTCAAGACATTTCAGCTTTTCTTTTCAATTATTTTGTAAAAAAAAAAAAAAAAAAAAAAAATGCACTGACATTATGAGATAATATGTGTTGATCAGTGACAAAATAATCTCACTTTAATCCAATTTTCAATTCAGGCTGTAACACAACAAAATGTGAAAAAGTCAATGGGTGTGATTACTCTGAAGGCACTACATACATATATACATGTGTAGTGAAACTGAAGAAGAAGAACAGGGGATTCTGGGGTGTGGTGATCTAAGGCGTGCTGGATATAGTTGAACACTCTATGTGTGAAGGGAGAATTACACTGTGTGAACGCACCCTGTGCTGGTCTGCGCTGCATTCATCTTGGAAAGACCAGATCGATGGCTTGGTCTTTATACTATGCTCAACTGACATACAAAAGTGCAGCACTTCATATTACAGACGTGTTGATTCAAGATCAAGCAACATCAACTCCTCATCTCATAGAATGTGTGTTTCATAGTTGTTGGAATAGCTGGAGGCCTTAGCTAAACAAAGGTTGAGTACCAGATGACTGTTGCTCAAACTGCTGCCAAGTTATGGGTGCAGCATTTGTACTGAACTGCCGCTGAAATTTGAAGGACTGGTGGATTCTAATACATTTTAGGAAAACAGTCACACCACTATTGCCCAAGATAGAATTTGTGGCATGAGCTAGAAATGCAATTCATAAAATACACAAGTCAAAGATAGGTACTTAGAAAATATGTTCTTCACAAAGCCATCTTTACAAAAAATTCAAATGAATCAAATAGAAAAATGGAAAATACGAATAAGAATAATAAAAACATTCTTTTTTCTCCATTTTTCTCGGAAAGGGATCGGTTTCCTCGACGCCATTCCCAGAGGTGTGTGTTGCCAAATGCTACAACAGGCTGTCTGCATTCACTGCCAATGGCATCCATAAGAAATTTAAAGCATACAGCACTGCACTGCATTCGCTGTTTTCTCTTTCAAAAGAACATGGCATTAACTACAGAAGCAGTCATCTTCAAGCGGACATTGCTACATTTCCTAAACATTTGCCCAAAAGGACAATGTCTTGCACCATGTCTAGTGTGAAGCGTGAGTGTGAATTGTTCAGATGATTCATTTTAACATCTTGTTTTCATTGGTATATGATTCGAATTTTTTTTTTTAATCGGGCAGTTCTGGTTGAAAAACTGTAAAGCAGATGGGGTGGGGGGGGGGGAGTTGGGGGAGGGAGGACCTTTCCTAGTCGGAGGGGCAGTAACAGCTAATTTGTTAAACTTACTGCAGGCTGCTTCTATGCATAGTGATGTACTAGCGCTTTAAACACCCATATATGCATATATACAAAATATCGCCTCCATAAAATATTGAACAATATATCGCCTCCATAAAATATTGAACAAAATATCGCCTCCATAAAATATTGAACAAAATATCGCCTCCATAAAATATTGAACAAAATATCGCCTCCATAAATTTTGAACAAAATATCCCCTCCATAAAATATTGAACAAAATATCGCCTCCACAAAATATTGAACAAAATATCGCCTCCATAAAATATTGAACAAAATATCACCTCCATAAAATATTGAACAAAATATCGCCTCCATAAAATATTGAACAAAATACCGCCTCCATAAAATATTGAACAAAATACTGCCTCCATAAAATATTGAACAAAATATCGCCTCCATAAAATATTGAACAAAATATCGCCTCCATAAAATATTGAACAAAATACCACCTCCATAAAATATTGAACAAAATACCGCCTCCATAAAATATTGAACAAAATATCACCTCCATAAATTATTGAACAAAATATCGCCTCCATAAAATATTGAACAAAATATCACCCCCATAAATTATTGAACAAAATATCGCCTCCATAAAATATTGAACAAAACATCGCCTCCATAAAATATTGAACAAAATACCACCTCCATAAAATATTGAACAAAATACCGCCTCCATAAAATATTGAACAAAATACCGCCTCCATAAAATATTGAACAAAATACCGCCTCCATAAAATATTGAACAAAATACCGCCTCCATAAAATATTGACCAAAATATCGCCTCCATAAAATATTGAACAACATATCGCCTCCATAAAATATTGAACAAGATATCGCCTCCATAAAATATTGAACAAAATATCGCCTCCATAAAATATTGAACAAAATATCGCCTCCATAAAATATTGAACAAAATATCGCCTCCATAAAATATTGAACAAAATATCGTCTCTAAAATATTGAACAAAATATCGCCTCCATAAAATATTGAACAAAATATCACTGCACGGACCGAATAAAACATGTCACGGGCTGGATCTGGACCACGAGCCGAAGGTTCCCACTGCCTCCTGTAAAGCACAAGATTTTCTTGTCCACGCAAGTCCATTTGATGTGATTACATTGCAGGACTTCAATATTGACTTGTAGGTGATATTGTCGATTTGTTAGTTTAGGCAAGTTGGGTAAGTTGCCTGAGCAAAAAAACCTGAGCTATAGTCATTATGATGAGGTAGAATCTGTTTTTCTAAAATAAATAACACCATACAGATAAAGAATCTCGAGATACTATTTAATTTGGACATTTTTCTGGATGCTGCAAATCTTCATTTTGTTGCCAATATGTTCACGACATGTTGTCTTGCCACCTAATTATATATAGTCAATCCAATTGGATTGTGCATCTCCCTGAAGTAATTGAGCCTGGTGTTATTAGCGGTTAGGGTGCCGACTTAGGATCCTAGGATCCCGAGTTCGAATCCCGGTCGATCGCTGAATTAACACCAGGGGGGGTTGACTCAGACTGTCATCCTTCCAAGGTCGGCAAATTGAGTACCAGCTTGCTGGGATGAATGATCCCGGTGTGTACCCCAATTTAGAATAGGTACACAGTATCCCTGCGCATTGTAAGAGGCGACTAAGGGTTGGCGTCATGAAGGGCATCCGGCCATAAAAACATTTCCTCAAACAGGGAACCATGATTGTCATGGGGCCCGCAAGGCTAACTCCCGCTCTATCAGGGAAAAATGGGCTTTAAACGATCATTCATTCATTCATCCATTCATAATCTCCCTGAAGTAATAATGCAAATTAAATTTATTAAATGTGATTTTGGAAAAGAAAAAAAAACTGTCAAAAGAGTACAATAATATAAACTGCCTACAAGATTTGTGGAGAAAGGCAAAGATCGTACAAAATTTAAGATATAGGAATCATAAGGAGCACTCGCACATATTAAGTAGGTATAAAAAATGAATGAATGAATGATCATTTTAAGGCCATTTTTCCCTGCTAGAGCGGGGGTTAGCCTGGCGGGCCCCATGACAATCATGGTTCCCTGTTTGAGGCAATGTTTTTATGGCCGGATGCCCTTCATAAAGTATCAATTTATTATGTGGGGACTACTCATTTTTAGCTCACCTGAAACGGAGAACGAAGTTCCAGGGGAGCTTATGCGATGGCGTGTTGTGTTGTCTGTCCGTTAGTCCGTCCGTCCATCCGTAAACACTTGCAACTTCTTCTCCGAAAGAGTTGCCCCCAAAAATAAATATTTTTTTGTTTGTTTGTTTAAAGTCTTATGATTATGTTAGTATGATTCTATATGCTGCCTTGTCTTCTAGCAACCATTAAAATTGGTTTACAATACCTTTAGTCAGTTCAGTATACTGTTTATTCTGCCAGATAAGCGCCAGGGGTATTGCCCCTATGTTTTATTATACAGTTCCCTTTGATTGCATTAATAATGTAATTCAGATGGCACAGGATAGGGCGGCATGTACGTATATCACACTATCAACATACTAAAGAACAATCACGTCATTCTTTGAATAATTAAAACAAGAAAGCATCATGCGGAGCATGATACTTGCAAAATACGCCCCCCCCCCCCTCCCCAAGAAAAAAAATTCCATTGATACAGCAAATTGTCCATTTCATCAAAATTAAAACTGACAATCTTGATCAAAGCTCGGGTCAATAGGAAGAAAATTGACGATTTTTCAGATGAAAATGATGATTTTGGAAGGTTGACCTTGAGTTGACCTTTGACCTTTTGACCTCAATAGTTGGTTTCCCTATTTAGTGACTCAATGTGCAAATGCTGTTCAATTTTCAAGTCAATCGGATGAAAATTGACTGCTTTTTAGATGAAAATTGATGATTTTAAAAATTTGACCTTGAGTTGACCTTTGACCTTTTGACCTCAAAAATAGTATGTTTCCCAATTTAGTGACTCGATATGCAAATGCTGTTCAATTTTCAAGTCAATCGGTTGAGAATTGATGGCATTTTAGATGAAAATTGATGATTTTTAAAATTTGACCTTACGTTGACCTTTTTACCTCAAGATTTCCCAATTTAGTGACTTGATATACAAATGCTATTCAATTTTCAAGTCAATCGGATTAAAAATGGCGATTTTAGAAATTTGACCTCCAGATGACCTTTGACCTTAAACTTCAAAATCAATAGGCTTCTCAATTGGGACGACTTATACAACTTGGAGAAGTTTCGTGACGATCGGTTTAGAATTGTGACCTGTAGGCCGGTGACAGACAGACAAACAGACAGACAGACAGACAAACAGACAGAACCACAAACGGAACCGACCAATATACTTGAAAAATCTTAGATTTTGCAAGTAATAAAAGTTGTTTTGCTGATTGGGCTTGAGCGGTGGTAAGGTGTATCACATTGCTTAAAAGGACCGCAGCAAACAGTGTGCTGATGAGTCAGGGAAAATCTGCAGGGGATAGGATTAGTGGAGTACTAGCCGAAACCCGTGGAACATCCACGGAAGGGAGGATGTGGTGTATGGATAGAGTGCACCATTATGGATGGCATAGGGGATTTGCTTGTCCGAGTAAGAGTTAGGAAGAAAGATGAGAATGAAGAGTGCGTATATGAACAACGATCGCCGACACCGGCACAAATGCATGCTCTGGATTGTCCACTCAGTGGACGGCTTGCTTTCGCCTTCGCCTGTCCAATCAGCGGACGGCTTGCTTCGCCTTCACCCAGCAGACGCCAATACGATGGCGTCGTAAGATGGCGTCGTATCGGCAGTTAATCGGATGCTTTTGGGCCCCAACATCGGCTAATTCAGATTTTTCGAGTATGGCTGTACGTGATAAACAAAGAGTGCGGTTTGTAGATCGTAATTCCATTAGTGCCGTGGGCATCGGGTCACTGGGTGCGGCGTAAAAGGGATAACAAAGTCGAGTCCTTACGCTATTATTATATAGATGATTGGGTAGCCCAGCTGGGAATTATGATATAGTGCGTCAGTGAGCAGAATTTAGAAGTGGATTAGAACTGAGGAACGCATGCATGTAATGGATGCTTCACACGATTAATATCAGAGGTCATCTGCAAAAGCTGAGAGCAAAGCTTCACAAAGCAACCATGATTTGTATGAGGCCTGTTTTTCTAAGTGTAAAGATTTTAATTAAACAATCGCCCTTACTTTATTTTTCGACTCCTATGTTAAACCTCGTACTCACTAGATTTATCAAAGACATAAATCAAATAGATTCAGCGAAACAATGTAAATGGGAAAATGAGTAGAATCGCAGTGTGAATGCCGCTTTCATCACAAAAGGGACCACTGGTTATAATCTAATACCTTAGACTAGTTAATCTATACTGTGTAATGACGTCCATGTCCTTGACTTTCATGCAACATAGTCCAAGACTCCTTCATTGCCGTTATAAACTACAGAAAAAGGAATGAAACAAATTGTGGTCAGCAAGTGGGTGGTGCAAGTTTGGGATGAGTGCATATAAGTACTCATAACGTCACTCACACATGACTGGCGATTATAACCTTCTCACAAAAAGCAGAAAAAAGTAACGTGCATTAAAAGTAAAAGGCTGAAGAATGTGCCTTGTTTAAATGTTGGGCATTAAAAATGAGAATACATTTTTTCGTCAAAATTTGATGTGAAGCCTTATGTTTAACAATATTTATCGAGTGCAGACCTTTTCATTAATTGCACTCTTTTATGTCAATTGCCCTACCACAATATCTTGAAAAAATTGGTTGTAGTTGGGAAGATCCAGATTTTTAAAAAAAGAAGTGTGCCCATTGGTCTTCACAGCCTTGTAGTATACCTTCTTGCTATACTGTTTGAGCATTAGCTTCCCTTTCACAAAGCCCAGATGTGCTTGCGACAGGGCAGGAGGGAGGGTGTAGGGTGGGAGCGAAGTTTACTTTTGTTATTATTGCCAAAGGAAAATACGACTATTATTGTTGTTAGTATTAGCCTGGTGTTGGCTTAGCGGTTAGGGTGCCGGCTTGGGATCCTAGGATCCTGGGTTCGAATCCCAGTTGATTGCTGAATTAATGCCAGGGGGGTTGACTCAGCCTGTCATCCTTCGAGGTCGGCAAATTGAGTACCAGCTTGCTGGGATGAATGATCATGGTGTGTACCCCAATTTAGAATAGGTACACCGTATCCCTACGCATCGTAAGAGGCGACTAAGGGTTGGCGTCAGGAAGGGCATCCGGCCATAAAAACATTGCCTCAAACAGGGAACCATGATTGTCATGGGGCCCGCAAGCCTAACCCCCGCTCTCGTGGGGAAAATGGCCTTAAAACGATCATTCATATTCATTCATTCATTGTTGTTAATATTATCAGTACTAGTGGGGTCACCCATGGGAATCCCACGGGCATGGACGTGTGTGACATTTCGACATATTGAGTTAGATGCTGCACCTGCACAATCAGTTTCACAAAATGGTTACTGGCAATTTATCAGATGCACAAATGATGTCATCTACACAATGTATTTACTTCTGATAACATGTGAATGCATGTGCGTACACACATATACACATACACACAAACACATCTCGTTTATTTCATTTCTGTTCCTCACAATTCTGTCTCTCTTATTCATACACACACACACACACATCTCGTTTTTTCATTCCTGTTCCTCACAATTCTATCTCTCTCTTTCACTCACACACACACACACACACACACACACACACACACACACACACACACACACACACACACACACACACACACACATATATATATACACACATACATACACACACACACACACACACACATACACACACACACACACATGTACACATGTCCCACATGTAAATATCCCACATCCCACATGTATATACATGTTTAAAGTGTACGTGCCCTTCCCCCCTCCCCTGCCCGGCAACGCTGGGTACTTCTAAGAGTAACTAATAAAATAAAAACGAAGAAATATCTCTCGGTAATTTCCTGAAACTCGGTGAAATTCGATGAAATTCCCTCGGCGAATTCACTCGGTTTATCGGTGAATTTTTTTATTTGGGCGGTGTATAATTGCTCCGAACAAAATATCTCTCAGCAATTTCCTGTCTGTGTTTCATGTCCATGCACACGTGAAATGAACACGTGAACCTTTACTTCCGGATAATAATGTTGAATGAAATAAAAACGAAGAAATATATGTCGGCATCATTGTTGACGTTTTTGTGACGACTGTCATCAAACGGAAAAGTAATATATCTTAACGAAAAAGAAAAAAGCGATTTTTTATATATGTCGACATGTTGCCGTCTGTGTCATGTTGGGCGGTGTATGATACATCGTGATGCGATTTAAAAAAATATATCTCTGCATTTTCCCGCGTGTGTGTGAATGTTCTCAATTATTGCTGACACCAAGTCTAAAACCATCGATAAAAATGAAATCAGATGGTGAATTAGATTGGAGATAAAGGCGTGAGAGAGATTCTATGGCCTTGAAGTTACAGGCCTTTGAGAATTCATTTCGTTCTATAAACGGAAACTTTCATGGGATTCTCTTCCCGTTTTTTTTCAACCGAGTCTAAAACTATGTTCGCGACTGTGATAAATGAAATGATATATCGAATTTGAGTTGGAATAAAACTGGGAGAGAGAGCAAGAGACCACGGGCCTACAAAACAGGCCTCAAAACTATGCGAGTTAATAAAATGGTGGATATTTGTTTATATGAAGCCTCTCCCAGAATGGGTGGAGCTACTCTCTAAACGGAGTAAACCACACCCCCAGACAGACAGACAGAATCACCTACGCCTAGTATAATATAGATTAATTAACATATGCTTTGTTACAATGTCATCATTATTTATTTATAATTTTTTGTTGTTCATTTTGTAATTAGAATGCCATGGAGTGGAAGGACACATTAAGCTGCTCTACACACCTTAACATAGCGTGCATTTGAATTAATGAAATTGTCCTGGATTATGCTTACTTAATTGGCTTAAATCACCTCAGGAGATCATGACGATCATTTTGGTGTATCACATTCCACATCAGAAAGCTCCAGCAGTACTCCACAAAGAACATGACACACACACACACACACACACACACACACACACACACACACACACACACACACACACACACACACACACACACACACACACCTCATCCATTTATAGTAGATGAAGGCACTGCAAACTAGTATGGCTGCCCAATTGACAAGGCTCAGGTTCAACATTTTGACCATCAATTGATAGTCATCCTGTGCTGGATGAAGACTGACTCGATGGTCAAAATGGCCGATCTCACCCTTGCCGAATGTGAATGTACAACAGTTAGTGTTACCTTCATTTTTAAATACAATATCTTGAACGTTCCTTAAACAGTGTCGAGGGATCATAGAGTTTGTACTTTTATTTCACAAAGGACAGAGACATAAGTGCACTTCTTAAAACAAATTAACACATGGGATGGGAACGTGTCGAGGTTACCAGTTCCACCCACTGTGATATCTGCTCACTGAATATTTACACTGAATTCCTGTTTCAACTAATACACACTCCAAAAAAACAAATGTTCATTTGAAGTGAGATATCGATGAACCCGTCAGTAACAGGTACCGTGCTAGCATATGTGCGTGTGTGTGAATATATTTATATCTATCTATACATACATACATACATATATATATATATATATATATATATATATATATATATATATATATATATATATATGTATATATATATATATATATATATATATATATATATATATATATATATAGATATATATATATATATATATATATATATATATATATAACTGTAAGAAATAGTAGAAACTCCAAAGTACGAGCAGGGCGTCTCATTTGTATTGAATAAATAATCGTTAGATTAAATAAGACGTGAACGTAGCTTCAGGACGTCGATCTTTAATTGTCGACAAGCTTTCGACCAACAAAGGTCTTCCTCTGAGTCTACAAAAACAGCAGGCATGTATATCAGTCAAGTATGTATGGTGATATGTGTGTGAGATGTGTGATGTGTGTAGAAAATGCATACAGAAGGAAGAGCCACGCCAAAGTTCACTCACCAGCCCCAAGTTCAACGGAAGTGACCGTTTGCGTTACAGTTAGGGTGCACGTGCATATACAAATATAGAGATATACATACATAAACATACAAGCATATATTCATATCCCATTTATATTCATATAATATATTTATATATTTATATAAATGACATATAAAGGTAGAATGAATGAATGAATGAATGATGAATGAATGAATGAATGAATGAATGGGTTACGGTTAACAATTTGATTGGGTTGATGTGGGAACATGCTTTAGTCATCAAAATTTATGCCATGAGGGACTTTTGTCCGAAGTTTGTGTATCCAAAAGGACTCACGTTTCAGAATCGTGGTGTGTGATCGATTTGTGATTGATTCAATGGCAGAGATCTGAATGTCATTTATAGAGTGATCCGGTTGATTAAAGTGTATCGTGTAAGGTAGAGATTTGCCCTGACTGGTGTGGAAGTTATTGATTTCTGACCGGGTGTTATTAAATCGTGTGTAGAGTGTATTTTCAGTTTTTCCAACATATTGTTTGGTGCACTTTTGGCAAGTGATTAGGTATATGACCCATGTAGATTTGCAGTTCATATAGGAGGTGATGGGGAATTTTTGTCCAGTGCTAGAACTACAGAATTTGTTTCCTTCGAGTAAATGCTTGTGAATAATGCATTTGTTTGCTGTGCATTTATAGAAGCCAGGGATCCTAGTTTCTTTGTTGTGGGGCTGTGGGTGCTTTGCTTTTACCAAGAGGTCCCTGAGTGTCCGACCACGTCGAAATGATGTTAGTGGAGGTTGAGGAAATGTGGTGCTGAGTGTTTCTGATTGATGGAGGAGAGGAAGGGCCTTATTCAGAATACTTGGCAATTGGGATGAGGTAGCAGAGTAGGTGGTCACCAGTGGGACACGGTTAGTTGCAGGTTTGGGTTTGTAAGTCAGAAGGTCTGCTCTCGGTCTGTCATTGGATGTTAACTTACCGAGAGCAGACCTTCTGACTTACAAACCCAAACCTGCAACTAACCGTGTCCCACTGGTGACCACCTACTCTGCTACCTCATCCCAATTGCCAAGTATTCTGAATAAGGCCCTTCCTCTCCTCCATCAATCAGAAACACTCAGCACCACATTTCCTCAACCTCCACTAACATCATTTCGACGTGGTCGGACACTCAGGGACCTCTTGGTAAAAGCAAAGCACCCACAGCCCCACAACAAAGAAACTAGGATCCCTGGCTTCTATAAATGCACAGCAAACAAATGCATTATTCACAAGCATTTACTCGAAGGAAACAAATTCTGTAGTTCTAGCACTGGACAAAAATTCCCCATCACCTCCTATATGAACTGCAAATCTACATGGGTCATATACCTAATCACTTGCCAAAAGTGCACCAAACAATATGTTGGAAAAACTGAAAATACACTCTACACACGATTTAATAACACCCGGTCAGAAATCAATAACTTCCACACCAGTCAGGGCAAATCTCTACCTTACACGATACACTTTAATCAACCGGATCACTCTATAAATGACATTCAGATCTCTGCCATTGAATCAATCACAAATCGATCACACACCACGATTCTGAAACGTGAGTCCTTTTGGATACACAAACTTCGGACAAAAGTCCCTCATGGCATAAATTTTGATGACTAAAGCATGTTCCCACATCAACCCAATCAAATTGTTAACCGTAACCCATTCATTCATTCATTCATTCATTCATCATTCATTCATTCATTCATTCTACCTTTATATGTCATTTATATAAATATATAAATATATTATATGAATATAAATGGGATATGAATATATGCTTGTATGTTTATGTATGTATATCTCTATATTTGTATATGCACGTGCACCCTAACTGTAACGCAAACGGTCACTTCCGTTGAACTTGGGGCTGGTGAGTGAACTTTGGCGTGGCTCTTCCTTCTGTATGCATTTTCTACACACATCACACATCTCACACACATATCACCATACATACTTGACTGATATACATGCCTGCTGTTTTTGTAGACTCAGAGGAAGACCTTTGTTGGTCGAAAGCTTGTCGACAATTAAAGATCGACGTCCTGAAGCTACGTCCGCGTCTTATTTAATCTAACGATTATATATATATATATATATATATATATATATATATATATATATATATATATATATATATATATATATATATATATATAAATAAATAAATACATATATCTATTTATTTTAGAAATACGTGAACCGGAATATATATATATATATATGTAGTTAAGCGTTTGTTATATTCAGATGTGCCTCATACGTTATATTCAGATGTGGTTAAGAGTTTGGATGTTAACTTACAAGTTACAAGGCTAACTGAACACCAATGTGCTGTAAGACGATAAGACAGATTGTCATTGGTTGCGACACACATATACACACACACGCACATATAAATATCTAAATAAATATATATGCAGTATAAATATACTGTATATATATATATATATATATATATATATATATATATATATATATATATATATATATATATATATATACATTTTATAAACAGGAATCAAATTCCTGCGAGGGGCTGAGTGTAAAAAAATTCTGACTCAATGCGGGGCTCGAACCACGGACCTCCGTTGATAACGCGTCAACAGCCCACTGCGCGATTGAGCCAGCCGCAATCTCCTCAGAACTTTTCCACACTCAACACGGCGAGCTTTACATTGGCCGATGTCTTACGTGCCTGCGAGGCAGACCTCGAATGTTAGCGTAAGTATATATATGTGTATGTATGTGTGTATATGCAGAAATGCATTGAAGATTCAATCAATTTTTTATTATAAACAGGAATCAAATTCCTGTGAGGAGCTAAGTGTGAAAAAATTCCGACTCAATGCTGGGCTCGAACCACAGACCTCCGTTGATAACGCATCAACAGCCCACTGCGCTAAAGATCTATGTGTACCCAGGACTGGTTTTATTTAAATATCTTCAACCAACATGTCTATTTAAAACACAGGGTTTGCCATAAAAAAATTATACATGTAATAGAGATACATATATATATATATACATATATATATATATATATACATATATATATATATATATATATATATATATATATATATATATATATATATATATATATATATATATATATATATATATATGTTCAAAACACACCTGGTCACAAGTATATATATATATATATACTGTCATCCCTCGCTATATCGCGCTTCACTTTTCGCGGCTTCGGTACATCGCGGGTTTTTCTCGCTGGTATATGTAAAATTATATATCGGATTTTTCATTATATCGCGGGATTCTGCGGCCCATAGGTATTTTAATTTTTTTAGATTTTAATTATTTTTGCGGTAAAATAAGCATTTTCTAGCCTAAAAAATTTATAATAATATAAATAAAAATATAACACATTAATTAAAACCTATATTAAAAGAATATTACAGTAAATCGAAATAAAATACGCATTATAAATGAGTAGACAAAGAATCGCGCGTATGGAAAACCAAGCTTGGGTTGCTTGCGCTAGTTTGCTCAGATGATTTCGTACGCGGTACACTATTGGCAGATGGATGAGACGCGACCAATCAGAGCACGCTGTTCAGTATCCTGCGGTGTTGTGTTTTTGTGAATTTTGTGTAAAATTGTGAAGTTGTTTCAAGCCCTATGATGACGGGTAAACGTTCTGCGTCTTCTAAGGGTTCTGGCACTGAACCTAAGCGCCAGAGGAAGATGCTTAATATTGTAGAGGTGAAACTCCTCGACATGTTAAATGAAGGGAGAAGCTTTGCGGCTGTAGGCCGCCATTACGGGCTCAATGAATCTACGGTCCGGTACATTAAGAAGGACGAAAATAATATAAGGGCGACGGCAGCAGTGTCCTTTAACCAGACAGCGAAAAGGGTGGTAACTTCACGCAATAAGGCCATTGTAAGGATGGAGTCTGCATTGGCCCTTTGGATCAGTGACTGCAGGAAGAAGAATATCCCACTGGATACCAACGTTATCCGTGAGAAGGCCAGGCAGCTTTACGCCAAGTTTGCTGAAGGCGCTGGCGACGACGACCCCGAATCCGAACCATCGACCGCATCTCCCACCAAACCAACCAAATTCAATGCCAGCAAGGGCTGGTTTGAAAAATTTCAAAAACGTTTTAAGCTAAAGAGCGTGGTCCTGCATGGAGAAGCTGCTTGTGCTGATAAAGCCGCCGCCGAGGGGTACGTGAACGAGACGTTCAGGACGATCATCGAGGAAGGGGGTTATAAGCCTGAACAAGTTTTTAATATGGATGAGACGGCCTTATTTTGGAAACGGATGCCGTCTCGCACTTTCATCATGATCGAGGAAGCCAGAGCCCCTGGATTTAAGGCCCACAAAGATCGGGTGACTTTAGTAATGTGTGGGAATGCTGCGGGCTTTATGATAAAGCCTGGTCTTATTTATAAGTCCAAAAACCCAAGGGTCCTCAAAAACAAAAATAAGAACCTGCTGCCAGTGTATTGGATGCACAACCAGAAGTCCTGGATTACAAAACTCCTCACATCGGATTGGTTCCACCAGTGCTTCATTCCCGAGGTCAAGCTTTATCTCGCAGAAAAAGGACTCGAGTTCAAAGTGCTGTTGCTCATGGATAATGCAGGAGGTCACGCGCTCGACCTGTCGTATGATGGCGTACAAATAGAGTTCTTACCGCCAAACACCACATCGCTGATACAGCCCATGGATCAAGGCGTCATTCGCGCATTTAAGGCACTTTATACGCGAAACACCCTGCAGCACCTGGTCGAGGCTATGGACTCGGACGAAAACTTCTCGTTGAAGGCGTACTGGCGTGAGTACACCATTGCAACGTGTCTGCAAAATATTCAGATGGCCATAAAGGAGATGAAGACAGAAACTTTGAATGCCTGCTGGAAAAAATTGTGGCCAGAAGTAGTCCACGATTACGTGTACAAGGGTTTCTCTCCTGACGAAGTCCACCACTCTGCAGTAGATAAGGCAGTGAAGCTGGCAAAATTACTAGGAGGAGATGGCTTCAACGATATGACTCCCGATGATGTTGAGGAGCTGCTCGAGACCCACTCAGATCCGTTAACGGACGAAGACCTGGCAGAGATGACGAAGTCAGCAAGTGAGGAAGAAGAAGAGGAAGCAGAGGGTCCAGTGGATGAAGAAGAAGAAGGCCTATCACTGGAACGCCTCGCAACCCTAGTGAGAATGGCAAAAGAACTTAAGGAAAGGGCTGAAGAATGGGACCCCAGATGATTCGTTCGTTGAAGTTCAGAAATGTAATCGACGGAGGCATTGAAGTCTATAAAAACCTCCTCGCCCAGAAGAAAAGGCAGCGCCAGCAACTGCCCATCACTATGTTCCTCACCCGAAAAAAGAAAGAAGACACGCCTACGTCTTCAGCACGAAAAGCAGTTCCGGACGACGCCGAAGATACTGCACCACCTGACGAGGCGCCTGCTGAAGTGGCGCCTTCAGAAGAGCTGTAATGCTCTTCTTTGCTGTGCAGTACAGTAAAAACTATTATTGATATACTTACCCAGTATCTATTACAGTATTTTCAAATATACTGTACAGCTATATATACACATACAAATATTTTTCTAATACGTAAGGATGGGTCTCAAAAGTGTGTTTAAGAGTGTAGAAAGGGTTTATAAGAGCGTGGGAAAGGTTTATAAGAGTATGGGGAGGGTTTTTAAAGGCTTAAAATATATAAAAATAATAAAATTAATATATGGTTTCTACTTCGCGGATTTTCATCTATCACGGGGGGTTCTGGAACGTAACCTCAGCGATAAACGAGGGATGACTGTATACATACATATATATATATATATATATATATATATATATATATATATATATATATATATATATATATATATATATATATATATATATATATATATATATATATATATATATATATATATATATATAGTATATATATACATATATCTATCTATATTATAATAGCCGTAGATGATTCTGTCTGTCTGTCTGTCTATCTGTTGGGTGTCTGTCCGGGGTGTGGCTTACTCGGTTTGCAGAGTAGCTCCACCCATAGCTCCACCCATTCTGGGAGTGGCTATAAACAAATATCCACCATTTTATTAACTCGCATAGCTTTGAGTCCTGTTTTGTAGGCCCGTGGTGTCTTGCTCTCCCCCAGTTTTATTTCAAATCAAATTCGATAAATCATTTCATTTTTCACAGTCGCTAACATAGTTTTAGACTCGGTTGAAAAAAAACGGGAAGAAAATCCGATGAAAGTTGCCGTTTATAGAACGAAATGAATTCTCAAAGGCCTGTAACTTCAAGGCCATTGAGTCTCTCTCACGCCTTTATCTCCAATCTAACTCACCATATGATTTCATTTTTATCGATGGTTTTACTTTTAGACTCGGTGTCAGCAATAATTGAGAACAATCCACACACGCGGGAAAATGCAGAGATATATTTTTTAAAATCGCGTCATGGTGTATCATACACCGCCCAACATGACACCGCCGGCAATGTGTCGATATATATTAAAAATTCGCTTTTGCTTTTCCGTTATGATATATTACTATTTCGTTTGATGATAGTCGTCACAAAAACGTCAACAATGATGCCGACATATATTTCTTCGTTTTTATTTCATTCAACATATTAGCCGGAAGTAAAATATGTTTCAGGAAATTACCGAGAGATATTTCTTCGTTTTTTTTATTAGTTATGTGCGCATACACTTTAAATAGGTTTATTTGAAATCTTTAATTTTCCACAAACATTCCACACACGCGGGAAAATGCAGAGATATATTTTTTAAAATCGCGTCATGGTGTATCATACACCGCCCAACATGACACCGACGGCAATGTGTCGATATCTATTTTAAATTCGATATATCATTTCATTTTTCACAGTCGCTAACATAGTTTTAGACTCGGTTGAAAAAAAACGAGAAGAAAATCCGATGAAAGTTGCCGTTTATAGAACGAAATGAATTCTCAAATGCCTGTAACTTCAAGGCCATTGAGTCTCTCTCACGCCTTTATCTCCAATCTAACTCACCATATGATTTCATTTTTATCGATGGTTTTAGAGTCGGTGTCAGCAATAATTGAGAACATTCCACACACGCGGGAAAATGCAGATATATTTTTTAAAATCGCGTCATGGTGTATCATACACCGCCTAACATGACACCGACGGCAACGTGTCGATACATATTAAAAATTCGATATATCATTTCATTTTTCACAGTCGCTAACATAGTTTTCGACTCGGTTGAAAAAAAACGGGAAGGAAATCCAATGAAAGTTGCCGTTTATAGAACGAAATGAATTCTCAAACGCCTGTAACTTCAACTTCAAGGCCATTGAGTCTCTCTCACGCCTTTATCTCCAATCTAACTCACCATATGATTTCATTTTTATCGATGGTTTTGGACTCGGTGTCAGCAATAATTGAGAACATTCCACACACGCGGGAAAATGCAGAGATATATTTTTAAAAATCGCGTCATGGTGTATCATACACCGCCCAACATGACACCGACGGCAACGTGTCGATATATATTAAAAATTCGCTTTTGCTTTTCCGTTAAGATATATTACTTTTTCGTTTGATGACAGTCGTCACAAAAACGTCAACAATGATGCCGACATATATTTCTTCGTTTTTATTTAATTCAACATTATTAGCCGGAAGTAAAATATGTTTCAGGAAATTACCGAGAGATATTTCTTCGTTTTTTAAAATTAGTTATGTGCGAATACACTTTAAATAGGTTTATTTGAAATCTTTAATTTTCCACAATATAATTTACTTGCCATTTATCATTTGATGATTACGAGACAAATTCCTCTTGAGGATCGTGACAATTCATGCGCTGCGTGGAAACTTCTATTTCCAAAATGAATGAGACGATCGATGAAGAACGCAGACTTGAACAGGATGCAGCAAGAAAACGAATGAGACGGGCGAACGAGTCCATCGACGAACGTCAATGCAAACTTGCGGGGTCACCCGTGGGAATCCCACGGGCATGGATGTGTGTGACATTTCGACATATTGAGTTAGATGCTGCACATTCATTTTTACAAAATGGTTACTGGCAAGTCATCAGATCCAGAAATGGTGTAAAAACCACCGTTTAGAGGCCATTTTTCCCCGCAAAGCGGGGGTTGGCCTTTTCGGGGACCGTGGTAGTTGTTGTTTTTTTGTCCCCTTTTTGAAGCAATGTTTTACGGCCGGATGCCCTTCCTGACGCCAACCCTTTTTGCCGCCTTCAACGACAAACAGGGAATTACCAGTGAACTGGTACTCAATTAGCCGACCTCGGAAGGATGACAGGCTGAGTCAACCCCCCTGGCATTAATTCGGCGATCGACCGAGATTCGAACCCAGGATCCTAAGCCGGCACCCTAGCCGCTAGCCCAACACCAGAAATGGTGTCATGAACACAATTTATTTACGCACAAGCACAAAAGCAAGACGGGCCGATTTCCGATTCCGACGGGCCGACGGGCGAGACGGGCCGATTTCCGATTCCGACGGGCCGATTTGGAGCAAGAAAAAGAACGAGACGGGAGAAAAAGGAGAGAAACGAGACGGGGAAAGCCGATTGGAGAGGCGAGTGAGGCGCGATTGGAGAGGAGTGTGAGGCGCGATTGGAGAGGAGTGTGAGGCACGATTGGAGAGGAGTGTGAGGCGTGATTGGAGAGGAGTGTGAGGCACGATTGGAGAGGAGTGATTGGAGGGGAGTGTGAGGCACGATTGGAGAGGAGTGTGAGGCACGATTGGAGAGGAGTGTGAGGCGCGATTGGAGAGGAGTGTGAGGCGCGATTGGAGAGGAGTGTGAGGCGCGATTGGAGAGGCGTGTGAAGGATTGGAGAGGAGAGGAGTGTGAGGGATTGGAGAGGTGAGGGATTGGAAAGGAGAGGGATGTGAGGGTTTGGAGAGGAGAGGAGTGCTAGGTGGAGAGAGGAGAGTGTCAGGTGGAGACAGGAGAGTGTCAGGTGGAGACAGGAGAGTGTCAGGTGGAGAGGAGTGAGGGGTCACATATTATGTGAAATAACTAAATTCACACCATTTCTGGATCTGATGACTTGCCAGTAACCATTTTGTAAAAATGAATGTGCAGCATATAACTCAATATGTCGAAATGTCACACACATCCATGCCCGTGGGATTCCCACGGGTGACCCCGCTAGTCTATATTATAATAGCCGTAGATGATTCTGTCTGTCTGTCTGTCTATCTGTTGGGTGTCTGTCCGGGGTGTGGCTTACTCGGTTTGCAGAGTAGCTCCACCCATAGCTCCACCCATTCTGGGAGTGGCTATAAACAAATATCCACCATTTTATTAACTCGCATAGCTTTGAGTCCTGTTTTGTAGGCCCGTGGTGTCTTGCTCTCCCCCAGTTTTATTTCAAATCAAATTCGATAAATCATTTCATTTTTCACAGTCGCTAACATAGTTTTAGACTCGGTTGAAAAAAAACGGGAAGAAAATCCGATGAAAGTTGCCGTTTATAGAACGAAATGAATTCTCAAAGGCCTGTAACTTCAAGGCCATTGAGTCTCTCTCACGCCTTTATCTCCAATCTAACTCACCATATGATTTCATTTTTATCGATGGTTTTACTTTTAGACTCGGTGTCAGCAATAATTGAGAACAATCCACACACGCGGGAAAATGCAGAGATATATTTTTTAAAATCGCGTCATGGTGTATCATACACCGCCCAACATGACACCGCCGGCAATGTGTCGATATATATTAAAAATTCGCTTTTGCTTTTCCGTTATGATATATTACTATTTCGTTTGATGATAGTCGTCACAAAAACGTCAACAATGATGCCGACATATATTTCTTCGTTTTTATTTCATTCAACATATTAGCCGGAAGTAAAATATGTTTCAGGAAATTACCGAGAGATATTTCTTCGTTTTTTTTATTAGTTATGTGCGCATACACTTTAAATAGGTTTATTTGAAATCTTTAATTTTCCACAAACATTCCACACACGCGGGAAAATGCAGAGATATATTTTTTAAAATCGCGTCATGGTGTATCATACACCGCCCAACATGACACCGACGGCAATGTGTCGATATCTATTTTAAATTCGATATATCATTTCATTTTTCACAGTCGCTAACATAGTTTTAGACTCGGTTGAAAAAAAACGAGAAGAAAATCCGATGAAAGTTGCCGTTTATAGAACGAAATGAATTCTCAAATGCCTGTAACTTCAAGGCCATTGAGTCTCTCTCACGCCTTTATCTCCAATCTAACTCACCATATGATTTCATTTTTATCGATGGTTTTAGAGTCGGTGTCAGCAATAATTGAGAACATTCCACACACGCGGGAAAATGCAGATATATTTTTTAAAATCGCGTCATGGTGTATCATACACCGCCTAACATGACACCGACGGCAACGTGTCGATACATATTAAAAATTCGATATATCATTTCATTTTTCACAGTCGCTAACATAGTTTTCGACTCGGTTGAAAAAAAACGGGAAGGAAATCCAATGAAAGTTGCCGTTTATAGAACGAAATGAATTCTCAAACGCCTGTAACTTCAACTTCAAGGCCATTGAGTCTCTCTCACGCCTTTATCTCCAATCTAACTCACCATATGATTTCATTTTTATCGATGGTTTTGGACTCGGTGTCAGCAATAATTGAGAACATTCCACACACGCGGGAAAATGCAGAGATATATTTTTAAAAATCGCGTCATGGTGTATCATACACCGCCCAACATGACACCGACGGCAACGTGTCGATATATATTAAAAATTCGCTTTTGCTTTTCCGTTAAGATATATTACTTTTTCGTTTGATGACAGTCGTCACAAAAACGTCAACAATGATGCCGACATATATTTCTTCGTTTTTATTTAATTCAACATTATTAGCCGGAAGTAAAATATGTTTCAGGAAATTACCGAGAGATATTTCTTCGTTTTTTAAAATTAGTTATGTGCGAATACACTTTAAATAGGTTTATTTGAAATCTTTAATTTTCCACAATATAATTTACTTGCCATTTATCATTTGATGATTACGAGACAAATTCCTCTTGAGGATCGTGACAATTCATGCGCTGCGTGGAAACTTCTATTTCCAAAATGAATGAGACGATCGATGAAGAACGCAGACTTGAACAGGATGCAGCAAGAAAACGAATGAGACGGGCGAACGAGTCCATCGACGAACGTCAATGCAAACTTGCGGGGTCACCCGTGGGAATCCCACGGGCATGGATGTGTGTGACATTTCGACATATTGAGTTAGATGCTGCACATTCATTTTTACAAAATGGTTACTGGCAAGTCATCAGATCCAGAAATGGTGTAAAAACCACCGTTTAGAGGCCATTTTTCCCCGCAAAGCGGGGGTTGGCCTTTTCGGGGACCGTGGTAGTTGTTGTTTTTTTGTCCCCTTTTTGAAGCAATGTTTTACGGCCGGATGCCCTTCCTGACGCCAACCCTTTTTGCCGCCTTCAACGACAAACAGGGAATTACCAGTGAACTGGTACTCAATTAGCCGACCTCGGAAGGATGACAGGCTGAGTCAACCCCCCTGGCATTAATTCGGCGATCGACCGAGATTCGAACCCAGGATCCTAAGCCGGCACCCTAGCCGCTAGCCCAACACCAGAAATGGTGTCATGAACACAATTTATTTACGCACAAGCACAAAAGCAAGACGGGCCGATTTCCGATTCCGACGGGCCGACGGGCGAGACGGGCCGATTTCCGATTCCGACGGGCCGATTTGGAGCAAGAAAAAGAACGAGACGGGAGAAAAAGGAGAGAAACGAGACGGGGAAAGCCGATTGGAGAGGCGAGTGAGGCGCGATTGGAGAGGAGTGTGAGGCGCGATTGGAGAGGAGTGTGAGGCACGATTGGAGAGGAGTGTGAGGCGTGATTGGAGAGGAGTGTGAGGCACGATTGGAGAGGAGTGATTGGAGGGGAGTGTGAGGCACGATTGGAGAGGAGTGTGAGGCACGATTGGAGAGGAGTGTGAGGCGCGATTGGAGAGGAGTGTGAGGCGCGATTGGAGAGGAGTGTGAGGCGCGATTGGAGAGGCGTGTGAAGGATTGGAGAGGAGAGGAGTGTGAGGGATTGGAGAGGTGAGGGATTGGAAAGGAGAGGGATGTGAGGGTTTGGAGAGGAGAGGAGTGCTAGGTGGAGAGAGGAGAGTGTCAGGTGGAGACAGGAGAGTGTCAGGTGGAGACAGGAGAGTGTCAGGTGGAGAGGAGTGAGGGGTCACATATTATGTGAAATAACTAAATTCACACCATTTCTGGATCTGATGACTTGCCAGTAACCATTTTGTAAAAATGAATGTGCAGCATATAACTCAATATGTCGAAATGTCACACACATCCATGCCCGTGGGATTCCCACGGGTGACCCCGCTAGTCTATATTATAATAGCCGTAGATGATTCTGTCTGTCTGTCTGTCTATCTGTTGGGTGTCTGTCCGGGGTGTGGCTTACTCGGTTTGCAGAGTAGCTCCACCCACACCCATAGCTCCACCCATTCTGGGAGTGGCTATAAACAAATATCCACCATTTTATTAACTCGCATAGCTTTGAGTCCTGTTTTGTAGGCCCGTGGTGTCTTGCTCTCCCCCAGTTTTATTTCAAATCAAATTCGATAAATCATTTCATTTTTCACAGTCGCTAACATAGTTTTAGACTCGGTTGAAAAAAAACGGGAAGAAAATCCGATGAAAGTTGCCGTTTATAGAACGAAATGAATTCTCAAAGGCCTGTAACTTCAAGGCCATTGAGTCTCTCTCACGCCTTTATCTCCAATCTAACTCACCATATGATTTCATTTTTATCGATGGTTTTACTTTTAGACTCGGTGTCAGCAATAATTGAGAACAATCCACACACGCGGGAAAATGCAGAGATATATTTTTTAAAATCGCGTCATGGTGTATCATACACCGCCCAACATGACACCGCCGGCAATGTGTCGATATATATTAAAAATTCGCTTTTGCTTTTCCGTTATGATATATTACTATTTCGTTTGATGATAGTCGTCACAAAAACGTCAACAATGATGCCGACATATATTTCTTCGTTTTTATTTCATTCAACATATTAGCCGGAAGTAAAATATGTTTCAGGAAATTACCGAGAGATATTTCTTCGTTTTTTTTATTAGTTATGTGCGCATACACTTTAAATAGGTTTATTTGAAATCTTTAATTTTCCACAAACATTCCACACACGCGGGAAAATGCAGAGATATATTTTTTAAAATCGCGTCATGGTGTATCATACACCGCCCAACATGACACCGACGGCAATGTGTCGATATCTATTTTAAATTCGATATATCATTTCATTTTTCACAGTCGCTAACATAGTTTTAGACTCGGTTGAAAAAAAACGAAGAAGAAAATCCGATGAAAGTTGCCGTTTATAGAACGAAATGAATTCTCAAATGCCTGTAACTTCAAGGCCATTGAGTCTCTCTCACGCCTTTATCTCCAATCTAACTCACCATATGATTTCATTTTTATCGATGGTTTTAGAGTCGGTGTCAGCAATAATTGAGAACATTCCACACACGCGGGAAAATGCAGATATATTTTTTAAAATCGCGTCATGGTGTATCATACACCGCCTAACATGACACCGACGGCAACGTGTCGATACATATTAAAAATTCGATATATCATTTCATTTTTCACAGTCGCTAACATAGTTTTCGACTCGGTTGAAAAAAAACGGGAAGGAAATCCAATGAAAGTTGCCGTTTATAGAACGAAATGAATTCTCAAACGCCTGTAACTTCAACTTCAAGGCCATTGAGTCTCTCTCACGCCTTTATCTCCAATCTAACTCACCATATGATTTCATTTTTATCGATGGTTTTGGACTCGGTGTCAGCAATAATTGAGAACATTCCACACACGCGGGAAAATGCAGAGATATATTTTTAAAAATCGCGTCATGGTGTATCATACACCGCCCAACATGACACCGACGGCAACGTGTCGATATATATTAAAAATTCGCTTTTGCTTTTCCGTTAAGATATATTACTTTTTCGTTTGATGACAGTCGTCACAAAAACGTCAACAATGATGCCGACATATATTTCTTCGTTTTTATTTAATTCAACATTATTAGCCGGAAGTAAAATATGTTTCAGGAAATTACCGAGAGATATTTCTTCGTTTTTTAAAATTAGTTATGTGCGAATACACTTTAAATAGGTTTATTTGAAATCTTTAATTTTCCACAATATAATTTACTTGCCATTTATCATTTGATGATTACGAGACAAATTCCTCTTGAGGATCGTGACAATTCATGCGCTGCGTGGAAACTTCTATTTCCAAAATGAATGAGACGATCGATGAAGAACGCAGACTTGAACAGGATGCAGCAAGAAAACGAATGAGACGGGCGAACGAGTCCATCGACGAACGTCAATGCAAACTTGCGGGGTCACCCGTGGGAATCCCACGGGCATGGATGTGTGTGACATTTCGACATATTGAGTTAGATGCTGCACATTCATTTTTACAAAATGGTTACTGGCAAGTCATCAGATCCAGAAATGGTGTAAAAACCACCGTTTAGAGGCCATTTTTCCCCGCAAAGCGGGGGTTGGCCTTTTCGGGGACCGTGGTAGTTGTTGTTTTTTTGTCCCCTTTTTGAAGCAATGTTTTACGGCCGGATGCCCTTCCTGACGCCAACCCTTTTTGCCGCCTTCAACGACAAACAGGGAATTACCAGTGAACTGGTACTCAATTAGCCGACCTCGGAAGGATGACAGGCTGAGTCAACCCCCCTGGCATTAATTCGGCGATCGACCGAGATTCGAACCCAGGATCCTAAGCCGGCACCCTAGCCGCTAGCCCAACACCAGAAATGGTGTCATGAACACAATTTATTTACGCACAAGCACAAAAGCAAGACGGGCCGATTTCCGATTCCGACGGGCCGACGGGCGAGACGGGCCGATTTCCGATTCCGACGGGCCGATTTGGAGCAAGAAAAAGAACGAGACGGGAGAAAAAGGAGAGAAACGAGACGGGGAAAGCCGATTGGAGAGGCGAGTGAGGCGCGATTGGAGAGGAGTGTGAGGCGCGATTGGAGAGGAGTGTGAGGCACGATTGGAGAGGAGTGTGAGGCGTGATTGGAGAGGAGTGTGAGGCACGATTGGAGAGGAGTGATTGGAGGGGAGTGTGAGGCACGATTGGAGAGGAGTGTGAGGCACGATTGGAGAGGAGTGTGAGGCGCGATTGGAGAGGAGTGTGAGGCGCGATTGGAGAGGAGTGTGAGGCGCGATTGGAGAGGCGTGTGAAGGATTGGAGAGGAGAGGAGTGTGAGGGATTGGAGAGGTGAGGGATTGGAAAGGAGAGGGATGTGAGGGTTTGGAGAGGAGAGGAGTGCTAGGTGGAGAGAGGAGAGTGTCAGGTGGAGACAGGAGAGTGTCAGGTGGAGACAGGAGAGTGTCAGGTGGAGAGGAGTGAGGGGTCACATATTATGTGAAATAACTAAATTCACACCATTTCTGGATCTGATGACTTGCCAGTAACCATTTTGTAAAAATGAATGTGCAGCATATAACTCAATATGTCGAAATGTCACACACATCCATGCCCGTGGGATTCCCACGGGTGACCCCGCTAGTCTATATTATAATAGCCGTAGATGATTCTGTCTGTCTGTCTGTCTATCTGTTGGGTGTCTGTCCGGGGTGTGGCTTACTCGGTTTGCAGAGTAGCTCCACCCATAGCTCCACCCATTCTGGGAGTGGCTATAAACAAATATCCACCATTTTATTAACTCGCATAGCTTTGAGTCCTGTTTTGTAGGCCCGTGGTGTCTTGCTCTCCCCCAGTTTTATTTCAAATCAAATTCGATAAATCATTTCATTTTTCACAGTCGCTAACATAGTTTTAGACTCGGTTGAAAAAAAACGGGAAGAAAATCCGATGAAAGTTGCCGTTTATAGAACGAAATGAATTCTCAAAGGCCTGTAACTTCAAGGCCATTGAGTCTCTCTCACGCCTTTATCTCCAATCTAACTCACCATATGATTTCATTTTTATCGATGGTTTTACTTTTAGACTCGGTGTCAGCAATAATTGAGAACAATCCACACACGCGGGAAAATGCAGAGATATATTTTTTAAAATCGCATCATGGTGTATCATACACCGCCCAACATGACACCGCCGGCAATGTGTCGATATATATTAAAAATTCGCTTTTGCTTTTCCGTTATGATATATTACTATTTCGTTTGATGATAGTCGTCACAAAAACGTCAACAATGATGCCGACATATATTTCTTCGTTTTTATTTCATTCAACATATTAGCCGGAAGTAAAATATGTTTCAGGAAATTACCGAGAGATATTTCTTCGTTTTTTTTATTAGTTATGTGCGCATACACTTTAAATAGGTTTATTTGAAATCTTTAATTTTCCACAATATAATTTACTTGCCATTTATCATTTGATGATTACGAGACAAATTCCTCTTGAGGATCGTGACAATTCATGCGTTGCGTGGAAACTTCCATTTCCAAAATGAATGAGACGATCGATGAAGAACGACTCGGTGTCACCAACGCGGGAAAATGCAGAGATATATTTTTTTAAATACACCATATCACCGCACAACACCGCCCAACAGCCAACAAGTATCATACACCGCCCAACAGCCAACGAGTATCATACACCGCCCAACATGACACAGACAGCAACATGTCGACATTATCGCTTTTTCTTTAAACCGAGTGAACCGAGCCGAACCGAATACACCGCGTGAATTCACCGAGCGAATTTCAGCCAATTCCACCTATTTCTTCGTTTTTATTTTATTCGTTACCAGCAGAAGTACCCAGCGTTGCCGGGCGGGGGAGGGGGGAAGGGCACGTACACTTTAAACATGTATATACATGTGGGATGTGGGATATATACATGTGGGACATGTGTACGTGTGTGTACGTGTGTACGTGTGTACGTGTGTGTGTGTGTGTGTGCGCGTGAATATGTGTGTGTGTGTATATATGTGTGTGTATGTGTATGTAGGCTAACCCCCGCTCTAGCAGGGAAAATGGCCTTAAAATGCATGTTGTTGTTGTATGTGTATATACATGTCTGTGTGTGTGTGTTTGTGTGTATATGTGTCTGTACGTGTGTGTGTGTGTGTCTGTTTTTGTGTGTGTGTGTGTGTGTGTGTGTGTGTGTGTGTGTGTGTGTGTGTGTGTGTGTGTGTGTGTGTGTGTGTGTGTGTGTGTGGAGATGTATATATGTGTATATATGTGTATATGTGGATACATATGTGTATACATATTTGCATATGTGCATATGTGTATATGTGTCTGTACGTGTGTGTGTGTGTGTGTGTGTGTGTGTGTGTGTGTGTGTGTGTGTGTGTGTGTGTGTGTGCATGTGTGTCGATGTACGTGTGTGTGTATGTGTATATGTGTGTGGGTGTATATGTGTGTGTGTGTGTATATGTAAACATGGGCTGGTGTGTGTGTAAAGTGTGAGGAGGTATTGGAGAGGAAATGCAGAGATATATTTTTTTAAATCGCGCCATGATGATAAACGAAAATACACCGCCTAAAATAACAGTCGACATATATTTAAAATTCGCCATACACATCCATGCGGGAATCCCACGGGCATGGATGTGTGTGACATTTCGACATATTGAGTTACATGCTGCGCCTGCACATTCAGTTATATAAGATGGTTACTGGCAATTGATCACATCCACAAATGATGTAATCCACACAATTTATGTACTTTACATAACGTTAATAGGAATACATGCCCGTGTAGATGGGAATGACATATAATTCACCGAAAACGTTGAAGCAACCGCATAATATTACGGTGATGTTTAACTCTGAGAATAGTTCTAAATTTAAAAAACTTTCTTCTGATATTTGTGATTTATTTCAAACAAACTGTATTTCCCAGCTACACGGGCATGTATTCCTATTAACGTTATGTAAAGTACATAAATTGTGTGGATTACATCATTTGTGGATGTGATCAATTACCAGTAACCATTTTATATAACTGAATGTGCAGGTGCAGCATCTAACTCAATATGTCGAAATGTCACACACGTCCATGCCCGTGGGATTCCCACGGGTGACCCCGCTAGTCTCTTGTTTATTCTAGAGTTCTCCTCAAGCCGCACCGCGGGCCCTCAGCCTCATCTCGCGAACGTCAAAAGCGACACAGCGCGCGCTTTCGGGAGGGGCGGAGCCAAGCCGAGCAACATATATATATGCACATCGATCATTGATCGTGAACCGGAAAATATAATAAATTACTGATATTTAGCGACTCAAAAGGTTCTTTATCAACAACTTATTTTGTCGTGCTTCTGCTGACCTGTCTGCAAGGTGTATAAATCGAAGTCCCGAGTGCGAATCACAGGTGAGCCCGTCCTGAGGTAATTAGCGATTGGGAACGATTCAGAACCTGTGGGTGAATAACCCTTGGTAATTTCCCCAACAGTTTTCTGGACGACAGACTGCGGGTAGGGGACATGTATTGCAGCGCAATACTCAGAATGTTTGTTTTTCAACATAATCTCCATTGCGTTCATTGCATTTTTTTCAGCGCTTTACTAAGGCCTGGATTCCTCTAGGAAAAAAATATTTTGGCTGCTTGAGTAGCCATTTGTGCACCGCCTCTTAGACCTCTTCGTCGGATCAGAAAGTGGTTCCACCAAGCGCCTCTTTAAGTAGCTCAAAGATGTGGTAATCCGAAGGGGCGAGGTCTGGTGAGTAGGGTGGATGTGGAAGACACTCAAAATGCAGGTCCTCGATTTTTGCAGCGGTAGCGCGGGCAGTATAGGGCCGAGCATTGTCATGCTGCAGCAAAACACCGGTAGTGAGTAGTCCACGACGTTTTCATCTGATTGCTGGTTTCAGATGATTTTTAAGGAGGTCGCAATATGATGCACTGGTGAATGTGGTCCCTCTGGGCATGTAATGCTCTACAAGTGGGCATCGGTTATCCCAGAAGAGTATCAGCATCTCTTTTCCAGCAGATGTCTGTGTGCGGATTTTTTTGGGATTCGGTGAAGTTGAATGGCGCCACTCTTTGCTTTCCCTCTTCGTTTCTGGCTGAACGTAGTGGACCAAGCGTTCATCCCCAGTCACTACACGCAGTAAGAAAACGTCGCCTTCTGTTTCATAACGTCGCAGAAGTTCTTCACATGCGTCTACTCGCCGTTCCTTAAGTTCGGGTGTGAATTGTCAAGGCACCCACCTTGCAGACACTTTGCGGTACCCCAGCACGTTGTGAATGATATGGTGTGCTGAATCATGGCTAATGTTCAATACGGATACCACTTCATCCAGTGTAATGCGATGGTTTTCCCTTAGCACGTGCTCAACTCCTGCAACCATTTCTGGTGTGTCAGCTATGTGAGGCCGGCCCAAGCGAGCAGCGTCTGCCACACTGGACACTCCTCCACTTTTAAACTTCCTGTCCCAGTCATACACCTGCTGCAGCAATAAACATGCGTCACCATATTGAATCTTCATTCTGCGATGGATTTCACACCCTCACTTCCCAAGAAACGGATGACAGAACGTTGCTTCTCCCTGGTGCATGCTTCTAATGGAGCCGCCATCTTGGAACTGTTCTACTGATGTCATACGCTCAATGTTGCCAGATCTAAAACAGGCAAAACATGACTCATACCCATCGATATAACATATGTCGTTTACAACTACACACATTACATTCTCGAATTTATATCACCATTTTTAGGTTACTTATTGACTGGCCCTCGTGTATATGTGTATATGTATATATATATATATATATATATATATATATATATATACATATACATATATATATATATATACATATACATATATATATATATACATATATATATATATACATATATATATATATATATATATATATATATATATATATATATATATATATATATATATATATATATATATATATATATATATATATATATATATATATATATATATATATACACACATACATATATATACACAAAGAATTAAGTTAAGCACCCCCCCCGTTTTTTTACAACCTCGCACATTACAAGTTTGTTGTCGTCAAAACAGTGTAATATACCCATGATATTGCTATATTTTCTGGAGAAGTGATATTATGGTCACATAAAAACATAACAATCATGCCGTTTTCAATATTTTATTCTGAATAATTTAAGGTGAAAATTTTTGGGAATTTTAGGCATATTTTCACCTCAATTTAAGTATGGAGCTATAGGTCCATCACGGACAGTGTGGATGACGTTTATGTTTTCTAACGTACAGTCATTGTTCTGAGAAGACCTCTAGCGATCTTTGCGTCAATAACGTGTGTAGGACCCACGTGATCGGATCACTGACTCAACCCTACGTCTCATAGAACCTGTAAGCCGTCGTATGCGTTGCTGTGGCAGGTTGTTCCATTCCCGATGTAATGCACGTTCCAATTCATCCAGATTGGCTATTGGAGGGACCATCTTCGCAATTTGTCGTCCCAACATGTCCCAAACGTGCTCGAGGGGGTTCAGGTCAGGACTGTACGCAGGCCAGGGGATGGTTGTCACAGCACCTTGCTCCAGCAAGGCTCGGACGCGTCTCGCACGGTGAGGCCTGGCGTTGTCATCCATGAAGATGGGTCTGCTGGCGAGGGTGTGGTCATCGAAGTGCGGGATTACGGTGGTATTCAGGATTTCCTCGGCATATCGCTCTCCGTTGAGCTTACCTCGCACAGTTATCAGGTCCAACTTACAGTCATGGGAGAAGCATCCCCAGACCATAATCGAGCCACCACCAAAGGGTACCGTTGGTTGAATGTTTTTAGGTGCATACGCGGTGTTTTTGTGGCGCCACACCCGAACACGCCCATCTGTCACGTACAGCAAGAACCGGCTTTCATCCGACCAATGAACTCGCCTCCAAGACCGGATGTTCCATCCACGTCGCGCTAGGCACCATGCCAAACGCTCCCTCTGATGTCGTTCGAGTAGCCTTGGACGCTTGATCACTCGTCCTGACCTTAAACCGGCCGATTTCAGGCGGTTCCTCACGGTACGGTGACATAGCCTTCTGTTGGGCAGCCAGTTGTCCTTCAGGAAATGGCTCGAGGCGAAGGGATATCGTCGCACCAGTCTCAAAAGCGCTCTATCTTGGCGGACTGTTGTCACGCGAGGTCTTCCAGACCTTGGGCGGTCCTTCACCGCATCCGTTTCCTGGTGTTTCTGCACCAACCGACTGATCACCGAATGGTGGTAACCAAACGTTCGAGCTACAGCTTTTCTGGACATTCCGGACTCGATCATGCCTATTATCCGCCATCGTTCTCCGTCCGACAACCGTCTACGAGCCACCATTACGAGAAAATGACCATGTAACCCCCACACGAGCTCAGGCGTGACTTGCAATAACCCGTGATGATAGTGCATTTACAGAAAATCACGACCACGTGGATGATAACACGTGCTGCACGAGCGATGGGCGTCACAGATGAGTGCACTCATCTGCATTTCATCAATGGATAATTGCTAATGTCATACCAATCATTATTTGATCTCACATACCTTAGAATATATGCCAATGTATACATATACACAAAGAATATATATTAGGGGGTGCTTACCTTAATTCGTTGTGTAGGGGTGCTTAACTTAATTCTTTGTGTATATATATATATATATATATATTTATTTATACATATATATATATATATATATATATATATATATATATATATATATACACACATACATATATATATATATATATATATATATATATTTATTTATACATATATATATATATTTATTTATATATATATATATATATATATATATTTATTTATTTATTTATATATATATATATATATATATATATATATATATGTAGAGAATGGGTGTTCTATATAATTCTTCAGATGCTCTATAGTACCTGTCTATGGAAATTATATAGTACCAAAATCTATTCTATCGGACCAAAGTTTATTGAACTGTTCCACAGAAAGTATATATAAAATTCTCTCGAAACTATCGACTTTTACTATCGATTATATTTTACAGAATTTCTATAGAAAATATATGTCGAACAATTCTATAGACCTCGGTCCTAAAATGCTATTGCATTTCAATAGACAGGTTCTATAGAATGTCTATATAAATTTTCTAATGGATTTCTGTGGAACTTTTTTGCAGGGACAGGGTCAGAACATCAGGAACAAATGTTCAGATGGGAACACCAAACAAGCCAACCTTTAATTTTATTATCATGCAGAATACCCATTTGACTAATATAATTATTATCTATCTCTCGATATATCACTCTTGGCTGCTGTGTCATTAACGTGCTTGACAGAGATTAGCTTAAAATACCGAATCAAAATTTTGTAATCCGTTAATAAAAGAGGATAAGCAACTGTTTACACCAATCTATTTTTATCTGAAGCTAAAACATCATTGATGGCCAAATAGTATATACTTCCAAACAAAATGTCACAAGTAGATTAAAACGTTCCAGGAACGTGGATGGACACCTGTGTTAAAATACACAATTTTTTTTACCATCTAGCTCAAAACTGGTGATTTTGTCCAACATAATTGCCAAAAAAAGGTTATCAGTCACTTCCAAGCCATGGTTTATTATTTCTTTGAAACCAATACAGCTGGACCACATCTGATGGTATTTTATTTTCCTTTGAAACAAAGGTAGGCGTTTGGATTGGTACTATGTCTCCTACTTTTCTGGTTCAGGGTTGGATATGGTAAGGTCAGACCTTGGCACATGTATTTAGGGCAGTCGTGGTTTTCCTCTTCTGTGGTTTCACCCACAAAGAACAACAATTTGATTTAAAGCACAGCATTTACAACAAATGTCGTGTGATTTCTGACGAGTTCTGATAGAAATCTGATGAGAATCTCATCTTATATGAAAAATAAAATTTTGCAAATAAAGGCCGACTGTTTTGGCAATGGGGACAGGTTCTGAGTTTTTTTTTTTGTCTCTATTCTTGTGTAGCACTGTCTTATCAGAGCTCTGCCTTTATATCCAGTGCATATGTATATGTATATCCCTGGTGTTGGCTTAGCGGTTAGGGTGCCGGCTTGGGATCCTAGGATCCTGGGTTCGAATCCCAGTCGATCGCTGAATTAACACCAGGGGGGTTGACTCAACCTGTCATCCTTCTGAGGTCGGCAAATTTGAGTACCAGCTTGCTGGGATGAATGATCACGGTGTGTACCCCGATTTAGAATAGGTACACTGTATCCCTGCGCATCGTAAGAGGTGACCAAGGGTTGGTGTCAGGAAGGGCATCCGGCCATAAAAACATTGCCTCAAACAGGGAACCATGATTGTCATGGGGCCCACAAGGCTAACCCCCGCTCTAGTGGGGGAAAATGGCCTTTAAAAAAAACGATCATTCATTCATTCATTCATATGTATATATATATATATATTTATATATATATACTGTATATACACAGTCATGTGAAAAAGTAAGTACACCCCATGTAAAGTTTTGACTTTTTCAACATATTTCAACATACAGCTATCTGATCTTCATTTCAACAATATTGAGGGATAAAGATGATATAATATAACAAATATCGTGAAACATTTACATTTTGTAGTCCATTGTATAATTTAAATAAACATAAATGCAAATTTCGCATGTGGAAAAAGTAAATACACCCCTACATTTATCACTACTTCAAATACCTAAAATTAGAATCAGGTGCACCAGCTCAGGTGCAAATGATAGAACATTGTTTGAGAGGATCTTGGAGGAACCTGTCTTATTTAAACCTCAGACATTCAGTTTGGTTGGCTCTTTGTTGTTGAAGTGTGCGGCATCACCATGCCTAGATCAAAAGAGCTCTCTGAGGCCTTCAGAAAGAAGGTTATAGATGCTTATGAGTCTGGGAAAGGATTTAAAAATAACTCCAAACAATTTGAAATCAATCATTCGACTGTCCGGAAGATCATCTGCAAGTGGAAAAGATTCCAAACAACTGCCAACTTGTTCAGGCCAGGCCGCCCCAGCAAGTTCAGCACGAGAGCAGACCGCAAGATGCTGAAAGAAGTCTCTAAGAACCCCAGAATGTCATCACGGGACCTACAGGTAGCTCTTGCCACTGTTGATGTCAAAGTGCACGAGTCTACCATTAGAAAGAGGCTGCACAAATTTGATCTGCATGGGAGGTGTGCCAGGAGGAAACCTTTGCTGTCCAGAAAGAACATCAGGGCAAGACTAAAGTTTGCCAATGAACACCGAGGCAAAGACCAGCACTTCTGGAACAATGTGCTCTGGACAGATGAGTCAAAGGTAGAGCTATTTGGCCACAGTACCAGAAGACATGTTTGGCGAAAACCAAAGTCAGCATTTGACCACAAGAACCTAATACCAACTGTAAAGCATGAAATGAAGAAATGAAGATCAAATAGCTGTATGTTGAAATATGTTGAAAAAGTCAAAATTTTACATGGGGTGTACCTACTTTTTCACGTGACTGTATATATATATATATATGTATGTATGTATGTATGCGTATATATATATATATATATATATATATATATATATGTATGTATGTATGTATGTATGCGTATATATATATATGTATGTATGTATGTATGTATGCGTATATATATATATATATATATATATATATATATATATATATATATATATATAAATAATATATTATATATATATATATATATATATATATATATATATATATATATATATATATGTATGTATGTATGTATGCGTATATAATAGTGTGTATATATATATATATATACACACTATTTTTGAAAGCTAACGCACTTTGCCTGTTCAAACATAATTTTGCATATATCCTCCATAATTTTGCATATATTGTTACATTACTTTCACTGGGGATTTTTGGGTCATTTAAAGTGAAAGACTTTAAAACAATTGACCTTCATAATATTGGTCCAGAATTTGTATTTCCTATTTGCTTACACACTATGATCTCACAATGTAACAAACATCATTCAGCCAGAAAAACCATTGCAACAACAATAACTTTACCCAAACTTTCTCTATAAAGGAAGAAAGATTCAGATAGGCGTTTCACATGTTCTTTCCAAGTGTATTTCACAGCTTTGGTCCCAGAAGGACGAAAGCAGCCAAGTGTCATCGGGTGACTTTTAAATGTCAGAATTTCCAATGAACTTTGCCTTCTCTCCATTTGGCTTGAAAGTCAGCCATGGGAGCAATCTCTCAACGGAAACTCTAGGCCTTTACAGAAGATGTTTCCTTCCTTGAAAGTTAAGCTGACCAATGCATTGCCAAGTTTCCATGTCCCAAACTTCTCTCCCTCTCTTTCTTTCTCCCAACCACACTCTCCCAGCAGTATATGCAGTATGCAGTACGCATACACACACACACATACACACACACACACACACACACACACACACACACACACACACACACACACACACACACACACACACACACACCAACTCTGCAGTTACAGAGGGACTTAAATAATGTTTTGCTAAAGAAGCAATTATCACGTTGGAAATGAAGAATCTGTTGAAACTGTTGTTTAGCTGTTGTATTGTCAACTTCACATACTCAAAGAAAAAGCAATTTTGCTTGTTTATTCTTGCTATTCATTATCGACTTAGTTTCTTCCCTTGAGATGAGATATCAATTTGAGATAGTTGCCTGTGGGGTTTCGAAGATAAATGGAAGTTAAAAAAGAGGAAATAGCATTAATTTATCGAAAGAAACATCAGATATAAAATTTTCAAAAGTAGTGTTGTAGAACTGCAAACAAATAATTTTGGTTGTCAAAGTCTTTTTGTACAAAAATAGCATAACCTTGTGCAGACTTTGTTATTAACCTCACCTCTATGGGCTCCACCATTTGTTGCGGAAATGCTTGTGGGCAGGACATGTAGTTGTTCATCTTGCCAGGCTCCTGGCTAACAAACTGGCAGCTCGGATGGGCATCCATCTCTGTGGCTTGCATATTCTGGCCTCCTGGTGCAGGTATGTTGGTCCAGTTGTAAGCCGGTGTATTTGTAGGAGTTTGGTGGCAAAGCATCGATGGAAAAACGGTGCTGGCTTCAACAGGGCTGGGGATAATATTTGCAACTCTGGACCAGAACTGGTTTTGTATGGGTTGTTCATTTGTATAGTATAGCGGAGCTAAAGGTGAAGGCCCAACTGTGTTTTGCCACTGCATCTGCTCTGCCCACTGAGAAGGTTCTTGATATTCACCTAATGTTAATCTCTGGGATAATGCATGAACTGGGGTACACTGTGCGGCAAACAGAGAGGTCTGGTCCAAATCAGGCTGCACAGAAGGAACAGGAAGAAATGGCGGATTTGTATTTTGAGCACAACGTCCTTGGGGTGTTGTTTGCCTGTTAACGGGATTCACCGACTTCATAGATACTTTACCGTGTGATTGTGAGGGCCAAGCCATCTGATGGATAGTTCCACATTCATTTGCCCTCTGGAAGGGTTTACTCTGCAAAGATTCATTCTGTGCAAAGTACATAGTCTTGCTATGTTCAGCTGGATTGTTAAACTGACAGTAACCATAATCGGGTGGCAAGAACGGGCCTTGCATACCAATGACTTGAGGGATATTCCCAGATACCCCTTTTGCACACTGCTTGTTTCCATTATAAGCAATAGTATTAGTGGAAATACTTGGATTCACATTAGCTAGATTGCATTGCTTGGTTTCAAACTGTGTATTACTCCAAAAGGTATTTCCATCTACGAAGTGTTCAACCTGTGGAATCTGCGCTGGACTTGTTGTAGGACCAGCTAATGATTTTGATTCATGCAAGACCTCAACCTGTGTAGGTCCTTCTGCGAGTTTGCTTTGTCCGAGAGATGCCTCCAGTTCCTGCATGCTAACATCGGGCAGATTAGTCCCTGGCAAGAAAGGGCTGTCAGATTTCATCAAACTGTCCTGTATGTATGACAAAATGTCATCATTGGACAGAAGTTCATTGGAAAAGTCTGATATCTGCATAATTTGGTTGTCCTCCACCGCATTCAAGTTCTCCACATCTTCTGATTTCAATCCCAAGATCTCGAGTACCTCACATAGCTTGTCTGGTATTACAGCACTGCTGTCCAAATTGTCATTGACCAATGACTCCTGTTTGATGAGCAGAGATTTTTCCATAGACCTGGGTGATTGCCAACTTTGAGGATTCACGCAAGAGGATACCGATGAGGAACTGAATCCCAGCATCTGGTGGGAAATGCTTGGTTTTGGCTCAATTGCAGCAGGACGCACGTAAATGGAATGATCTTGTTGCATCATTGCTCCCAGGAGTGAACTTGGATCAACGGTGTGATTCTTTGAATCATGGTTGCACCTTTCAAGGCCAACCTGCATTCCTGGTGGCCCTGTGCTTCCCTCATACAGACAAGCTTCACCGGTGGTGAGGGCAAATGCAAACTGCCTGGTGCGCTTGCGCAAATGCTCCTCACCTTCTTCATCACTGTAAGGCCAAAAAGGAGACCATAAAGACAAATTAGCTGGATTATTTAGGTTCAAAAGAAACAATCAATGAAAACACATTCAAAACAACTACAAGAATTTCCACACAGTTAATTTCTTATGAGATCTTCATCAACCTTCTTTCAAATCCCATGATAATTAATGGAAATCTTTTCATAATGGGGTGGTATAATGATCTCAGTTTGTTGCGCAAAATAAGTGGTAAAACGAGGTAGCATATTCAACATCTAGCAAGAAACAAGCACGTTACACAGCAAGATTTTTGCATTCTTGTCTGGTCAGGTCAATGTGTAGTGCGAGTCCATTCATTGTGGTTGAGTCTTAATGCCCTCAGGGAAGTTGAGGATAATCACTGCTAGATTTCAAATACCAATCCTCTTAACTACAGACCTATTAGGTTACTCCTAAGCATCAGCAAGGTTATGGAATCCATCATCACAATTGATATGAAATCCTTTCTTTTCTGTAATAGCCTCATCTTAGATTATCAATTTGGATTCAGACTAGGCCATTCTACATCAGGCATGCTGCTTATACTCTCCCAACAATGGAAGGAGGTCCTCAATGTCAGAAATGTGGTTCGGGCCATCTCTCTGGACATATCTTGTGTTTTTGATAGTCTGGCATCCTGTGTTGCTCTCTGAACTCTCTGCCTAAGGCATCGAAAGCCAACTCCACACATGGCTTACTGACTTCCTCTACTCCTGCAGCCAACATGTGGCACTCAACGGAATCCTTTCATCTTCTCTACCTGTCAGGGCTGGAGAGCCCCAAGGCAGTGTTCTGGGCCCAGTCCTTCCTTCCTGATCTTAATAAATGAGCTGACTCTCTGGAATATTCTCTTTAGCTATTTTCTGATGACTCCATCCTCTGCCATGACATCCCTCATCCTTCAGATTAGCAGGCTGCAGCCTCCTCCCGCTCTTCAGACCTTAACAAAATCACAAGCTGGTCAAACACTTGGAATATGTCTTTCAATCCTGACAAATCTCACACACTCACATTCTCTCCCTGAAAGGACCATCTGCAAACCCCCATCTACGTTCCTAACAATCCTCTTGAGGAAGTTCATTCATTCAAACTCCTTGGTCTCACTATCATCCAAGACTTTTCTTGGGCAAACAACATTTCAAAGTTGGCCTTCAAAGCCAGTTGCCGACTGAGCATCCTCCGTAATACAAAGCCCATCTTTGACACACCTGAACTACTATCCACCGACAAGGCTTCATCCACAGGTTGATGGAGTTCTGCTCTTTTCCCTGGGCTGGCTCCCCTGCTTCACACCTTGCTCAGCTTGATGCTGTGGAAACCAAGGCCTCCAAGATTATTGGAATCCTCTATGATGAAGCTGGCTGAGTCGATGGTCCGATTACTTTCACATTGCGGACAGGTCAGTGGTCTCTGTCTTCTACTGCCTTCTTCATGGTATGGCACCCTCTGCTTTTTCCGTTCTTTATTCCCTTCATGTTTCTGCAGGGCACCCACTGCAGGAACATGAAGGGAATAAAGCAGGAACATGAACATGAAGTCCCTCTGCAGGAACATGAAGGGATTTTGGGATTTTCCCCAGAAGGGAGTTGTTGGTGGACCAGATGCACAAGAACTGTCAGAAACCCTCTTCTGGGGAAAATCCCAAATTCCAGGATCACTGCTCACCTCCACTAGGTTATTCTTCTTTCTCCCACTTGTTGAACCAACTTCCACATTCTCTTCAATCTCACTCTTCCCTCCACGTCTTTAATACATTTGTAAATGCTCACCTCAGATCACCCCCAATCCAAAACCATGATCTTTTCTGCCCTCAATAACCCCCATCCAACCTCCCCTGGTCACTCCACCCCAAGCCTTCCTCCTTGCAAATTTCCAGTTTTTCCTTCCTGAGAGTTTCCTACTGCATTTATCTTGTCCATCCCATGCATCCTCCCTGACCACTCATTCCTCTGCACACCCATTGTTTTGTTCAAGTCTCCCTTTATTTTATCCTTCAACTCTCTATACTGTTCCTTTTTTACCTGTTGCGTCCTGATCCGTTCAGTGTTCTAGCTCTTCCACGAGCCTTGACTCTGTATACAAAAAAAAATCACTGAAGTGCTACTTATTAAAATGCAGTGCTGCAGAAAATTCCTCTAACCTAATATAAAAAGAGCCCTGCGTGGGCTGACGGTCATCTCTTGAAGTTGTAGTTCAGACCTCTGCTGATTTGGGGGAACCCCCCTGACAATAAATTGAAAAATCTAAGATCGAGCGATCCTGCAGACCATCGAGTAGAAGGGCTGTATCAGGTTTCCGAGCAATTGTTTGGTAAATAAAGGACGATCCGAAGATTCAGGGGGTAACCCCCCACCCCAGGATCCCCCATGATCCAAAATCGAAACATCAAAGCATGTGCGATTGTGCGCGCTACTGTCTTGTATTCACGTTTGAAATGTCAGAACAATCAGCTGGTGATAAGGGAGGAGTAGCAACAAATAGCAAAAAGGTAACAGATGACCGGACGGACGGACAGACATCTGGATATCACGACCCATTTTACAAGGTCATCTCTTCGAGATTGAGGTGAGATGACCTAAAAATAATTACATAGACGAACCTGAGAGGGCGCTGTGTGGCAATTATGTAGTCAGGCTGCCCATTCTTGTAGATAAGTCTTGCATTTGCCTGAACCCAAGACCAGCAGTTGCTCTTGGTGAGTAGACGGAAAAAGGTTATTCCGGTTTCACCCGTTTTCATCACTGTATAGAAGGAGGACAAGCCAAGTAGTGTGAACATAGATTGTGGAAGGAACAGATTCTTCAATGAGTTAAAACAAAAGCTCTCTAGAAAACAAACATTCTACTTCAGACATTTTAAAGCCATAGGAGTGAAATTAATATTAGGCACTGTTAAAGCAAATGAAAAGAAAAATAAAAGTTAAGCTCTTCCCCAAAAAATTCAACTTGTGTTTGTCAAGAGTCTTTTTGTGGAAATGCTAGTCCTTGCAAAAAATACAAGGAAACTCAGAAAAAGAAAGGCCATCTGGCTCATCATGTAAGGCACTGCAAGGCACCTTACATAATTGCAAGCAGAAGATGCAACGTTATCCTGCTTCCTTGAAGTACACGTGTGCAAGAAAATGGGTCCTAAATGTATATAAAAGGGTCTAAATAGAAATATAAAACAAAACCAGGGAGTATCTCAAAATGCATAGCCCTTACAGCTCAGAACCTCTCCAAACGGTGGATCCACTACCTTGGTCACGGATCCGCATCGGTAGATTACCTACATCAGTAGATCCACAACTTTAGTTGCGTCCAGGCAGTCAGTCAACCCATCAATGCAACAACACTATTCAAACTTTACTCGCTAGAGGATTTAATGTATTATCACATTTATAAATCTCATCACATATTCCATTATATGGTAATGCATTAAATCATGCATGTTGCATATCTTACCTTAAATATACCACGTTCGCTATCCAGTACGTCCACCCGACTTACCTCTGAATCGAACCGTTATTCAAATATTCAAACGGTATTCATAACAGATTTTCTACATGCTACACTGTCTCCTAACACCTACTGAAATTGTTTTAAATATATATATGTATTCTTTTAATAATGTATTTATATAAATGCCTCATTAATATTATTTTTACTATTCATATTGCAATTCACTAATTATATTTGGTGTCGTTTTATTATTTCAAAGAAAATTTATTTTAATGTGCTAACTGAGGATACTGATCTTTATAAATGACTAGCAGAAGTACCCGGCGTTGCCGGGCGGGGGAGGGGAACGGAACGGCGGGGGGGGGGGGGGAGTGGGAGGGAAGGGGAGGGGGGGGAAGGGGAGGAGAGGGGAGGGGAGGGAATGGGAAGGGGTGAGGGGGGGGAAGGGGAGCGGAGGGGGGAAGGGGAGGGGAGGGGGGAAGGAGAGGGGAGGGGGGGGGGGGAAGGGGAGCAGTCAGAAGTGGTGGAAGCTCTTTTACAGAGAATTTATATCTTAAAGGGGAGGGGGAGGGGAGGGGGATGGGGGGCAGGGGAGGGGATGGGGGAAGGGGAGGGTGTAAGGAGGGGGGAGGGGGGGAGGGGGGGGAAGGGGAGGGAAGGGGAGAGGCAGGAGAGGAAGGGGAGTGGCTCACGTTTCTGAGTGAATGTGGCTCACGTTTCTGAGTGAATGTGGCTCACGTTTCTGAGTTAAGTGTGATGCCGATCAGGAAGAAGAAAAAGCCATACTACCAAATTCGTACACTTCCGGAATTGTTTGCTTTATTTGTATTCAAATGTCTGGTAATTGTTTTGTATTTATTTATGCGAATGTGTACTTATGTATAACTGTCATTAATTTAAAAAGGCTTCGACCACTATCGAGCGATTTTTTTTTTTAATCCAAAAAAACGAACTTTTTTTTTCAATTTTTTTTTTTTTGGTTGCCTAAAACACTCCCAGGCACTCACTGATGAACCTCTGAAAGTTTGATGAAGATCCGTTCAGCCATCTCTAAATAAAACGCGGACACTCACTTTCACTCACTCACCGCAGGCAGGTAGGTGGTCTTTCTGTCTTCTACCGACTCCTCTCCGGCCTTGCACCCCCAGCTCTCTCTGTGCTCTGTCCCCAAAATATTCCTACAGGTCGCACAAGATCTGCCAGCCACCCTCTGATGGTTAAACTGCCGAAATCTCGGCTCTCTGCTCACCTTCACTCTTTCATTCCTCTTTTCTCCCGCCTCTGGAACAAACTCCCAAACTCACTTCAATCACACTCCTCCCTCCAGGTCTTTAAAACAGCTGTTCACCACCATCTCTTATCTTCCCCCATCCAAAACCTTGATCTTTTCTACCCCCACTAATTCACCCCAGATCCACCTTGTTTGAAATTCCAACTTCTTTCCTGGAAGTCCTGGCAGTGTCCATATGTTTTATACCTCTCCCACCCCCACCCTTCCCATGCCTCCCCCCCAAAGCCCTCTCCCTCCCACAGTTCTCTCGATGTCTCCATGTCTCTCGGTCCCTGCTCTCAAATGTTGTGTTTGTGTCCTTCTCCCTCTCTCCCCATCTTGTCTACCGCTCCCGATGTTATTTGTTTTATGTGTCTGTTTGTCTTTCTGTGTGATTAATGTTCGCTCTTTCACGAGCCTCGATCTTGTATACAAAAAACAAACAAACAAAAAATAAAACACGTTTATATATACATATATATATACATATATATATATATATATATCTATCTATAATTCCAGTAATCTCTGTTTGTACGTCTGTACGTTTGTACGTCTGTACGTTTGTCTGTGACCGCTGTTTCTCGACAACCACGGGTCCGATATACTTTTAACTTGCCAGGTATATTGCTGGGGACCCGAGGATGTGCCTTTTCAAGGTTTCATATTAATCGGACAATTACTTACCGAGCTATGTCCAAAAAACGATTCAACCAATCAGAGAGCAGCGAACGATCGCGTGTGCCGAACGTGGAGGACACACTCTGCCTCGGATGGCACATTTGAGAGCGTATTCATTTATTTCACGTTTGCAAACTATGTTGGCGTTAAACTATGTTTTAAAACTAATAAAACCGAATTTGCGATTCATTCGCTTTCCTGCGCGTTTGTGCACGCGATGGCGATTTCTTTACCAAACTCCAGAAGCCGTTCGCTTTGGACCAAACCATTGCATGTAAATAGAGGGGGGGGGATTGTCACCGTACTCGCAAGCCGTTCGCTTTGGACCAAACCATTTCATGTAAATAGAGGGGGGGGGGATATAATTTTAGATATAGATATAGTACGGGCAATGCCCTAGTATATATACATACATATATATATTGTTGCGGATATGAGGATTGTATTTTTTTGATTGTGTTGTATTGTATAGTGTTGCGAATATGGAATTTGGCCTCCATATCCGCTTGTAAATATTCCCCTATTTCCCCAATATTCCCCAACTATCCCCAATCCCCCATTCCCTAGTCCCATTGTCTGTAAACAACAATCAGTAGAGCCGACCTTCCCCTTTTTCCCCCATTAAATGTCGTGCCCAGGTCCACCGCATCTCACGTAGACAACTTTCGGACATCTTGCTAGTTATTCTTAGTCTATGTCAGTTAAGGACTCCTTTCCATTAATTCTGACTCTTCGTTGCACCAGAATGTGATTATATGGCACCAGTAGTGAGTTTAGGACCTTTCCCATACCTCCTTCCATCTTCTTCCCCAAACAACAACTACAACAACAACTACAACTACAACTACAACAACAATTACAACAACAACAACAACAGAGGGGCACGGCGCTGCGCGGGGGGGAGTGTGCGTCCTGACACCGGCTCGGTTAGCCGCCATTGGCAATGCGCTCCAGACGATGCACTCCAGACCATGCGCTCCACGGGGTTACCACGAAGGGGCTCCTTGTCAGCTCCTCGTCAGGGGCGGAGCCGGTAACCCCCCCGCACGCACCCAATGAGAAGCAACGTGCCGATTCCACGAGGCGGAGCTGACGAGCTGAGGGCGTGTCACTCCCCGCCGGATATACGTGGCCACGTAGCGGACGTGACGTCAGATGCGCCCCCAGCTTGAGCAGACAAGACGCCATCCGAGCGCTGCGACCTCCCCGCATCTCTAGACCGGACCGGGTCGACCCTGTCCTTGAGCCAAGAGTGCACCTTGAGCCATCGATACCCGCTTTCCTAGCCATCAAACCCCGTGTGAGTCAGCCTTTTGTCCCGTTTATCTGTCGTCTGTTGGGAATAATATAAGATTGTGTTTAAGTGCCCACCTTACTATGCTGTACCTCTCGTCCTTGTAATCTAACCTTCCGCCTTAATATAACCTCCTCCGGAGGTCTTGAGAACTGAACCCTGGGTGTCGTGTCATTTGAATCCCAGCCGTGGTGTCCTTTTCCTTTATTGACCTAGCGCAGCGCGATTAGTCGACGTTCGGGTATAATCGGGTAACTTGTGCAGACGTGGTCATACCAAAACCGCTCGGTAAATAACATCCAAGCCACGTCTGTAACAATTGGTGTCGAGGAGTGGAATTCGAACCCGGGACTAAATTTATTAGGCCCAAATTTGTAACAAGTAGAATCGATTCGGAGTGCGTTTTCCGCGCGTTATTAGGCCCAAATTTGTAACAATTAGAATCGATTCGGAGCGCGTTTCCCGCGCGAAATTATAACGGCCGAAATTTGTTTTGTTGTATAAAAACCCGAATTTTGAAAGTCGCGCTATGGCAGACCAAGACAGCTGGGGTCCGGTAGAGGAGAGTGAGGTAGGGTCGATCCAGGACCAAATTGAGGGACAAGAGGAGAGCGAAGCAGTGAGGGCGGCAGGGTCGCAAAATAGCGTTGTCATGCACGAGGTGGCCGCGGCGTCCACGCCCGCGACCGTAGTGGCGCCACTGGTGGATTCGAACCTTTTTATCCTGCAAATGAGGGCCCTTATGGAACAAATGGGTGAGCAATTGGGAGACCAAATTAGAGGTTTGAAAAGCAGTATGGGACAAATGGGGAACCGGATGGAGGCTCAGAATGAGCAATTGGGGGTAATGGGGAACCGGATGGATGCTCAGGGTGAGCAATTGTGGGTAATGAGGGACGAAGCGAGGGGTACCGGTGAGGGATTAGACAAGAAATTAGAGGGGTTAGACAATGGGATAGAAGGGGTGAAACATGGGTTAATGGGGGTAGAAAACAGAATGGCCGCTCAAGAGAATCAGATAGAGGGAGTGAAACATGGGTTAACGGGGGTAGAAAACAGAATGGCCGCTCAAGAGAATCAAATGGAAGGGATGAAAAAAGGGTTAGAGGGGTTAGAAAACACCATGGAAGGCAAATTGAGGGACATGAGGGACCAAGCGGAAAGGGAAGTTAACCAAATGGGGCAGCAGATAGAGGGGGTCAGAATGGGGGTAGAAACCAAACTGGATGCTCACAGGGAGGAAATGGAGCAGATGAGGGTGGCATCTGGGCAGGAGATGCAAGTGATGGGAGAGGAGATCAGAAGAGGAGTGAGTGAGGAGGTCGGAGGAGTGCGCGAGGAGGTGAGGCACTGTAAGGAGCACATGGAGAAGGAGGTGAGAAAGGGGACTGTAAAGTTACAAGGGGGCATAGAGGACCTGACGCAGGAGGTGGAGCAGCTGACGGTGGGACAGACGGAGTTAGTGGAGCAGGTTCAAAGGAACACTGCGGTATTAGGAGGTTTAAAAGCGACACAAAACGACATAAAAAACGACTTGATAGCGACAAAGAGGGAATGTCAGATGGTACGTGAGGGACTGACAACGAGGTTGGACGAGGTGATAGAGGTAATGGAGACGAAGGACCGGCAGGTGAGGACGCACCTGGAAACGGTCAAGGTAGCCTTAGAGGATGAGCTTGAGGAGACGTACCGGGGAATAAAAGAGGTGAAGCACAAATTAGAAGAAGTGGAAGAAGGGATGAGCGAAATTAAGAAGCGACGGAGAGGGGATAAGAAAGAGATAAAAGAGGAGATAAAAGAATTGGTCCAAAGTCTGTGTTTGGATCGTGATGATGTGCTCATTAACCGGATGAGGGATTCGCAGGTGATGGAGGAGAAGCGAAGAGGAAGAGGACCCGGTGTAAGTGGTGACCAATATGGTCGTGCGTATGATGCGCCAGGGGATTTAAGAAGCTTGGGGGTCGAGATGGACCCGGGTGTTCGTGAGAGGCCGTTGGTGAAGTGTGCGACAGGTCTGGTGTGCGAAAGAGGAGGTGTGCGAGAAAGTCCGACTCTGGGGTGTGTGAGGAAAAAGTGCGTGCCAAGGAGTGAGTGTACTGGCAAGAGTGAGTCGGTCGTAGCGCGTGTGCGAGGGGGCACATGGAAGCGCGGTGTGGTGAGTGTTACAGAGGGTGTAACGGGAGAGTGTGCGCGAGAAAGGTGTGTGACGGACAGGTGCATGAGGAAAGAGTGTGCTGTCAAGAGTAAGGGTGAGTGTGTGGTCAAGAGTGGTGGTGAGAGTAGTGAGAGTGACAAGGAGAGTGAGCTGGTTGTGACAGGTGAGCGAGGATGTACACCTGGGATGGAAGGATGCACACCTGGAATGGTAGAGCGTGAGTGGGAATGCACGCTGGAGTTGGTGGTGAGGCACGTGGTTGGGTGTGCGAATGAGGGCACACCTGTGATTGTCACAGAGGAGGTGACTGAGGAGGGGCGCGAAGAGGTGTTTTGGTGAGGTGTGCGACCAACGAATGTGTGCCAAAGTGTTCGGTGGTCAGGTGTGTGACCAAGGCTGTGAGTGGAATGGGTGTACCTGGGTGTGTAAGGAAAGGTACGAGGAGCATGGGCACGGCTGGATGTGTGAGCAAGGAACGGGCTGCGGGATGTAAGCATGCAGGTGAAGCATCGACGTTAGACGGGGTAGAGTTTAGAACGACTTATAGCCGAATCGGGCCCTCGGTGCGTGCTGGGCCTCGCTTTGAACGGCCGCGTCCGTGCTCCACCAGGCGGAGCTGGCAGCCCGATAGAAAGGGTCGTCATGGCGACCACTTTTTGGTGAGACGTGCCGGCAGGTCGAGAGCGGGACATTGGATGGCTCCGTGCCGAGATGGTGCGTGGGATCTCGGCACGGGTAAGCCCCCGTCCCTGCACCGAATGCCGGACGCATCCAGCCGCTGGCACAGAACAACCCGCATCCATTGCTTGGCTTTACGAAGCCGGGCTTTGGACAGGAATTGGCGCACCGAGAGGCATTAGTGAGTAGACTGGGTGATGAGGTTAGTGTTTTGGCCCCAAAATTAGAGAAAAATAAAATTTGATGATTGGCAAAGGATTGGCAGTAGTGATTGGCAGATGATGGGTAGTGATTGGCAAATTTTTGATTTGTTGAAATTTGATGTGCAAAATTGGTAGTGAGAGACCCCCGATGTGGTGGGATGGCATCCCTGCCACCCTTCCCATGTGGGGGGCAAAGGAGCACTAGATTAAGGGGTGTATGGCAGTGAAAACTAGCCCGGGTGGGTTAGGTTATATTGATAGGGCCCTAGAAGATGACAGTAGGTAACGTTAAGTTTAGTTAGTGACTGATACCTGTAGTGGGGACGCAGGTAGATTAGTATGGATGATAATGACGAGGGAGCGCAATAGTTTAAAGGGACGACTGGGAAGCGCAAGTTTCAGAGGGGAGTAGTTAGCTGAGATGATGCCGTGTGGTTGAGAATTGAACAGGTGTGATTGCACAGGTGTGCAACTGGACAGGTGTGATTGCACAGGTGTGCAACTGGACAGGTGTGTGGAGCAGTGTGTGAGTAGTGAGTGTTGTGGATCAGCGCGAATGCGCTTGGGGAGAGAAGGGTGCAGGTGGCACCAGGTGTGAGAGCACAGGTGTGCAAGTACAGGTGTGTGGAGAGAGTGGGAGTAAGTGGTACGGAGTGGTGTGCATGGTGCGAAGGTGTGAATGGGGGAAGAGTGGACCCCCCATCACGGATACCCGGGGCGGGTAGTGTAAGTGTTAGGTAGAGGGTACAGGTAAATTGTGGTTGGATATTGGCATCTGTGGTGCGGTTGCAGAATGGTGTTGTGGATGGGTGCATTAGTGTTGTGGAAATGGCTGGGCGTGTAGCCTGTTAGTGTGTGTAGTTGGTTGGGCACTCCACCACTGTGAGGATGTCGGCCAGGTGAGGCCGCAGGTGGGCTCTGGGAGCCGGTAGAGTTGTGGATGGGGCCCGAGGATCCGGAGGACGGACCCGGGTAGCCCAGTGCCAGAGAGGGCACCGAGTGGGGAGAGTGCCAGAGGGCCTTCCCCAGGTAGTTAGGTTAGGGTAAGGAGCAGGTAAGCTCGGAGGCAACTGCAGTGGTGGAGGTGTGCAGGTGGGTAGACCCACTGGGAGAGGTACACGTCGCAGCCCAGAAATTGTACGAGGGCACCGGGAGATGAATCGGGGGAGTGAGACCCCAAATTGAAAAGCACCACAGTTTGGCCAATGGGAATTGGTTTTTAGAACCCATAGTGTAAGAGGGCCAATGGTTTGGCCGGAGAGAGACCCCGGGTAGTGTAAAGTTGTTAAAGTCATTTAGGAAATAGTTAGGATTGATGAACCTGTCGCACCATACGCAGCCACTTACCTGTGGTGATGATGATGACTCCACACCTGTGTTTTCTTTGTTTTGTTGCAGGAAATGAAATTGCTGTGTGGATTGTGAGACGCATCACGACGTGGATGAGACATTGGGGTGATTCCATCTCTCCCTCCCTAGGAGGGACTGATGATGAATTGGTAATGGCAAATTTTGATGTGCAGTTGGAGATGGCAAATTTTGATGAGAGTTGAAAATGGCAAATTTGATTGGTTAGGAGGGAGAGAAGACGAATTTGGTTTATGGGAGGAACGGGGAAGACAGTAGGGATGTTTGTTGATTTGTAAAGTAGATGTTTATGGGTAGTGTTGTGTTGTGTGGATACAGTAAGGGGTAAGGGAGGGGCCATGTAGGTTACCTGGTGGGGGGGGGGGGGGGGGGGGGGAGCGTACGGTAGGAACGTACCTGTCTCACCTGGTTCCCATGTGCCCCCAGTGTGCATTACCTTGCATTGCGTGCACTTTTGCGCCCTTACCACCTTACTCACTTGTCTTTTCTTTTGTCTCCCACCTCCGAGGATCTGGCTTTGGGGTAGAGAGAGAGGAGAGAGAGGTGCTGGCTACGCAGTTGTGGGCCTGCACTTTTGCTGCTTGCTGCTTGGATCGATACACCATATGGACCGCAATGTTTGTGGCCACCCACAATGGACCGCAGCTCTTTTGCAGCCAAGCACCACCCGTGGATGGACCTATGGGTCAACGTGGCACCTTTGCCATACAGGTGAACCACTTATAGTTGGCCCCCTGACGGCCACAATAAAGAAATGGACGCGGTTGGCGCCTTTCTTTATTTTGTTTAAAAGAAGTAAGAAGGCCAAGTGCACCACACGAAGGCAAGACCAGCGGCAGAACATCGGCCGGCTGCGACACCACACAATGAGTCATAAACACTTTATTGGTGCACCGGATGGTGCTCACTGTGTGATGGGGTGGTGCTTGATGCTTGGAAGGGGTGCTCTGCACATTATTAAAGGCCGTAGGCCACAGAGCACTCGTGGGTTGGTGTATCGATGCTAGCATGCGTGCTCTCTCTATGCATAACATCTGCATGTGTTCCTCCAAAAACAGGTCCTGGATCGTAGTGTAAATATCAGCGTAGTCTTGTGTAAATAATGCTCCCTACCGGCTGTATGTTTAGTTTGAGGATTCTTTCCGGATTCGGTTATCCTGTGGGTGTGTTTCTGTGAGGAGAAGGGTGCAACGTCGCAGGGGGACATATTTACTCATTTGTGAATATCTGTAAAACTGTCGCACTCAGGGTAGAGTTAATAGTAGAGGGAACTACATTGCGTGCCACACTAAAGTAGGTAAAAATTTATCGGGTCGGGACGCCCCGAGGGTAGAGAAGGGTGCAATGTTGCGAATATGGAATTTGGCCTCCATATCCGCTTGTAAATATTCCCCTATTTCCCCAATATTCCCCAACTATCCCCAATCCCCCATTCCCTAGTCCCATTGTCTGTAAACAACAATCAGTAGAGCCGACCTTCCCCTTTTTCCCCCATTAAATGTCGTGCCCAGGTCCACCGCATCTCACGTAGACAACTTTCGGACATCTTGCTAGTTATTCTTAGTCTATGTCAGTTAAGGACTCCTTTCCATTAATTCTGACTCTTCGTTGCACCAGAATGTGATTATATGGCACCAGTAGTGAGTTTAGGACCTTTCCCATACCTCCTTCCATCTTCTTCCCCAAACAACAACTACAACAACAACTACAACTACAACTACAACAACAATTACAACAACAACAACAACAACAGAGGGGCACGGCGCTGCGCGGGGGGGAGTGTGCGTCCTGACACCGGCTCGGTTAGCCGCCATTGGCAATGCGCTCCAGACGATGCGCTCCAGACCATGCGCTCCATGGGGTTACCACGAAGGGGCTCCTTGTCAGCTCCTCGTCAGGGGCGGAGCCGGTAACCCCCCCGCACGCACCCAATGAGAAGCAACGTGCCGATTCCACGAGGCGGAGCTGACGAGCTGAGGGCGTGTCACTCCCCGCCGGATATACGCGGCCACGTAGCGGACGTGACGTCAGATGCGCCCCCAGCTTGAGCAGACAAGACGCCATCCGAGCGCTGCGACCTCCCCGCATCTCTAGACCGGACCGGGTCGACCCTGTCCTTGAGCCAAGAGTGCACCTTGAGCCATCGATACCCGCTTTCCTAGCCATCAAACCCCGTGTGAGTCAGCCTTTTGTCCCGTTTATCTGTCGTCTGTTGGGAATAATATAAGATTGTGTTTAAGTGCCCACCTTACTATGCTGTACCTCTCGTCCTTGTAATCTAACCTTCCGCCTTAATATAACCTCCTCCGGAGGTCTTGAGAACTGAACCCTGGGTGTCGTGTCATTTGAATCCCAGCCGTGGTGTCCTTTTCCTTTATTGACCTAGCGCAGCGCGATTAGTCGACGTTCGGGTATAATCGGGTAACTTGTGCAGACGTGGTCATACCAAAACCGCTCGGTAAATAACATCCAAGCCACGTCTGTAACAATAGTAAATGGTTGTGAATTATTGTTTTAGTCTGAGCCCTCCTTGCTCCAGTGTGTATAAAGGTCAAAGGGCGTTCCGGTAGTTAATTCCATAAAGCATACATTGAAGGACACTATAATATCCCTGTTCAGTAGTTTATTTCCTTATGCTGTGTATTAGGTTAAGGCGTTGTCTTCCATTAAAATGACACTCCATTGCACCAAGTGAAATAAGATAGATTCCCTTCATTCTTCATTCCCATTCCCAAAACCTCCATTTCCCCTTTCGTCATGGCCAAGCCTCGATTGCCAATATTACATCCCCTCCAAAACCACCATTGAACATGTGCTCGGGTCGGGGAAGAAAGGCGTGCCCGCCCGTCGTCATCAAGGGCGGAGCCAGAGGGTCGCGCGACCAACCAGGGCCGAGGTGAGCACACCGATGGGCGTGTCCTGAAGGCCGGCGGCTTGATCGCCGGAGGCGTTATAAAAGCGCGCGCGCAAGGTACTGCGTAAGAAGATCCAGATGAGCTTTGAAGAGAGAGAAGGTTCAAGGTCAATTACAAGCAGTTGCGCCAGAGACGGCAGACGCGCCCTGAGGTGAGCCAGAGAAGCAGCTTTGGCTCCACAAGCAGCGTTGACTCCACCAGGCAGCTTCAACCCGTTACCCCGCAGGAACCAGATAGCGGTGGCATCGGTGGCCGTCGAGGTCCAGCCGACGTCCCGTGCGGGATCAAGCCCGAACCATCTGCCCCAGCTGAACCTTCCCATTCCTCCTTCCAGCATTCATTCCTGTCATTCCATCCTTCTTGTGTACGTGAGTTTGTTCTGTTTGTTCTGTCCTTGGTATTTAATTAAGTTTCTATAAGCTAGTATTTTCACTGTGTCACCTGCTTTTTTCCATGTTCCCTGTATATAACTTTGACTGCTCCTTTTGCTTGTGTGTGTAAATAATAAATCCCGTTACTCTTCTGTACGTCTTCTTCTTCCTCTTTACATTCGGTCGCTTTAGAGGTTTCCAAATTGAATATCTGTGGCGCGATCCGGCCAACGTTCGGGAATCGGGTTTAGTCGGGGAAAACTGTTCGGCCGCGGTGCCTCCGCTCGGCAAACAACATCCTTAACCGCGGACCGTAACAATTGGTGTCAGGAGCGGGAACGGACCCGAAGCGCGCGTAACGCGCTCAAAATTACGAGCTGCTGAAATTGTTTTAAAGACAAAACCCGAATTTTGAAATCGCGCCATGGCTGGTCAAGGCGACGGGATGTCGGTGGGAGAGATAGATGGGGTAGAATCGACCCAGGACCTCGGGGAAATGTATGTGGAGGAAAGAGAGGAGGAGAACATTGGCAATGTGGTTGAGGGGGTATCAGGTGCACAAAATGGCGCGCTCGCGCACGTGGTTGAAGGGTCCCAAAATAGCGGCGCCGCGGAGGGCGAGCCCGCGGTGGCGGCTGGGGACGCTGGGCAAACCGGGTTTGACATCAGATTATTCTTGACCCAACTGAATGCAAAAATGGATAGGATGGGGGGCGAATTGGAGGGCCAAATGGGGGTAATAAGGGATGAAAGGAGGGCTAACAGTGAGCGATTGGGAAACCAAATGGAAGCAATAACGAACGGAATGAGGGCCGATAGGGAGGAAATGGAGCAGAGGGACAGAGACCGCAGGTTGGGCGAAAGGGTCCCAGGGGTGCACGACGAGGTAACGCGGGTCGAGAAGCGCTGGTTGAGCGAAGTGGAGGAAAGCGCGGGTACAATGACGGGGGTAGAAATCGTGACACGGGGTATGGAGCAACCGGCGACCGCTGAGGTAGAAGAGGGGATTTTATTAAAGCCAGCGGTCGTCGAGGTGAACAAAGAAATTATGGGTATCTATCTATAATTCCAGTAATCTCTGTCTGTCTGTCTGTACGTCTGTACGTTTGTTTGTTTGTCTGTGACCGCTGTTTCTCGACAACTACCGGTCCGATATACTTGAAACTTGCCAGGTATATTGCTGGGGACCCGAGGATGTGCCTTTTCAAGGTTTCATATTAATCGGACAATTACTTACCGAGCTATGTCCAAAAAACGATTCAACCAATCAGAGAGCAGCGAACGATCGCGTGTGCCGAACGTGGCGGACACACTCTGCCTCGGATGGCACATTTGAGAGCGTATTCATTTATTTCACGTTTGCAAACTATGTTGGCGTTAAACTATGTTTTACAACTAATAAAAACGAATTTGCGATTCATTCGCTTTCCTGCGCGTTTGTGTACGCGATGGCGATTTCTTTACCAAACTCCGGAAGCCGTTCGCTTTGGACCGAACCATTGCATGTAAATAGAGGGGGGGGATTGTCACCACTCGCAAGCCGTTCGCTTTGGACCAAACCATTTCATGTAAATAGAGGGGGGGGATATAATTTTAGATATATAGATATAGTACGGGCATGCCCTAGTAGTTGAAATTGGAGAGACCGGGGACTTAAAAGAGAAACAATCGGAGGAAGAAATGGATTATGCTCAAAGTCCGTGCTCACATCACGATGCTGTGCTTAATCCTCATAAAGATTTGCAGGTGTTGGTGCAGGGAGGAAGAAGAACCCCGAAGGTGAGACGGGCTGCATGTGGTGCCGGGAGATTTTGTAAAAGGGGGTTTGGCGCGAAGAGAATAGTCGCACGATTGGGGTCAATATGGCACCCGGGCGTTGGTGAAGGGTCCGGTGTGAGTGGAAATAGCACGCGTGTGAAAAAAAAGTGTGCGTCAATGGGTGAGCGTGTTACGAAGCACGAGTGTGATACCGAGTGCGAGCAAGAATGCACGTCGGGGTGTACGGAGTGTGACACGGAGAGTAAGGTGGTGGTGGAACGTGTGCGAGGAAGCACACCTGAGTTGGTGGTAGCGCGAGTGTGGGAGAGCCCATCTGAGCGCGTTAGTGGGTGGATGCAAGAGTGCACGCCCATGGTGAGTGGTACGGAGTACGTACCGAGGGAGAGTGCGCAAGACGGTGCGCGAGGTGTGTTAAGGGAGTGTGCGAACGGCGAGTGTGCGTGAGAGGTGTGGTGTGTAACAGGGAGTGCGTTGGTGGAGTGGACGGACGGCGTTGGAACGCCGGGTTTTGTGAGTGTCAAAAGGGTCGCGTGTGCGTGTGGGCATGCGAGTAAAGCATCGACGTTGGACGGGTTAGCGTTTAGGGCGACGGATAGCCGATGCGAGCACTCGGGTCGCGGTGTGCTTTGTTGGATGCGAGGCCCGGCGCGGATCGATGCTGCGTCGCTTCTCTTCGAAGCGTCGTTGCCGATTCGGGCTTGGCCCGCCCTGCACGGTCGAGTCCGGGCCTTGTCGGGCGAGGCGATCGGTCCGATTCAAGGGCGAGTGGGAGGAAGCGGTACGGCGCCCCCTGGCGGGGGCGGGGTTCCGATCGGGCGAGCCTCGGTCATCGGGCCCGGGACCGCAAGGTACCGCGCCGAGATGGTGCGTGGAATCTCGGCCCGACCAAACCACCTCCCTTGAACCGAAAGCCGGACGGATTCAACCTGCAGGCGACCAAACCACCCGAATTCATTGCTCGGCTTTACGAAGCCGAGTTTAATGATGTCATGACGCACCGAGGCTAGGATATAGCGGACTGTGATGATGATGATACTGATAGTGTTTTTGATCCGAAATTTAGAAAAGTGAATAGAATTGGCAGTAATTGGAAAATTTTGATTGGTTGGAATTTGGTGTGCAAAATTTATAGTTTGAGATACCCGATGTGGTGGGATGGCAACTCTGTCATCCCTCACAGCGGGGGCAAATGAGCACTAGACTTATGGGGTTTATGCCAGTGAAAACTAGCCCGGGAGGGTTTGGATAATGTGTAGGGACCTAGAAGATGACCTTAGGTAACGTTAAGATTAGTTAGTGACAATGATACCGGTAGTGGGGACGCAGGTAGATTAGTGTGGATGATAATGACGTGGTATGTGCTTAGTTTAAAGGGAAGATGGGGAGCACTAAGTTAGCAGGGCACCAGGTAGATTAGATGATGCTGTGTGAGTGTTGGAGGTGTAATCAGAAGTGTATTGTGAAAAGTGTGTGAGGAACAGGTGTGATTGCACAGGTGTGCAACTGAACAGGTGTATGGAGCAGTGTTTGAGTGAGTGATGGTGATGAGTATTGTGCTGACCAAATGGTCCAGGAAGGAAGGAGGGTGCAGGTGGCACCAGGTATGATTGCACAGGTGTGCAACAACAGGTGAATGGAGAATGGTTGTATGGAATAAATGGTATGGAATATATGGAGTATTGGAATGGATGGTAGTGGAGTGAGTATGGTGGAAACTATGGAGTGGAGTGGATGGTGCGAAGGTGTGAATGGGGGAAGAGTGGACCCCCATCACGAATACCCGGGGCGGGTAGTGTAAGTGTTAGGTAGAGGGTACAGGTAAATTGTGGTTGGATATTGGCATCTGTGGTGCGGGTGGAAGAATGGTGATTGGATGGGTGCATTAGTGTTGTGGAAATGGCTGGGCGTGTAGCCTGTTAGTGTGTGTAGTTGGTTTGGGCACTCCACCACTGTGAGGATGCCGGCCAGGTGAGGCCGCAGGTGGGCTCTGGGAGCCGGTAGAGTTGTTGTGGATGGGGCCCGAGGATCCGGAGGACGGACCCGGGTAGCCCAGTGCCAGAGGGCACCGAGGGGTGACAGAGCCAGGAGGGGCCTTCCCTAGTTAGATAGGTTAGGGTGAGGAGCTAGGTAAGCTCGGGTGGCAACTACAGTGGTGGGGGTGTGCAGGTGGGTAGACCTGCTGGGAGAGCTACACGTCTCAGCCCAGAAATTGTGCAATGGCACCGGGAGATGAATCGGGGGAGTGAGACCCCAAATTGAGAAGCACCACAGTTTGGTCAATGGGAATTGGTTTTTAGAACCCATAGTGTAAGTTGGCCAATGGATTGGCAGGGAAAGACCCCGGGTAGTGTAAAGTGTATTAAAGTCATTTAGAGGATAGTTAGGATTGAAATCTCCTCGCACCATCTGCATCCACTCACCTGGGGTGACGTAACTCCACACCATGCCATGTTTTTATTATTTTTATGATGCAAATGTTTTGGATTGTGAGACGCATCATGACGTGGGTGTGACATTGTGCTTGATGTTCCATCTCTTCCTCCTTATGAGGATTGATGATGAATTGGGTGATGGCAAATTTTGGATAGAGGGATTGTGGAGACGAATTTGGTGCAGGGGAAATAGGGGGAAGATGTGACGTAGTGACGAATTTGTAAATGTGTAGATTGTTGTACATATGGGGTAAGGGCAAGGGTAGTGTAGGTGACAGGGGGGGTGACGTACGGTAGGGACGAGCTTTCTCACTTCGCTCTCCGTACGCACTTCACCTTGCATTGCCTTATTGATGTGTACCCTTGTGACCTTACCCCTCGCTCATCTGTCTTCCCCCCTTTGTCTCCCACATGAGGACCTGAGCGCCACTGGGCGCCGAGGGGAGCGTGCGTGAGTCCGCCATTGTGCGCCCGGAACTCCCAGAACCAGCTGTCTGCATCGATGCACCACCTTATGGACCACCTGTCTGTGGCCGAGCACCACTTATGGACCCCATGGGTTGGGGCATGGCCCCTCTGCTGGAACCGGCCATGAGGGCCCGAAATCTTGCTGGCGGACCTTGGCCACAGGGCACCGATGCCCCACAGGTGAACCATACATAGTCGGCCCTGTGGGCCATAAATAAAATAAATAGACATGGACACATTGGGTGCATTTTTTATTGCAAATAGGCCGCCAGCAAAGGAAGATGACAACACCAGGAAGATAGTAATAGCCAGCAGAGGGAGCCGAAGAGCAAGAGACCACCTGCAGGGTTAGGGGTTGTTGATTTATTTTTATTGATGAACAGTGATGACTGTGCACCGATTGGTGCTTGAGGGTGTGTTGGTGCGTTTTGGGTGCTTTCATGGTGCGTCGATGCAGAGCAGACTGTCTCCCCCCCAGAAAGAACAATCACAGGTCCTGGGTTGCGTTTTGTAAATAAAAGTAGCGTCAATTGTAAATAATGCTCCCCACCGTCAATGTATAGTTTGAAGACCATTCCGCAATTCGGTTAGCTGTGGGCGTGAGTCTGTTAGGTAGGGTGCAATGGAGCAGCGGGACATATTTATTTATGTTTTAAAACTGTCGCACTCAGGGTCAGGTTAAAAGTAGAGGGAACTACACCTACGTGTCACACTAAGTTAAAGTTATAGGCCCGGGCCGTGCCTAAGAGGAGGAGGGTGCAGTGTTGCGGATATGAGGATTGTATTTTTTTGATTGTGTTGTATTGTATAGTAAATGGTTGTGAATTATTGTTTTAGTCTGAGCCCTCCTTGCTCCAGTGTGTATAAAGGTCAAAGGGCGTTCTGGTAGTTAATTCCATAAAGCATACATTGAAGGACACTATAATATCCCTGTTCAGTAGTTTATTTCCTTATTCTGTGTATTAGGTTAAGGCGTTGTCTTCCATTAAAATGACACTCCATTGCACCAAGTGAAATAAGATAGATTCCCTTCATTCTTCATTCCCATTCCCAAAACCTCCATTTCCCCTTTCGTCATGGCCAAGCCTCGATTGCCAATATTACATCCCCTCCAAAACCACCATTGAACATGTGCTTGGGTCGGGGAAGAAAGGCGTGCCCGCCCGTCGTCATCAAGGGCGGAGCCAGAGGGTCGCGCGACCAACCAGGGCCGAGGTGAGCACACCGATGGGCGTGTCCTGAAGGCCGGCGGCTTGATCGCCGGAGGCGTTATAAAAGCGCGCGCGCAAGGTACTGCGTAAGAAGATCCAGATGAGCTTTGAAGAGAGAGAAGGTTCAAGGTCAATTACAAGCAGTTGCGCCAGAGACGGCAGACGCGTCCTGAGGTGAGCCAGAGAAGCAGCTTTGGCTCCACAAGCAGCGTTGACTCCACCAGGCAGCTTCAACCCGTTACCCCGCGGGAACCAGATAGCGGTGGCATCGGTTGCCGTCGAGGTCCAGCCGACGTCCCGTGTGGGATCAAGCCCGAACCATCTGCCCCAGCCGAACCTTCCCATTCCTCCTTCCAGCATTCATTCCTGCCATTCCATCCTTCTTGTGTACGTGAGTTTGTTCTGTTTGTTCTGTCCTGGGTATTTAATTAAGTTTGTATAAGCTAGTATTTTCACTGTGTCACCTGCTTTTTTCCATGTTCCCTGTATATAACTTTGACTGCTCCTTTTGCTTGTGTGTGTAAATAATAAATCCCGTTACTCTTCTGTACGTCTTCTTCTTCCTCTTTACATTCGGTCGCTTTAGAGGTTTCCAAATTTAATATCTGTGGCGCGATCCGGCCAACGTTCGGGAATTGGGTTTAGTCGGGGAAAACTGTTCGGCCGCGGTGCCTCCGCTCGGCAAACAACATCCTTAACCGCGGACCGTAACAATATATATATATATCTATATATAAATCGGGATTTAAATTTAATTCAAAAATTGATCCAGACGTCTATTCTCTTTCCAACCTTCAAACCTACAGAGGTAGTTATTTATCACAGCATCTGTAGAATTTTCACCCTTTTACTCAACTCCGTTTCACTGTTATTTGGTGGAGCAAAAAGTCAACTGAGCTTTATAGATATTTAGATCTCTCTGACTGTTCACGACCACCTGAGCAACTACTTAGATGTAAGCCACCTGTGTTAGTATACGTCTAACTAGCTGTTTCAATCTACTGATAAGTTCAGTGCTGTGCGTGGTTGCTCTCACAGTCCTAATTATTTCACCTGCAACCGTACCATAAAATAGCTTCTTATGAATGTTTCTGTCGAAGAAAGGCATTCGGACAATGTGGAATGGAAAAGCATGTCGCGTATCAGATAATTTGGTGTGAAATTCAATCCTGATAAATCTCACACTCTTACGTCTTTCAATCCTGATAAATCTCACACTCTTACGATGTCTCTCCGAAAAGACCGACTGGAAAACCCTCCCATCCACTTTCTGAATAATCCTCTCCAAGAAGTTCTGTCACTCAAGCTTTTGGGTCTCACTATTTGCCATGATCTTTCCTGGGAAAACCACATTTCAAATCTGGCCTCCAAAGCCAGTCGCCGACTGGGCATCCTCTGTCATGCGAAGTCCTTCCTTGGCACACCTGAGCTCCTCACCACATACAAGGCTTTCATCCGCAGCTCTATGGAATACTGCTCTCCCCTCTGGTCTGGTGCTCCTGCCTCACACCTAGCCCGTCTTCACGCTGTTGAAACCAAAGCGTTCAGAATCATTGGAATCTCCCGCGATGAAGCTAACTCCAAGGGCCTTTCACTCACTCACCGCAGGCAGGTTGGTGGTCTTTCCGTCTTCTACCGACTCCTCTCTGGCCTTGCCCCCCCAGCCCTCTCTGGGCTCTGTCCCCCAAATATTCCTACAGGTCGCACAAGATCTGCCTGCAACCCTCTTATGGTTAAACTGCCAAAATCAAGACTTTCTGCTCACCTTCACTCCTTCATTCCTCTTTTCTCCCGCCTCTGGAACAAACTCCCTCACTCTCTTCAATCCCACTCCACCCTCCAGGTCTTTAAAACAGCTGTTCACCACCATCTCTTATCCTCTCCCATCCAAAACCTTGATCTTTTCTACCCCCGCTAATTTCGGTCCCCTTGTGTTTTATACCTCTCCCCCCCCCCCCCTCCCCTTCCCACGCCTCCTGCCCCCAAGCCCTCTCCCTCCCACACTTCTCCCTGCTCTCAAATGTTGTGGTTGTGTGCTTCCCCTTCTCTCCCCATCTTGTCTTCCGCTCCCTCTTTTTGTATATTTTGTTTGTCTGGTTGATTTGTTTGTGAAATAAATGTTAGCTCTTTCACGAGCCTCGATTCAGTATACAAAAAAGAAAAAAAAACATTTTTTTTTATTAAAGATATCGATTTGTAATTCGAAAAAAATAAACTGAAGTGGGAGTTTGGTTTCCCTTTTTAAATTAAATTTCTTTTGGATAGATATCACCATGAAGCAGATCAAATACAAACCCATGATTAATTGCCAATAAATCATCAATGAATCTAAAGATGTTTCTGCACATTCTGGCTTCCTGCACATGCACATGTTCCTGCACATGTTAGTCTATTCCCATGCTTAGTGGCTGTGTTGGTCTTGTCAGTAGGTACATGTGTGTGTGAGATGTGTGAGTGGAAGGTCCATTACAATCCTCATCTTTACATCATTTTACATACCTGTACCAAGTTTGACTTAGATCCCTTCAGCCTTTCTCAAGTTATCAACCTATTATAGACTCTGACCTTTGACCTTTGACGTCTTGCCCCCAAAATCAAATCAGTTCCTCTTTGCATTATAATACATACCTGTACCAAGTTTGACCTAGATCCCTTCAGCCTTTCTCAAGTTATAAACCTATTACAGACTCTGACCTTTGACCTCAAAATCTCATCATTTCATCTTTACCTCATTTTACATACCTGTAGCAAGTCAGACTTAGTTTCTTTCAGCCGTTCTCAAGTTATCGTGGTAATGAAAACCTATCCTGAACGGGCGGACAGACAGCCGGACGGACAACCCGAAAACATAATGCCTCCGGCAACTTTGTTGGCGGAGACATACAAAATAAAAAGAAAAGGTCCCTCATCATTTCAAAGACACAGTCTCCACTTGGAAGAAAAAGAAGGCAAAAATGATGTGGAAATTGAAAGAGAATATGTCTCACCCTCCATCCATGAAAATGTGACAGGAATTAAAACAACTAGGCAGGGTAAAGCCTCAGGACGAGATGGTATTTCTTCAGAGATTTGGAAGCATCGGAGCAAGGAACTTACGGGAGCAGTACGGGAGCAGAAACAGCAGAGCATGAAAGTAATAAGGCAGCCAGGAAGGCTGCAAAGAAAGAGGTAGCAAAGGCGCAGGAGGCGTGTAGGAAAATGTTCGGAGAACGCTTGGATTCGGAAGAGGGTCAGAAAGCAGTATTCAGGATTGCAAAGCAGATAGCGAAAGAGAGGGGTGATGTGATGGGGGTGAGTTGCTTGAAGGATGAAGTGGGACAAATCGTTGTCGACCCAGATGTAATTAAAGGAAGATGGAAAAGATATATAGAAATGCTGTTGAATACAGAGAATGAATGGAATGGCAACATAGAGAGTAACCCAGGTTTATGAACGGCAGAGAAGATAACTGAGAAGGAAGTTGAGGAAGCGATAAAAGCAATGGAGGGTAGAAAAGCGGGAGGGCCGACGGGAGTTGTGGGAGATATGTTGAAGGCAGTAGGAAGTTGGGGTGTGAAGAGAATGACAGAGATCTGTAATCTGGTGGTGAAAGAAGGCCGCATTCCAGTGGATTGGGAACTGAGTACCCTCGTCCCTCTATACAAGGGGAAAGGTGACCCTCTGGAGTGTGGCTCGTACCGAGCGATAAAGTTATTGGAGCATGGAATTAAGGTATTGGAAAGGGTGTTGGAGAGGAGGATAAGGAAGAAAGTGAAGATCGACGAAATGCAGTTTGGATTTATGCCAGGAAGAGGAACGACAGATGTGCTTTTCATTGTGAGGCAGTTGTAGGAGAAGTACATGGAGAAGAGGAAGAAGTTGTTTCTTGGGTTTATTGATATGGAGAAAGCATTCGATATGGTTCCACGCAAAGTATTGACATGGGCATTGAGGAAGTTAGGAGTGGAGGAATGGTTGATCAGAGTAGTGATGGCAATGTACAAAAGAGCGTGCACAGCTGTAAGGAAGAAGGGTGGGAACAGTGGTGAGTTTGAGGTGAAGGTGGGAGTGCATCAGGGGTCGGTACTAAGTCCACTACTATTTGTAGCTGTGATGGAGGTGCTGGCTCAGAACGTAAAGGAGGGTTTACTGTGGGAGTTGTTGTATGCAGATGATCTGGTGTTGATTGCGGAAAGTATGGATGGACTGAAGGAAAAGATGAACAAGTGGAAGGAATGTATGGAGACAAAAGGTCTGAAGGTGATTATCGGAAAGACGAAGGTGATGGCAAGTGGTAAAGCATGTGGTGAGGTGGAAAGAACTGAGAAGTGGCCCTGTGCTGTGTGTAGGAAGGGTGTCAGAGTGAACTCCATTCAATGTACAATGTGCGCTGAGTGGGTTCATAAAAAATGTAGTGGTCTGAGCAGGTCATTAACCAGTGTGGCAGCTACATTTCAATGTAAGGTGTGCACAGAGGGAGCTGCAAATGGAGGAAATGTTGAGTTGGATCTTGGAGACGGCGTGAAGCTGGAAGGTGTGAAAACATTTTGCTACCTCGGAGACATGCTGAATGGAGAAGGTGGATCAGACTCGGCAACGGTTGCTAGAGTGAGATGTGCATGGAAGAAGTTTCGGGAACTCAGTGGCGTGCTGATGATGAGGGGAGTGTCGTTGAAGCTGAAGGGAAAGGTGTATGCTGCATGTGTGAGAAGTGTTATGATTTATGGGAGCGAGACATGGGTAATGAACGTAGAGCAGCAACGAAGGTTGGAAAGGGTGGAAATGCAAATGGTTCGACGGATGTGTGGAGTATCGTTGAGAGAGAGGAAGACAAATGATGAATTGCGAAAGATGATGGGAATAGAGCCTGTGATTGATGCTGTGAAGAGGAACAGGTTGAGATGGTTTGGTCATGTGTTGAGGAAGGATGAAAGTGACTGGTTGAGAAGATTTATGGAAATGAATGTAGAAGGAAGTAGAGGACGGGGAAGACTGAGAAAGTCTTGGCTAAAGATGGTGGAAGAAGAAATGCGGGCAAGGGGGTTAACAAGGAGAGATGCAGAAAATAGGGCAAAATGGAGAAGATTGTCATGGGGACCGCAAGGCTAACCCCCGCTCTCGTCGGGAAAATGGCCTTTAAAATGCCTGTAGTTGTTGTTGTTGGAGCAAGGAGCTGATCAAAATAGTTACTGTGCTGTTTGAACTGAACTATATGTAAAGGAAAGGTCCCACAGAATTTCAAAGACATAAACACAGTCTCCATTTGAATGCAAAATAAGGCAAAAAGCATGTAGAAACTACAGAGGAATAAGCCATTTTCCCATTACAGGAAAAATCCTGAGAATAATCCTGCTGAATTGCCTACTGAACGACATTGTAGATGGCATCGTTCCAGAATTCCAGTGTTGCTTCAGAGCCTCCAGGGGCACTTCAGATATAGTTTTCTCAGGCAGACAAGTACAAAAAGGGGCAAAGAACAGCATCGAGACCTCTATTTTGCTGTTCATCATCTCATCAAAGCCTTTGTCGGTGAATAGCGACCTGGGTTATGACATCTACTTTCAAAACTGATATGTCCTATCAGGTTTGTTAAGATTATACAACTACTGTTTGATTAAATAGCATGGCTCGTGCCTGCTCCAGTGGTGAGATGTCAGATGGTTTAGTTGTAACCAGTGGTGCAAAGCAAGGATATGTTGTGGATTTGACACTTCAACCACTTATTTGCTGCAATGGTGGATGAAGCTACACACTACACACACACATATACGAGACCCAACACAGCACTGTTGGACGAGACAAGTCCAAGTTTGGCCTTGGGGGAACGAGACACGAGACAAGCAGACAATGGCCTTGGGGGAAAGGCCGTCACTTCCCGGGGTGACAAAGGAGGTGGAAGGACTAGCCCTGTCGGCACTAGCAGCGTCACAACAATGGCTCGACATTTCTCACTGCACTTTGCGGAGTAATTCCGAAGGAAGAATTTCCTCCTCTCATGGATGCCAACCTATGGAGATTGTCCGTGCTCTATCCTTTTCAATGCTGAACGTCAAGCAACGAAGCAGCACGTACTATTTTTTAAGTCTTTGGTATGACACAGCCGGTGTTGGAACCACTGACCTCCCAGACTCGGAGCAGACGCTCTAACCATTACACCATCGAGTCTCATGTAGATAATTCATTGCTATTTCACAAATGTGTGTTTTGCCATTTTCATCTTTATGTGAACACTAGTCCTGCTTATTATCAACCAGATTATCAATACGATACGTAGTTTTTAATTGGACACAGCAAAGGTCATATTCAGGTTTCAGTCTTGCTCGGAGTTTAGATGTCATGAAGAGGATAAATGAAAGACTCCTGGACAGGACCAGGTAGCAAAATCAGGTGACCAAATCGAAAAGGGGTTTCAAACTAGCTTTGTGTTCATTTCTGGAGGATTAGGGAAGTAAGACGTGAACTATTCATTGAATGTAGTGAGATGGTTTCGTTTCAGATGAAGATTTTCAAGAACTCTGGCAATCGCTGACCACCCCCACATTCACTGATGACATCCGTCAGACTTCCAAACATTTGAAAATCCTTACGTCCGATCTTCATGCAGGTTCCAAAGGAATGGCTATGGCGACCACATTGAGCCAGAAAAAGTATGTCGGTAACATTTCCTGTCCATTCAGTTTCAATAATAAAGGAGGATTCTTCTTCACATTTCGACTCCACCCATTCGTTTTTGTCAAACATAATCGCCAGGCCAAAATACAGACAGTTCCGTAACATAAGAGCAGCTGCGTCAGGTTCATGACATCAGACAAACTCAGCAGAAAAACAGAGCTGGTACACCGGCAGTCATGAAAAATGCCAACAATGACAAAAACGTATGCCGCATCCATTGATGTTACTGCCAATCCAGCAATTACATTTTCAGCCAAGGATTTAAAAAAAGACCAAACCAAGCCATCTGCAGACATACGTTACCTCAAATTCGAGATGTACCAAAGATGCATGTCGACAAAGCACCTCTTTACTAGAATGGCAACCGTGAACCCATGAATCACACCAGTACTTGCTGCAAGGGTCCTGACCAAGAGGGGGCGCCTGCCATGCATCCATCCTGGTTCGGCATCCATTACAATGTTGATGAGGAATTTAAATTGGAGGCAGGAAATAAGATATGACAGTAAAAATGGAACCTCTGGCTTTAGTTGCAGTCTATAGACATAGAACAACCTACTGCTAAAAGCAGTGTCACCTGTTACACTGATACCTGCAGCATTAGTCAGCCTGCACAGGCGGCTTTAGAAGCCTTCGTTTGAAAAAAGACCCATGATATTTATTGGCCCCATTAACCTTACCTAACGCAACCATCTTAATTGCGAGTTTCAATGATTCCTCCTCTTCTCCCCCTCCTCTCTTCCTCTTTGTTCTTTCCCTTGATCTTTGTCCCACTGTCAATTCGACCTTCCTCTTCCATGAGCCTCACTCATATTGAATAAAATAAAATAAAATAAATAAAGAACCACCAGAGGTAGGCATACTCTGTTGACCAGGACCCTTGCAGCAAATGTTGGTGTGACTCATGGGTTCATGGTCACCATTTCAGTGAGATGCTTTCTGGCCCCCGGCCAGTTGTCAGCCCGGCTGGGGGTTTATATTTTGGGTCCTGTCAGTCCGTCCATCTCTCCGGAATCTCTACTCAAAAATGTTAATGAAAATTTATGTAAAAACCGTAATTCATTTGTGAAATAAATAAATAAATACAACATCAATTGATATCTAGCAGCAGGTCGGTGATGCTTGCCGATATATAATCATGAAGCTGTTTTTTATGCACCTACGTACGAAGCACGGCTTGTTATTGCTTACACAACACAATGTGTGTGTGTGTATATATATATATATCTCGGAACTGGGCCGATATTGGAACCAGCAATCGGAACAAGCAGATATCGGCCATTTTTCGGTAATCTGTACCGGCAGATTACAATCGGTGTACACTTCCGATGACCGATTATAGTTGTACTGTACTCTATAAAACCCCCAAACCTTGAGTAGCTTTCACCCTTGTTTAGAGCGAATTTCAAAAATCAAATTGAAGAAAACAACGTTTTCCCTTTTACTTTAGAAACAGCTGCGAGTAAAAAGAAAACCACGATGGCTCTTACTGTACCATGCAAAATGCGATGGCTCTTCCTGACTTCCTGGCAGAGTACATTTTGACGTCATAAGTTCCAGGCATGCATCAAAGTGTCCGTTAGGTCAATCTTTTTCACATTTCAAAGATGGACTCACAGTATTCTGGCTCTCAGAGAAAAATGAGGTACATTTTACATGCAGTTTGTAAAATTACTGCTTAATTCATCACAACGTATGCTGTGACGTCATCTGCCGCAATCTCACGTGAACCGAAGGCACATGGTGTTCACAAAACACGGAACATGTCTCCCTCTTCCAAATCCTGGTGGCGTCTGGTCAAATCTGTTTCTGGTGTTTGTTACCCCTCCTTCCCCTCCCTTACCTCAAACGGCTACACAGCTGACTCCACAAGTGAAAAAGCTGAATGCTTCAACTCTGTGCTTGCCTCAAAATATTGTGTCCCAAACCCGCCTCTCTCTACCCACTGTACCCAGTCATACCCAGCTGCTCCTGGACACTGTGTCCTTCTCTCCTGACAATGTGGAGACGTTTCTGTCAATCGTCGACTCTGATTCTGCAACTGGACCAGACAGCATCAGCCCACGGGTCCTAAAATCCTGCTCTGTCGCTCTTTCACACCCTCTCTCTGTTCTCTTCACTCTCTCTTTTGCTCAAGGTCATCTGCCATCAGCTTGGAAATCAGCGAACATGACCGCTTTACACAAAAAAGGTGCCAAAACAGATCCTTGCAACTACAGACCAATCAGCCTTCTCCCAATTATCAGCAAAGTAATGGAATCCATCATTGTTTCGGATATCATATCCTTCCTCTTCTCCAATTGCTTGATCTCTGATCATCAATTTGGTTTCAGACCAGGTCACTCTACTCTGGACATGATGCTTCTGCTGTCTCAACAATGGATGGAGGTCCTCAATGCCAAACAGGAAATTAGAGCTGACTCCCTTGACATATCACGTGCCTTCGGCATGGTCTGGCACCCTGCTCTGCTCACCAAACTCTCCTCCTATGGTATCCATGGAAATCTCCCGCGCATGGCTTGCGGACTTCCTCTCTGGTGGTAGTCAATGTGTGGCCCTGAATGGATTTCTCTCATCTCCCCTTTCTGTTCAGGCTGGAGTTCCCCAAGACAGTGTTCTGGGCCCAGTGCTTTTTCTGGTCTTCATCAATGATCTCTCTGTCGGCCGGTGTGTACCCCGATTTAGAATAGGTACGCTGTATCCCTGCGCATCGTAGGAGGTGACTAAGGGTTGGCGTCATGAAGGGCATCCGGCCATAAAAACATTGCCTCAAACAGGGAACCATGATTGTCATGGGGCCCGCAAGGCTAACCCCCGCTCTAGCGGGGGAAAATGGCCTTAAAACTATCATTCATTCATTTCATTCATCAATGATCTCTCCGACTCTCTGGAAAATCCTATCTATGTCTTTGCTGATTACTCCACACCCTGCCGCTCCATACCTCATCCCTCAGATCAGCAGTCTGCAGCCTCCTCACTCTCTGCAGACCTAGACAAAATTACAGACTGGTCAAACAAGTGGGACATGTCTTTCAATCCTGACAAATCTCACACTCTTACTATGTCTCTCCAAAAAGACCGACGGGACAAACCTCCCATCTACTTTCTCAACAATCCTCTCCAAGAAGTTCTGTCACTCAAGCTTTTGGGTCTCACTATCTGCCATGATCGTTCTTGGGAAAACCACATTTCCAAGCTGGCCTCCAAAGCCAGTCGCCGACTGGGCATCCTCCATCATGCAAAGTCCTTGCTTGGCACACCTGAGCTCCTCACCACATACAAAGCTTTCATCCGCAGCTCAATGGAATACTGTCCTCCCCTCTGGGCTGGTGCTCCTGCCTCACACCTAGCTCGGCTTCACGCTGTTGAAACCAAAGCTTTCAGAATCATTGGAATCTCCCACGATGAAGCTAACTCCGAGGGCCTTTCACTCACTCACCACAGGCAGGTTGGTGGTCTTTCTGTCTTCTACCGACTCCTCTCCGGCCTAGCTTCACCAGCTCTGTATATGCTCTGTCCCACAAATTCCTACTGGTCGCACAAGATCTGCCAGCAACCCTGTTGTGGTGAAACTGCCAAAATCAAGACTCTCTGCTCACCTTCACTCTTTCATTCCTCTTTTCTCCCGCCTCTGGAACAAACTCCCTCACTCTCTTCAATCCCACTCCTCCCTCCAGGTCTTTAAAACAGCTGTTCACCACCATCTCTTATCTTCCCCCATCCAAATCTAGATGTTTTCTACCAGCGCTAATTCACCCCAGATCCACTTTTTTGAAATACTGACTTCTTTCCTGGAAGTCCTAGCAGTGTCCATGTGTTTTATACCTCCCCCCCCCCCCTCCTTCCCACGTCTCCTCCGCACAAGCCCTCTCCCTCCCACAGATCTCCTGATGTCCCTGTTCTCTGCTGTTGTACTTGTGTGCTTCCCTCTCTCTCCCCATCTTGTCTCCCGCTCCCTTTATCTCATGTTTTATGTGTCAGGTTCTTTTTATGTGATTAATGTTGGCTCTTACACGACCCTCGCTCGATCTTGTACACAAAAAAGCAAACAAACAAAGAAAAAACACATGGAGCTCTATTTCGTCCTTCATCATTATGATGACTTCGTTTTTAACCTCTTTGACCTCCTCTGTTACCCTCGTTATTTCCCGGTGTGCCTCTACGAGTTCCCCCTCCAAACACTACCTTAACCGTTTCCATTTTACGTTCCTTTACGCTTGTGTTCACTCATCGCCCGTTCCTTTACGTCCATTACTTCGCCCATCTCTTTGATTGTCTTTGTCACCTCATCCTGCCGTGTGCTTCACTCCCTCTTTATTGCCCTATTGTCAGTCCTTCTGTCCCCTGTATGAGTCCTTCCACCTCCGTTTCTGTTTCAGACGCTCGTATAAAACGACACGGAGCCATTAGTAGTTCAAGCAATCCATGTTCCGCATCCGGCACTCCCGGCCTGGAGGTGACTCCGGAAGTACATGTGCACAGTACACTGGGCGGTGTTATCAACACAAGCTAACATCTGTAACAACCTCCCTCATGTTCCCTATCCCTCCCGCTGATCTAGTGTCGCTCTTCTTCGTCAGAGCAACGTTGCTTCAATGAATGTGCAGCGGCCAGAAAACTTTTGCTGACTTTGTCTCTCCCTTTGTTTGTATTTCACCGTCATTATATCCCTGTGCCTACCTCCACTGTTCTCCTCAGTAATCCTCTTCCTCCACCCTTTTAAAGGGATTGAGTCAATACACTGATACATTGTATTGTCTTAGTTTTGAAGTGGCACAGACACGAGGAGCTCCATCGCCTCCTTAAGGTTGCTTGTATTTCATTTTATCAAATCTGTATCAAGCTATCAAACCCAGCAAAATTAGAAAACCAATTGCAATTGTTGATAATACTGAATTGATTAATTAATTAATCTCAGGTAATGATCAAGATGTGTGAACTCATAGTGGAAAAAAACGATTGCTCCATGACACTTACTGCGGACATGGTTCTCAGCACAGTAGAGCATATCTGCAGCATGAAGGAACTGGTATCCGGTTCCTTTCATGGTTAACTCTACTTCATCATATCCCAGTATGATAGCTGCCCTGCAATAAACACGTATCCACCTGTCTTACACAACAAATGCATGGTAACGATCATGAGAGTTACCACACCAAATCAAGACTCAATTACCAAATTACTTTCTTATCAGGGAAAGCTGCATGCAAGAACAACAGCTCATCATGTCATTATTGCATGTACATTTAATTTATCCAACTCAGATTCTTCATTGACATCTATAGTTAGTGGACTTGGTATTATTCAACATCAAAATTATATTCAAACTTTGTTTTGTTGAACTTGCATTCCATGTTTATTTAAAGTGAAACAAAGGTCAATTAAAAATTTTTTATATATGTTATTCATCGATGTGATCATCAGAAAATACACTGCCAATCACAAGATGTAACTTTGGTGAATTTTATGATATTTTCCTGAAAGGTGAATGTGTTCTGCTTCATTATCTAACATGCCTCGTGGTTTATTCTCTCAATTCAGTTTTTAAATAATCAGATTTTTTTAAAATTGGCCCAGGAGTATTCCAAATTTGATAATCATGAAAAGGGTTCAAAAGTTGAAAGAACAAGGTACTTAGCTCACTATAGTTCAAGACGTGCCAGAGCCTGACTCAGTAACATGCGAGCATCTGCTCTGAGTCTGGGAGGAGGTTGGTGACCCTAGCATACCAGACTTTTGAAAATAATACATGCTGCTTCCTCACTTAATGCTCAGCATTTATTGGATAGAGCACGGGTAAGCTCCGTGAGTTGGTATCCATGGGGGCAAGCAATCTACTAGTGAATTTTCCATCTGTCCTCAAATTTCATTGACTTAAGTGACTAATGTAGGAATTGACAATGAAGGAATAAAAATGGCCAATGTTCCCAATTTAATTGGAAAATTGATATCAACACATCGATGAAAGGAAAGAAAAATAATATACAATTCATACTTGGCATCACAGCCGACAGGGGTGAAGTCAAGCTTGTGTTTTGTGCGGAAGATCGTATTTCTGGTGCGGATCTCAAGGATTGAAGGTGGTTGAAGAGGTGTGGCTAGGGCAAAGAGGGCGAGTTGCAGAGAGGCCTGGGTTTTGTCGTCTGTGTGCCTGGTTTGTCCACGCAAGAACTTTAGACGACCCTGGATCTGCAGGAGCTGTGGGTCAAAGGTGAGTTCACATTAAAGATTGAAAAGGTGACCCAGATGTTCAAGAGAATATGCATTTTAGATATATATTTGTGAGAACATCAAGGTTAACCTCCAGTGGATTGCATATTGTCCATGGTACGATGTGTAATTAACCGCACCGGTTTCTGCTGGATTATTTAGGCACATTCTATCCAGAGATGTAAGATTTCCCAGTTCTTAATCCACTGTAATGTCAAACACTTGCTTGACTAACCTGACACCATCCCACAGAAAAACAAACATGGCTGACTTGACAACGGCACAAACAATCACCAGCAATTAGGTTACAGTTCCTAATTCTTAGTACTCTTTGAAAAAGTCATTTCAGTGCATTTTCACTATACACAGATGAACAGAGATAAAATGCCAGTATGCAAAGTAAACACCTTCACACTGCAGACAATATGAGTTAGAACATCAAAGTTCACAGGATGTGGTGAGTATTGAGTGGAAGCATTGCATATCCATGAACAAATATCTTTTGCAAATAAATAGACTAATACTGTACTTTAATTTGCTCTGATGTTAATAAAAGTCAAGTGAGATCAATAAATCGTTTTTCAGCAAAAGCAAGAAAACATGGACCCTGTAAGTTTGATCTCGAGTCAAATTGCATTTCAAAGCAATACTATTAGAGGAAGTCTGTCAGTGATGGTGCAACAAGGAAGTGGTTCATGTTATGGTGTAGGAATGTACTCTGGGATTGATCGGAGTTGAAGGCTCACCAGGAAGCCAGAGGAGTTGTCGAGAAGGCAACGGAAGCGGCAGACAAACTGTCGTTCCAGAAAGGATGAATTCTCCAATGGAAGTTGTTGAGGAACATAGGTAGTGACAGGTAGTCCTGCCTCTGCTTCACCTGCATGTAGGAACAGATGTTTATTTAAGCATTAGTGCATTCCAATGGGTTGGGAAGGACGGATTATTATGGGGATCTTATTGGCACATGGTTTCACTGGACTGTGATAGTCTCAGAGGTATGCTAGGAATGGCTTTTCTGAAGAACCTAATGCTGACAAATGTGAAAACTTGCAATTTTGTCTGGGTATTAAAACCAAGTGGAACACAGCTGCAATAGTCCAACAAAATTGTAAAGATTAAGCATAAAAAAGACGACAAACAGGGAGGCGTAATCGTAAATCCAAATCAGGTTGATGTATTTGGAATTCCCATCCAAAAACATAGCTCATAATGCTGGTCCCCATAATATGGTTGATTCGTTGATTTTCCCCAAATATCCATGTAATTCTTGGAAAAGAACGAATATGTCTCATAATGTCCTTTCCTGACATGTGATATGTCAAGCTCCTCTGTGAGTCTGAGACACGACAATAACAATCTTATGCCACCGTTATGATTGACAAAATAAATTGTGGCAAAAATATTTCGTGCATGCAAGGAAGGTAGAGGAAAGGGTGGGAGTGGGAGCAGATATGCCATGTTATTGTGCATTTGATGAATATACAGTCACGTGAAAAGGTAAGTGCACCCCATGTAAAGTTTTGACTTTTTCAACATATTTCAACATACAGCTATTTGATCTTCATTTCAACAATATTGATAGATAAAGGTGATATAATAGAACAAATATCATGAAACATTTACATTTTGTAGTCCATTGTATAATTTAAATAAACATAAATGCAAATTTCGCATGTGGAAAAAGTAAGTACACCCTTGGCTCCAATAGGTGGTATTGCCCCCTTTGGCAGAAACAACCTCAAGTAGGCGTTTCTTATAAGAGTTATAACTGTCTACCAGTCTCTGACATCGACTGGGAGAAATTTTTTCCCACTCTTCCATGCAGAATTCTTTCAGCTGTGCGATGCTTGAGGGGTTTCTTGCATGCACAGCTCGTTTCAAATCCCCCCACAACATCTCGATGGGATTTAGATCCGGGCTTTGACTTGGCCATTCCAGAACCCTCCATTTCTTTCTTTTCAGCCATTCCTTGGTGGATTTACTGGTATGTTTAGGGTCATTGTCATGTTGCAAGGTCTACCTTCGGTGGAGTTCCAACTCTCCGACAGATGGCCTCACATTATCCTCAAGCACCCTCTGGTACAATGAAGAATTCATAGTGGATTCTATGATGGTGAGCTGCCCAGGCCCTGATGCAGCAAAGCTGCCCCAAACTATAATATTTCCACCACCATGCTTTACAGTTGGTATCAGGTTCTTGTGGTCAAATGCTGTCTTTGGTGTTCACCAAACATGTCTTCTGGTACTGTGGCCAAATAGCTCTACCTTTGACTCATCTGTCCAGAGCACATTGTTCCATAAGTGCTGGTCTTTGCCTCGGTGTTCATTGGCAAACCTTAGTCTTGCCCTGATGTTATTTCTGGACCGCAAAGGTTTCCTCCTGGCACACTTCCCATGTAGATCAAATTTGTGCAGCCTCTTTCTAATGGTAGACTCGTGCACTTTGACATCAACAGTGGCAAGAGCTACCTGTAGGTCCCGTGATGACATTCTGATGACCGTGATGAGGTCCCGTGATGACCTTTCAGTCTCTCTTTCTTTCCCACGTGCATGCCCCATTATTCCTCTCTACTCTTCCTACAATTCTTTCCAGTCCCCTCCCAAATTCCCAAACCCTCTTATCTTCCCGATCGCTTTCTTTCCCCTCATTTTCTCAAACAATCCCATCCTTGACGGCCTTCTACTTACATACTACATGTAATATGCACAAGATCCCTTTGTCAAATAGCCCAGTGAAACTGCTACACAAGTATTATGGAGACCAATGTGGTACTGAGAAAAGTGATTGTGTTCTGGAATGCTTTCGCAATACAACATGCAGCACAATATAAATTCTCAGGAGAACTTTTACCAATTTATTTTAATGCAAAGCAGCCGGTGAAGACTTGGGGGGAGATATATGGTAAGCGCTCGACCAAAGCAGAGGCTCGTACCCATGTTCTGGTTGCAATTACAACAAAATATATTTCTGTGTGCTGTGCATTTTTTACTCCAAATTAGTTTCCTGTTTTTCAATGGAGATGGTAGTTTGATAAACACAATCCAAAACTTTTGAAGCACATTTGTTGTCAAATTTATAAACAACATGAAACGTCATGCACAGTATTATGTACAGTATGATTTTGATTTCAGAATCATATACACATGTACACACAGTATCCCAATAAATTATGATGGTTTTAATTTATTTGCAGGTTGGTAAGCAGTGATTGATAACGCCATACTTTGCATCGTGTAAAAATATAATATTATGGGAAAAAACTGTTATGCTACCCTTGTTGTTAATCACGTGATGCATTTCCTAACTAAGGTGTCTCCATAATAATAATAATAATAATAATAATAATAATGCATTTATTTTATATAGCGCTTTTCAGGAAGCCCAAAGACGCTTAAATAAGAAAGAAAGCCTCTTTGTGAAAGAAAGGTGAAATCACCAGCCGCCATCAGCCATGACCTATCCAGGGCTGATCATATCGCAAAGCTGGCCTGTAAAGCCAGCCACATTCTGGGCATCCTGTATAGTTCCAAGTAGTTCCTGGATAAGTCAGAGCTACACACAGTCTACATTATTCTGTTGAATTGAAAGCTTTCAACATTATTGCATCTCCTGTGATTAAGTTGAAGCACAGGTATGTTGATCTCTGATCACAATCAGGTCAGTGATCTCTGCTTTTTAGCACTTCTCTGGTATAGCTTCCTATGCCCTCTCTCTTCCTCTCAGTCTATCTTTCTCTCACACACAACACGCCCTAACCTTTCGCAACTCTTCCAAGATTCACACGCTCTTCCAGTAACCCTCTCCTGGTGAAACTCCCAATACCCAGGCTTACTGCCTACCTCCACTATTTTGTTCATCTTTTCTCCCATTTGTGGAAACTCCTTCCTGTGTTTGTTCACACCGACTCTTCCCTCCACAGATTCAAATAGTGGCGCACCATCATATCATCTTATCCCCCAAATCCCAAATTCCACCATTCCTTCATAGTTTATTATTGAGAAAGGCATTAATGAGGTGGTCAATCCTCCATTCAACCTTGAGAGTGAATTTTTAAATTGGCCTGGGTAATCTTTGTGACACATACCGTGGCATACACTCGATGTGCAATGTCAACCCTGCAGACTGAACAACCAACTTAAAATCCAATCTAAAGAGCATACTCCATGATGCAACATCCAAAGCATCAGCCAGTGGTGTTGTATATGTTTATGCTTTACTATTTCGTCATCCTCATAATGTTTGAATCACATATAAATATGACTTCAACATCATCAACGAGAAAGAATCTAAAAATGCAAAGCCTGTCCGCATCCACTTTGTACTCAAACTAAACTGGACCAAAACAGCAGTTTAAAAATGTACATTTTATTATTTTTGACTTCTCCATATTTTCATAATAAAGGTTTGTTGAAGATTTGATGCTAAAAGCTCAATTGGTAAAATTGTTATGGCCTGAACACACTAAAGGTCAATGGCTATTCATAGTCATTATGACTTTGCCCTATCACATCTTGACTCATTTTAAAATTATTTTCTCCATATTTTCATAATAATGGTTTGTTGAAAATTTGATGACAAATGCTCAAATTGTAAAAACATTATGGCCTGGACATATGGGCACACACACACACACACACATCTCGTTTTTTCATTTCTGTTCCTTACAATTCTATCCCTCTCTTTCATTCACACGCACACACACACACACACACACACACACACACACACACACACACACACACACACACACACACACACACACACACACATGTGTCTGCAAAATCCTGTCTCTTACTGTGCGGGGATATGGGATAATAAGGAGCACATTCTTCATGGGTTTACATTATTCAATCTCTATAGTCTATAGTGTAGATTGTAGAACAAGTGCAATAACCATAAAAAACAAGTACAACATTTTTCAAAAATATATATTCAATATACAGTACTGGATTGCTGTCTGTTAATGTCCGTCATTGCAGATCTTTGATGTCGACATCACTTGCAAATGAATGGCAGTATGTCGCACAATGGGCTGGCAGTACTATGATGGAGTAGCCTCAAATGTATACGGATTCATACTTGAGAAGCTGATGAATTTTTGAGAATAATCTTTATATCAGGCCTCACCGGAATGAATTGAAGTGCTTGATGGGTTCATCGCCCAGTGAAGATTGCGCCGTAATTCCTCACGATCATCCTTGTGAACAAGCTCATAAATGCTTTGTTGAATTACATCACACTGGAGGGAAAATGTGCAGCAAAGGGAAGAGCAAAGCTCAAGTCAGGCAACTTTATTGGGAAATGTTACAGTCCAACTCGTGCGGACACTCCAACTCGTGTAATAGATACTGTGTCAGCGGCCGTAAATTCTGGAATTAATTTATTTATATGACTTTTACAATCTTTATTTAATTCAAATTAAATAATATACTTGGACGCTCTAGAACACTAATCGCCTTCTTTGCACTTTCAAAACCCTTCCGTTTAGCAGTACTTGAACATGTTAAATAGGGTGGTGTATAAGGGTGAAACTGCTTCAGTAGCGCTAATCTTCTAGAATTTTTAAAACCATCTTTAAAATCATCATTTTATAAAAAAAATAAAGTGTAAATTTGAACACTACATGGGGCATCATGTTCTATGAACTCTCTAGTTACCTCCGCCACCGGAAGTGGATGGAGGTTATGTTTGCATCCATGTCTGTGTTTGTTACCTTCGCAAAAGCGGAAGGTTATGTTTTGATCGCTGTGTATTTATTTGTATGTCTGTGTGTGTGTGTGTGTGTGTGTGTATGTTATTCGCATAACTCAAAAAGTATTCAACCGATTCGCATGAAATTTGGTGGGATGATAGGTTATTATCCGGGAACCATTTGATTAGATTTTGGAATCGATCGGGTCAAAGGTCAAGGTCAAGGTCATGAAAAGGTCAAAATCGTCTTTTTACCATAGCGCGGTCAATTTGTGTCCAATTTGTATGAAACTAATGCCAAAATGTTCAGAATTCAATGCCCAATCTTGTGATATGCGACATGACACTCTGACGTCATAACCCTTGTTAGCGGTTGGGGGCCAAAGGTCAGGGGGGTCACGCCCTTGCAAAATGTGCGGTTTTTAAAAAATCATAACGCGGTCAATTCGGATCCAAATTGGATGAAAGTAGATGTGTCATTCTTATGTGTCATGATGTTTTCGACTGTTGGTGCAATTTGAAGAGATGAAAAACAGAACATATATATATATATGCATATTTTACAGTTGTAAGGATGCATGTAATAAACTTGGATTAGCAGCCGTAAACATGGTTCTTTCCGTGCAAATCAACGGGACTATGGCACAGTGACAACGAATCAGCGCCGAGATCTTGTAGTCATCGAGTGTCATTCCCTCGAATCTTGCTACACAGATCTTGTAGTCTTTTATTTTGGCAACAAAAGTAGCTGCGGCGAAGGTATGCGCTCTACCGAGTGCCCGTTCTAGTTTGTTTTTTTGTTTGTGAACTGGATATCTCAAAAGGTTGTGGACAGATTTGGACAAAATTTGGTGGAGAGGTTGTGGGTGTGACAAGGAAGAATTGATTCAATTTTGGTGAAGATCCAGATCCGGATCTGGATTCGAGAATTTTTAAAGTGATTCTTCACTATTGGGAGATCGGGCCAAAAACGATACATAGCAGGATATCTCAAAAAGTTATGGATGGATTTGGATGAAACTTGGTGGACAGGTTGTGGGTGTGACAAGGAAGAATTGATTCAATTTTGGTGAAGATCCAGATCCGGATCTGGATTCGAGAATTTTTAAAGTGATTCTTCACTATTGGGAGATCGGGCCAAAAACGATACATAGCAGGATATCTCAAAAAGTTATGGATGGATTTGGATGAAACTTGGTGGACAGGTTGTGGGTGTGACAAGGAAGAATTGATTCAATTTTGGTGAAGATCCAGATCCGGATCTGGATTCGAGAATTTTATTGGATTCTTCACTATTGGGAGATTGGGCCAAAAACGATACATAGCAGGATATCTCAAAAAGTTATGGATGGATTTGGATGAAACTTGGTGGACAGGTTGTGGGTGTGACAAGGAAGAATTGATTCAATTTTGGTGAAGATCCAGATCCGGATCTGGATTCGAGAATTTTATGTGATTCTTCACTATTGGGAGATTGGGCCAAAAACGATACATAGCAGGATATCTCAAAAAGTTATGGATGGATTTGGATGAAACTTGGTGGACAGGTTGTGGGTGTGACAAGGAAGAATCGATTCGATTCTGGTGAAGATCTGGATCTGGATCCGGCTAGTAGAATTTTTAAAGTGATTCTTCACCATTGAGTGATGTGGCCAACCAGGTGGAGGTATGCTCTCCACTGAGTGCCGTTCTAGTTATCAATGTTTTTATGAAAGTAGAATGAACTTCAGGCCAAAGTATTTAACATTTCCATTTTAAGCTACGGCTCATGATGCTGGGAACGCAGTTTAAAATTCTGTATACTAAATATGTGTTTGTCCATTGTCTACTTGTGTCCTTGAACTTCAAGTAAAAGTATAATGGTGTTTTACTAATTTATTTGGCCTGCATATTATTTATGTTCAACCTCCATGAGCTTTACATTAACGGGAAAAGTGTCCCATGATGCTTGACCCTAAGTTCGGATCCCATAAAGTGTTCATCCCAATTACAGCCATCTTCTCGCAACTTTGTACTTTCTGAAATAAATGCGCGACGCCATTCAAGAACAATAACCATTGTAAAAAAAAAAAAGAAGGAAAAAAATTTGCTGCATGTCCATCTGCAATGTAAAGCTGTTTCTACTTTTTCAGTTGATATCTCGAATTTGGAAATTCTTGATGAAACATTTGGCATAAGCTTGCAGTGTTTTGTATGAAAGTGGTTAAGTTACACTCAAAGGACACTCTTACTTCTCTACACTAAATACATACTGCTCTATTTTACATTTGATTCATGTTCCATCGATTGTGTGAATAAGGCCTGTCTGATTTTCATCAATTTTACACGACATGTGTGACAAGGGGATTGCTTCAATTTATATTATCACAAAATTTATTCAATTTATATTGAGTACCAGTTCACTGGTAATTCCCTGCTTGTCGTTAAAGGCGGCAAAAAGGGTTGGCGTCAGGAAGGGCATCCGGCCGTAAAACATTGCTTCAAAAAGGGGACCGAAAAACAACAACAACCACAGTTCCCGAAAAAGGCCAACCCCCGCTTGCGGGGAAAAATGGCCTCTAAAGGTGTTTTTTTGTTTTTTTTAACCAAGTTCATATCACGATGATAAAACAAGGTGATTGATAACTTATTTTCACACCTCCATTAATGTCCCCTCATCGATGTGTCGCCCCTACTTGCAAAGCACTTGAGTGACAGTTTATAGCTGGGTCGAGATTCGTATCCAGGCTCAACAACTCAAAGGTGAGCGCAGCATACACCGAAGCTATCCAGCCAGTCCTTCTGAAAAACTAATGATTCCTTTATGCAAATGTAAGACCAAATTCCCATGGGAATTTAGAGGGGTTTTGGCCTGGTGGGATATCTTCTGCTTGAGAATTCTACAAAATTATCTCCCATTATTGGGCAGGGTGGCATCGACTCTGGGATCACCGAGACCACTGTACGTTCCTTTAGCAGGGTTTTTGTTATGACCACATCATAACGACCCGCCCCCACCCTCCTCCCACCCATAAGCATGCCATCACACAAATGTAAGTCGATGCAATATCCACAAATTGGTTGGCTGAGAGTCTACCCTGCTGCAACCCTTTTTAAGGATCTGATTTTGTGCAATTTCCTTGAAGAAGATTCATCACTGGGCCTAAACATCACTAAATTCCCATGGGAATACCATGAGATAGATGTGTAAGGGATTGCCCTCTTTTTATGTTTTCATTGCTATGAAGAAAAGCCATCCTGATGAAATACATCTCTTTTTGGTCGACAGCTAGTTTTCAGCTGGCATGGTTTCAGAAAGTGTAAAATCCACACAGATGTTTTGCAGGAAACCGATTTTGCATCTTTCTTTTTTGGGGGGAATACAATGATCAATGTTTGCTGGTGCCTTATGGAAAAAGCAAAAAATTATATGGGTTAGTTGTAGTTTCTTTCCGGTCTGATATAGGCCATTTGGCTTTCTCTCGGTGTTGGGAAATTGATTTATGGAGGAGAAACAGATGTATACCTGAGAGCCAGGAGGAAAGGAAATAAGAATATATGTATGTTGGATTATCTGCTCTACTGTTTGAAATCTCATAAGACTGGACAGGCAGCTGTGTGGCAATAATTCACAGGGAAGGGAAACGGAGGTCGATCCCATGCCAACAAATACTGGAAGTTGACAAAAATGCTCTAAAGGCCTACTTTTTGTGAAACATATCATGGAATCTATTGCATCCACAAGCATTTGCATCACCAATCTGATCGACCATTGTGTGTTGCTGGGAAGGAGAATTCTGAAAATCAAGAGATTCGATACTGCTTAAATAATTTGCACTACAATAACAAAATCACAATGGGAAAATATGATAATATAAACAAAGTCTCTCATATTGTTCTGACCTGATGGAAACCAAGATAATCTTGGATGGTATGGGAGACATAGAACACCAGACCATCCGACGTCACCACGAGAACAAAGCCGTTGAGGGCCTGTAAGAAAACAAAATTTGAGCATTTCTACACCATGCATGATGATTTCACATATCATAATTTACAAAAGAATCTCGAAAGCTTTTGCGATTTTAAAGAAAACAAAATCTTTGGTGAGATCTCAAGCAGGCTGTAAACAAATTCCCTTTTTTTAAGGCCATTTTCCCTGCTAGAGCGGGGGTTAGCCTTGCAGGCCCCACGACAATCATCATGGTTCCCTTTTTGAGGCAATGTTTTTTTTTATGGTCCGGATGTCATTCCTGGCACCAACCCGTTAGTCACCTCTTATGACATGCAGGGATACGGTGCACCTATTCTAAATCGGGATACACACCGTGATCATTCATCCCAGCAAGCTGGTACTCAATTTGCCGACCTCGGAAGGATGACAGGCTGAGTCAACCCCCCTGGCGTTAATTCAGCGATCGATCGGGATTCGAACCCAGGATCCTAGGATTCCAAGCCGGCACCCTAACCGCTAAGCCAACACCAGGCTATCTCAAGCAGGCTGTACCTGCCACATTTCTTCTCTTACTTTATAATGAAGGTTACAAGAGAAAGGAAGAATAATATATTTGCATGTGCAGAGTAATGACAAAATACTTACTGAAACAAAGGTATTTGTTGGTTTGGAGTAAAAACAAGTTCAAAACTATGAATGAGGTGTGATCAATAAGATTCTGCCCTGACATTTAAAAGTTATTCAAAGACATTAGGAACCACTTATTAGTCCCCTACCGGTGTACACCGGAGGGGACTATAGGTTTGCACGCCGTCCCTCCGTCTGTCCATCTGTCAGTCCGTCAGTCTGTCAGTCAGTCACGCAAAGAACAGTTTTCCGGACTTTTTTTTCTAAACTCTTAATGCTAATGATTTCAAACTTGGTGCATGGCTTCCTCATGATAAGGTACAGATCAAGTTCGAACTTCGCGACGTTTCAATCATTTTTGACAAAGTTATGGCACTTTGAACTTTGGTAATTTCCCCAACAGTTTTCCGGACTATAATTTGGAGTGCGGTAAGTCAAAGCTGTTAATATTCCTAGTTTTAACTCCAATTTACATTATTTTTCCCCTTTTAGTGAGAAGTAGGGGTCTGTGCAACCATTCATGAACTTTATTTGGTGCAACTCGGATAATTTTTAGCCGAGTTACCTCAGACTGTGAGTTGGTAATTATATAATTCACACAGTGCAATACGTGCAGGCTACACCACGGAGCGACCTTGCGGGCTTATTTTAACTCCGATTTACATTATTTTTCCCCTTTTAGTGAGAGGTATGGGTCTGTGCAACCATTCATAAACTTTATTTGGTGCAAGTCGGATACATTTTAGCCGAGTTACCTCAGACCGTGAGTTGGTAATTATATAATTCACACAGTTTTCCGGACGACAGACTGCCGGTAGGGGACATGTATTGCAGCGCAATACTCAGAATGCTTGTTAGTCCCCTACCGGTGTACACCGGAGGGGACTATAGGTTTGCACGCCGTCCCTCCGTCTGTCCGTCTGTCAGTCTGTCAGTCTGTCAGTCCATCACGCAAAGAACAGTTTTCCGGACTTTTTTTCTAAACTCTTAATGCTAATGATTTCAAACTTGGTACACGGTTTCCTCATGATAGGTTACAGATAAAGTTCGAACTTCACGACGTTTCGATCATTTTTGACAAAGTTATGGCACTTTGAAGTTTGATAATTTTTAGCCGAGTTACCTCAGACCGTGAGTTGGTAATTATATAATTCACACAGTGCAATACGTGCAGGCTGCTCCACGGAGCGACCTTGCGGGCTTATTTAACTCCGATTTACATTATTTTTCCCCTTTTAGTGAGAAGTAGGTGTCTGTGCAACCATTCATAAACTTTATTTGGTGCAAGTCGTATAATTTTTAGCCGAGTTACCTCAGACCGTGAGTTGGTAATTATATAATTCACACAGTTTTCCGGACGACAGACTGCCGGTAGGGGACATGTATTGCAGCGCAATACTCAGAATGCTTGTTTATTCTCTTTCCCTGTTGGGTTCTGCTGGACGTCAGGTTCAGCCCCAGTGGCTTGCACTGGATGGTTTGCCTTTGCCTTCCCAGCTGAGGTCATGGCAGCAATTTGTAATTTAGCCAGCTGGGTGATAGTGATAACTCCCCTAATCCATGAAAGATATCGTGGAATCTTTATCGTCTACCAACTCATGCTAGCAGATGGGACACCCAGGTTAATGTCCATTTGAGGAACGGTACATTTTTGCGATACAACTCCATGCCTGCGAAGTACAAATCCAACAGTTTATAGTGGTAGTTTTTGTGCAGCCTGTGGCTGCTGGTTGCATCATTATCTGGGGGGGGGGGGGGTGCAGCTGCCGGTGATACAATACCTCTCTATAACCAGTCATCTGGCACTCATTTTGCCATCCTCGAAAGAATGACAGGCTGAGTCAACCCACCTGGTGTTAATTCAACGCCATGACAGGGGTTCAAGCACAGGACCCTAACATCTCAAGCCAGCCACCTTAACCTTAACCTAACCGGCGTGTTAACACCTGGTTTAACATTTTATACTCAGGATGAGAATCGAGCACAGACTAGACAACTTAGAGGAAGTATGCTACATCTGCACCATCCTGTTGGGCCACCTATTTATGTATGCAAAATTGCAGAATTGGTGAATTGCTGTCTTATACTCGCCCCTTATATAACTCCTTTTCTCTCCCCTCCCCCTCCCCCAATTACCCTCCCTTCTCTCCCCATTTACCCCACACTCACATAACCTCCTTTCTCTCTTCTATGTTCCTCCTTATCCATTTTCTCAATTTGAATTGTTTTATTTTAGAATAGCCAGTCCCCCTACTGTATGTGTACGTAATAGCTAGACAGACGACTCCTTATCAAAACTGCTATTCTTACATAAAGTCATTTGAAAACCATTTCACTTATGAGATGACCTATTTCCTTTAATTTTCAACTTCAGTTTTAAGTAACAGTATTCTATTACCGATTAATCCTTGTAAATAAATGAAAAACGAATCATTGTTCAAACTTATTTTAAAATCGAATTGGTATAGTGACAATTCATAGGCATATAATGAGCATTCTGCAGTAAAAGAAAGAAACAACATGTCTCACAGGTGGATTTACCTCCTATGGATCCAATAACATTCTGTAGCCCTGATAAAATAGCAAGGTCGAAGCTGAGGAAGAAAAATGGCAGACACGAGATTCTACTACATAGTAATATGTCGCAAAAACAAAATGAGGAAGCAGCTATATTGCTTTTATTTGCAACTGGCAACAAAATGTTTTTGAGACGAAAACTCTTCCCCCGATTTTTTTTTTTTCTTTTTTGATGAATGCAACAAGACCTTTGCCTTCCCAGTGGTCCCTTGGCTATACAGCCACGATACTAAATACATTTAGATATCAATGTTACTTTAACCTCCTTCACCCAAGATCATGGTTTTTGTACTTTCAGCATGTTTTGTCTGGCAAATGACTATCTTTTGTACCATAATATGTGTTACACAGCGTAGGTTTCAGCGTAGTGATTTATTGGCCTTGGGTCATGCTAGGGTGTTTGCCATCCATCTCCCAGCAGAAGTTGGGGCAGGAATTTGAATTTGTTCATGGTGGCCCGCAATAGCTCGCCTACTCTTCACGAAAGACACTGTGGGATCTTTAAGGTTCACCAACTAATGCCGGCAGACGGAACACCAGTTTACTGTCCATACGAGGGACAGCGCCCACATTGATGAATCACACTACCTGTTAAACACAATGGGCCTCGAGGCCCAAGCTGTTGTCTGGGTCAGGCCTGAGATAAGTGTTTAGGGAGAGTTAGGGAGTTCCCTGGCCCCATTCCCCTTTGCTGGAGTGGGATGGAGGGGGGAGAAGGCGAGGGTCGACCCAACATCGCCTCGTGGCGACACTGAGGTGAACCTCATTGCAGCATTACGCACCTGCAGGATGACAGTTTTTAGCTGGGTCGATATTATTCTAACCCAGGCTAGATGATTTAGAGGTGAGTGTGCATACTTCTAGGTCATCCTGTCAGCTTTTCGCAAAAAGAGTGACCACATGAAGCAGGATTGACTGTAAACCTGTTTTAAAGGAAACTTGCACACAGCAAATTGCTACTTTAAATACATTTCAGGAAGCAAATTAAACAGTTAATAAACAAGACCGTGCAATTTGTTTATATTGACAAACAAACAATAAATATGTTGTGCATAGCACGATACTTGCGAAATCCCTAAAATAAGTTGTTGGCCTATTATGACCTCAAAAATAATTGGTGGTTGAATTCAGTAACGTGGTATACAAATCCTCTTAAAATTTCAAGTCAATCAGATGAAAATTGAGGATTTTAGAAATCTGGCCTATGTTGACCTTTTGGTCTATGTTGACCTCAAAAATACTACGTGCTTCAATTTATTGACCAGATATGCAAATCCTCTTCAAATTTCAAGTTAATCGGATAAAAATTGAGGATTTCTGAAATTTGGCCTATGTTGACCATTTGGCCTATGTTGACCTTTTGGCCTATGCTGACCTCAAAATACTTGGTGGTTGAATTCAGTGTGTCCAAATATGCAAATCCTCTTAAACTACAAGTCAATCGGATGAAAATTGAGGATTTTAGGAATTTGACCTATGTTGACCTTTTGGCCTATGTTGACCGAAGATACGTATAATTGGTGGTTGAATTCAGTGACCAGATATGCAAATCCTTTTCAAATTTCAAGTCGATCGGATGAAAATTGAGGATTTCTGAAATTTGGCCTATGTTGACCGTTTGGCCTATGTTGACCTTTTGGCCTATGCTGACCTCAAAATACTTTTTGGTTGAACTCAGTGTGTCCAGATATGCAAATCATCTTAAAATTTCAAGTCAATCAGATGAAAATTGAGGATTTTAGAAATCTGGCCTATGTTGACCTTTTGGTCTATGTTGACCTCAAAAATACTAGGTGCTTCAATTTATTGACCAGATATGCAAATCCTCTTCAAATTTCAAGTTAATCGGATAAAAATTGAGGATTTCTGAAATTTGGCCTATGTTGACCTTTTGGCCTATGCTGACCTCAAAATACTTTTTGGTTGAATTCAGTGTGTCCAGATATGCAAATCCTCTTAAAATTTCAAGTCAATCGGATGAAAATTGAGGATTTTAGAAATCTGGCCTATGTTGACCTTTTGGCCGATGTTGACCGAAGATATAATTGGTGGTTGAATTCAGTGATCAGATATGCAAATCTTCTTCAAATTTCAAGTTAATCGGATAAAAATTGAGGATTTCTGAAATTTGGCCTATGTTGACCTTTTGGCCTATGCTGACCTCAAAATACTTTTTGGTTGAATTCAGTATGTCCAGATATGCAAATCCTCTTAAAATTTCAAGTCAATCAGATGAAAATTGAGGATTTTAGAAATCTGGCCTATGTTGACCTTTTGGCCTATGTTGACCGAAGATATAATTGGTGGTTGAATTCAGTGACCAGATATGCAAATCCTCTTCAAATTTCAAGTTAATCGGATAAAAATTGAGGATTTCTGAAATTTGGCCCATGTTGACCTTTTGGCCTATGCTGACCTCAAAATACTTTTTGGTTGAATTCAGTGTGTCCAGATATGCAAATCCTATTAAAATTTCAAGTCAATCGGATGAAAATTGAGGATTTTAGAAATCTGGCCTATGTTGACCTTTTGGCCTATGTTGACCGAAGATATAATTGGTGGTTGAATTCAGTGACCAGATATGCAAATCCTCTTCAAATTTCAAGTTAATCAGATAAAAATTGAGGATTTCTGAAATTTGGCCTATGTTGACCTTTTGGCCTATGCTGACCTCAAAATACTTTTTGGTTGAATTCAGTGTGTCCAGATATGCAAATCCTCTTAAAATTTCAAGTCAATCAGATGAAAATTGAGGATTTTAGAAATCTGGCCTATGTTGACCTTTTGGCCTATGTTGACCGAAGATATAATTGGTGGTTGAATTCAGTGACCAGATATGCAAATCCTCTTCAAATTTCAAGTTAATCGGATAAAAATTGAGGATTTCTGAAATTTGGCCTATGTTGACCTTTTGGCCTATGCTGACCTCAAAATACTTTTTGGTTGAATTCAGTGTGTCCAGATATGCAAATCCCCTTAAAATTTCAAGTCAATCGGATGAAAATTTAGGATTTTAGAAATCTGGCCTATGTTGACCTTTTGGCCGATGTTGACCGAAGATATAATTGGTGGTTGAATTCAGTGACCAGATATGCAAATCCTCTTCAAATTTCAAGTTAATCGGATAAAAATTGAGGATTTCTGAAATTTGGCCTATGTTGACCTTTTGGCCTATGCTGACCTCAAAATACTTTTTGGTTGAATTCAGTGTGTCCAGATATGCAAATCCCCTTAAAATTTCAAGTCAATCGGATGAAAATTTAGGATTTTAGAAATCTGGCCTATGTTGACCTTTTGGCCGATGTTGACCGAAGATATAATTGGTGGTTGAATTCAGTGACCAAATATGAAAATCCTCTTCAAATTTCAAGTCAATCGGATGAAAATTGAGGATTTTAGAAATTCGACAAAGTTGTTGACCTTTGGCCTATGTTGACTCATTGAACTTTTGACCCCAAAAACAATAGACTTCTTGCTTATGACCAACTCTACCATTTGGTGAAGTTTCGTGAAGTTCGGTTGAAAATTGTGACCTATAGGCGACTGACATACAGACATACAGACATACAGACAAATAGACAGAATAACGCACAAGACCAACAAATATACTTTTAAAATCTTCGATTTTCCCAAGTAATAATATTCTTCTGTAATTAAACTATTCACATGAACGGATAGATCAGTCTGAAAAGAATAGAGTAAAGGATTTTAGAAAAGGAAGCAAATGCCGAGTCTACAGAGTAAAATAATATAGAAACAGTTAACTATAGTTTCTTAATAATGATATGAACTCACTCATAAACGAAGAAAAGTAAATGCATATGTTTATGAACAAGTTATCATCACACAGCTGATAACTTCACTGTAAAGCTCAGGCGATGGAACAATGGTTGCAAATTCGGTTTTTAATGGAATCATATCTTCCTTTCACCCACCATAGCGTGCCCCACAACGATTACAATCAATGTTGCTGTTGCAGACAAATTCTTTGTCTTTTTCATCATGTCACAACACTTCACTTACAACGTGAAGTTGTATGAAAACAGGTAAAACAAAGCTGATGGCATAATTTATCATCGTGAAAAGGGAAATACAAGGATCTGGGACAGAGGAGGAAGTCATTTGGCCCATCATGCGTGTAGTCAGGGCCCTTAGGGATCTTTTGGGGCCGTTTGGTTCAAATTCTTCCAAAAGCACCAAATTTGGCCCAGATGTTGCCCATGCCATACTCTTTCGATTTTTGACGGGCGCCAAGACGGGCCCCCCCCCCCCCCCCCGGGGACCCCATATTGGCGAAATACTAAATGGCCGCCACCCGGATTAGAGGAAAATCAGTTAAATAACCAAAAGGGTTGGAATCATGTATGATACCACTTTTCAGGGGTTTTCGAGGTCGAGGAATCCAATTATGATGTTATTTTGATGATTCGAGGTCAAGGTCAACCCTCAAGGTCATCTTAAAGGTCATTTTTGAGTCAAACATGTCGGTTTTTGAGTTTTTTGTCAAGATTTACGCGACGTTCACCATTTTATGTTTCTGATATTTACATGTCTATTTCCTAATTTTCAGGCATATGCAGTTCATCAGTCTTTTTTTTATTATTATTATTATTTTTATTTATTATTTTTTTTTTTTTGTATACAAGATCGAGGCTCGTGAAAGAGCGAAAATTAATCACACAGAAAGACAAACAGACACATAAAACAAATAACATCGGGAGCGGTAGACAAGATGGGGAGAGAGGGGGAAGGACACAAACACAACATTTGAGAGCAGGGACCGAGAGACATGGAGACATCGAGAGATCTGTGGGAGGGAGAGGGCTTTGGGGGGGAGGCATGTGAAGGGGGGAGGCATGTGAAGGGGGGGGAGGCATGTGAAGGGGGGAGGGGTGGGAGAGGTATAAACATATGGACACTGCCAGGATTTCCAGGAAATAAGTTGGAATTTCAAACAAGGTGGATCTGGGGTGAATTAGTGGGGGTAGAAAAGATCAAGGTTATGGATGGGGGAAGATAAGAGATGGTGGTGAACAGCTGTTTTAAAGACCTGGAGGGAGGAGAGGGATTGAAGGGAGTGTGGGAGTTTGTTCCACAGGCGGGAGAAAAGAGGAATGAAAGAGTGAAGGTGAGCAGAGAGCCGAGATTTCGGCAGTTTAACCATCAGAGGGTTGCTGGCAGATCTTGTGCGACCTGTAGGAATATTTGGGGGACAGAGCACGGAGAGAGCTGGGGGAGCAAGGCCGGAGAGGAGTCGGTAGAAGACAGAAAGACCACCTACCTGCCTGCGGTGAGTGAGTGAAAGGCCCTCAGAGATAGCTTCATCGCGGGAGATTCCAATGATTCTGAAAGCTTTGGATTCAACAGCGTGAAGCCGAGCCAGGTGTGAGGCAGGAGCACCAGCCCATAGGGGAGAACAGTATTCCATTGAGCTGCGGATGAAAGCCTTGTATGTGGTGAGGAGCTCAGGTGTGCCGAGGAAGGACTTCGCACGACGGAGGATGCCCAGTCGGCGACTGGCTTTGGAGGCCAGCTTGGAAATGTGGTTTTCCCAAGAAAGATCATGGCAGATAGTGAGACCCAAAAGCTTGAGTGACAGAACTTCTTGGAGAGGATTGTTGAGAAAGTAGATGGGAGGGTTGTCCAGTCGATCTTTTCGGAGAGACATAGTAAGAGAGTGAGATTTGGCAGGATTGAAAGACATGTTCCACTTGTTACACTGTCCACTGTTCCACTGTCTAATTACAAAGGTACGGATTTTGATGTTTTATGAACTGTATGCCATATCCTTGTGTTAAATTTTTGTGCGATCATGATCCGGGTTCATCTATACATGATTGTATACATGTCATAAATATGACGTCATAGGTCATGTGACCTGGCGGCCATATTGGATTTTATGAAAACCTTTAAAATGGATCCCTGCCTTCATTTTTCGATCGATTCAGTTTGAACTTTGACCACTTATAGTACGCCATGTGATTGGATGCATATCATAATTATGACGTCATAGGTCAGGTGACATGGCGGGATGGACCGGTATGGTCCCCGGATCATACCACCCTTGGCGCCCGTCAAAAATCGAAAGAGTATGGCATGGGCAACATCTGCGCCAAATTTGATGCTTTTGGAAGAATTTGAACCAAAATATCCCTAAGGGCCCTGACTAGTGTACTTTATTCCACGAGTTCATACATCCTATTCGACGCTAAAGTAATCTTCACGATGCAAGTTCAATGCTACAAAGAAAAGAGCTAGGCGTTGTCAAACATTTGGCCAAAACTACTTGGACAAGTAGATACGATTTGTCTTTCCAAAGCTTTCTCGTTTCTTCAGCCTGAGAGTGCATGCATGGCTTAATTTGTTCTTCCTCCCGATAAGGCACGCAAAGGCTGCTTTATCTCATCAGCCATCATGCTACCAGTGGGGATATGCTAAGGAAATGAGGGTCGTCGTTGATGGCAGGGAGCCACGAAAAGGGACATTCTTAAAGATTTTATTTTTTTAAAAAGCCTGAAACGGTTTGAGATTTTAAATTTTCACATGTACAAACTTAGTGATGGATTTCTTCAAACTGCGTTTGTGCAGGTTAAGCATGCTATTGCAGTTTATTCGTATAGCATTACGCACCTGCAGGAGGAGTTCACTTTCTTTTAACGGACCTGAACTGATGACACGACTTCCCGCAGTTTGGGCATCGGGAGAACCACTTGGCTTCTGCACCACAGCTGTGAAAGGAAAAGCGGTGTGAGAAAACAGATCCAGCCTCTTCTTTCTGAAGAGTGTCATGCCCTGTGTCCCTTGGGAGGGTCATGTTTAACGACTCTTCAGTTTCAAGAGTGTCAGCTAATGCAGAACTTTAAACTGGTATCTCAAGAGAGAGGGGGAGAGAGAGAGGCATGAAGTCGTACACGCAGGCTGATTATCATGCTGACGTTACAAGGTCTGTCGTTGACATTTTATATAAAATTAACCAAATTTTAAAAGGTTCACATAAAACAAGCACATCATACTCAAAAGTAATGAGGATGAAAACTTTCAAGGAAAAGGAAATTAAAGAGATAAAAAATTGACGAATGGCTTAGGGGACCAAGCCCGAAATCGTTAATCTCATCACCTTTCTATGATAAACTCTTCACATCACTTGGCTACAAACTAACTCCAAACACCCAATTACGTACAACAGGTAGAAGGCAAAGCCGAAATGCTTTCAAAACCCGGAAATGACACATCTCATGTTAAACATGTGTTAAACACCTGTCTATCGTTCTGCACCCATTACTCATGTAACTGGGATTCCAGATCAAAATCCCATCTACTATGTTCAGTTGATTTTACTATTGTCGACTTTTGTAATTCATGAAACAAACTAGAACAACGTGACTGTCGCCAATATGCCTCCGCATAGTCCCACAACGGGTAGATGCCATCACTCTGCATATGTATGGGTAGTGGATCATGTTTGTGAAGTTTCGTGTTGATCAGATAGGGTTTGTTTTTCTATCCAAGATGGCTGCCAAACCACGTGACCGATGACATCATCATTTTCAACCTATATGCAACAGTGCTGTTAGATGATATTTGTAAAATTTTGCATCGATAGGGTGAGCGGTTTCAGAGAGTCCCATTGGGAGTACTTGACAATGTGCCAAGTTTGAAATTTTTCCCTTCAGCCGTTTCCGAGAAATAATTTTTGAATTATTTGCTTTTAATCCAAGATGGCTGCCATACCACGTGACCTATGACGTCACAATTATCATAAAAACATTCTGCATGGGTGTCACTCCTACCCTGAAAGTTTCTTCTCAATCGGACATATGTTTGCTGAGAAAAACGAAGTTTAGCCCGAACAGACGGATGGACGGACGGACAGACAACCCAAAAACAAAGTCGCCGGAGGCATAAAAATACACTGATGTCTCCTGGTATCTTTCTCTATCAATGATTGATGTACAATTATTGTCTCCATGAGCATTAGATCGCTAAAAATAAAATGCAATAAATTCTGGGAAATGGAAAGGAAATCAAATGAGGTAACTCTGCCCAAATCTCATATTGAGCGATTTTAAAAATATCCAAAAAATCACACCTTTTTTTTTCAAAATTATTTCCCCCCTAAAACACTTCCCGGCGCTCACTGATGAACCTCTGAAAGTTTGACGAAGTTCCGAAGATCCGTTCAGCCATCTCTGAGACACCACTTATCACAGTCAACAACCCATGAATCAAACTTTTTATTTTTCTTAAAAAATGCAAGTGAGTGGTGATAGCTTCCAACAGACAACAATGAAAAAAAAAAAAGTAAGACAACTGTCAGTACAGGATACAAGGGAAATAACTTATTGAACAGAATGAGCAATCTGAATGAATGAATGGAAAAGGTCCGAGTTAATACGAACACAGGATTCCATTCACATATTAAATTTCTTGTTTCTCATGGCGTAATACCAAGCTCTAAGATAAACAATTGACGCATCAGCACAATACCTGCTGTGTTGGATGAAATTTCAACACTTCATTCAAAGTCCATTGTTTATTCTCGCGAACTGTTCCCAAGGAATCTGCATTGCATACACTGGCCCAATACCAATTAGCTGTTCTTTTCATTTTATCCCCTCAAACATTTATAAACATCTCTAAGTGCATGTCATTTGATACATAACATATGAGAAAGTGATGTAAGAAGCTCAGGGCTATGTTTTTGTAGGAATTGGCATTTTATCACACAACCAAGGTTGCAAACGTGATGAAGCATTACATTTACCTCTTTGTGATATATCTTCTTTCCATGACCCATAGTATTCACCACGCATTGTGTATTAAAGAAGCAATACATTTACGTATTTGCATATAAATGCTTCCAAAGTTGCACAAGATTTATCTGATCACATATTAATTTAAATAATCCCTTCTCAAGATTACATTTTTGAGTGATGCTGCCTTCTGTAGCCAATATAGAGGTAAAGGGCAAACATACAGACTGTGTTTTTAGGAAACCTGTGAAACAAGCTTTTCAACACACCAACGTTTTTATACTGAAATATAAGCAAGGGTGATATAAAGTTTGGATTTATAATGTAAAATACAATGGTTATTTCATTTTGTGCAATGGAAATAAAAAATAAGAGGGGAGAGGAATTGGAAGGACTCTCCAAAGGCGAAATCTATAAATGTATAACATGTTATTTCACTGTGGACGTTTAGGCAGTTTTTTCACGACAAATTATAGCCGCTTATCACATTCATATATGCAGTCACGTGAAAAAGTAAATACACCCCATGTAAAGTTTTGACTTTTTCAACATATTTCAACATACAGCTATTTGATCTTCATTTCAACAATATTGATAGATAAAGGTGATATAATATAACAAATATCATGAAACATTTACATTTTGTAGTCCATTGTATAATTTAAATGAACATGAATGCAAATTTCGCATGTGGAAAAAGTAAGTACACCCCTACATTTATCACTACTTCAAATACCTAAAATTAGAATCAGGTGCACCAGCTCAGGTGCAAATGATTAGAACATCGTCAGAGAGGATCTTGGAGGAACCTGTCTTATTTAAACCTCAGACATTTAGTTTGGTTTGCTCTTTGTTGTTGAAGTGTGTGGCGTCACCATGCCGAGATCAAAAGAGCTCTCTAAGACCTCCAGAAAGAAGGTTATAGATGCCTACGAGTCTGGGAAGGGATTTAAAAAGATCTCCAAACAATTTGAAATCAATCATTCGACTGTCCGGTAGATCATCTACAAGTGGAGAAGATTCCAAAGAACTACCAACCTGTTCAGGCCAGGCCGCCCCAGCAAGTTCAGCCCGAAAGCAGACCGCAAGATGCTGAAAGAAGTCTCAAAGAACCGCAGAATGTCATCACGGGACCTACAGGGCGCTCTTGCCACTGTTGATGTCAAAGTGCACGAGTCTACTATTAGAAAGAGGCTGCACAAATTTGATCTACATGGGAGGTGTGCGAGGAGGTAACCTTTGCTGTCCAGAAAGAACATCAGGGCAAGACTAAAATTTGCCAATGTACACCGAGGCAAAGACCAGCACTTCTGGAACAATGTGCTCTGGACAGATCAGTCAAAGGTAGAGCTATTTGGCCACAGTACCAGAAGACATGTTTGGCGAAAACCAAAGACAGCATTTGACTACAAGAACCTGATACCAACTGTAAAGCATGGTGGTGGAAATATTATGGTTTGGGGCAGCTTTGCTGCATCAGGGCCTGGGCAGCTCACCATCATATAATCCACTATGAATTCTTCATTGTACTAGAGGGTGCTTGAGGATAATGTGAGGCCATCTGTCGGAAAGTTGAAGCTCAACCGAAGGTGGACCTTGCAACATGACAATGACCCTAAACACACCAGTAAATCCACCAAGGAATGGCTGAAAAGAAAGAAATGGAGGGTTCTGGAATGGCCAAGTCAAAGCCCGGATCTAAATCCCATCGAGATGTTGTGGGGGGATTTGAAACGAGCTGTGCATGCAAGAAACCCCTCAAACATCGCACAGCTGAAAGAATTCTGCATGGAGGAGTGGGCAAAAATTTCTCCCAGTCGATGTCAGACACTGGTAGACAGTTATAAGAAACGCCTACTTGAGGTTGTTTCTGCCAAAGGGGGCAATACCACCTATTAGAGCCAAGGGTGTACTTACTTTTTCCACATGCGAAATTTGCATTTATGTTTATTTAAATTATACAATGGACTACAAAATGTAAATGTTTCATGATATTTGTTATATTATATCACCTTTATCTATCAATATTGTTGAAATGATGATCAAATAGCTGTATGTTGAAATATGTTGAAAAAGTCAAAACATTACATGGGGTGTACTTACTTTTTCACGTGACTGTATATATATCGTTATTGTAACCCTATTTGTGAACGTCTGTTTGTTCGGTTGTGCCTCATGGACAGCCTAAGGAAATGACTTAGAGAGGGAAGAGGAGGTCCATGACGGGGTAACTTTTCACGACAAAAAACATGGGCTCATCGGATTTAGACTCGGGGCATGATCGAACCAAGGTGCTTACCTGGACAAATCACACGGGTTGATTCCCGAAACCCACAACAAATAAACACGACACATAAAATGCAACACAATAATGGCTTAATAAAAGTCAAGCACGGAAAAATAACGGTTGAGGTAAAATAAATTCTACTTTGAGACGTCTCCTCTCAGACACAAATACAGACAAGGGGAAAGAGAACATAAAATAAATGTTCTTTCTAGATTGCTGGCATTCAGCTTTGGTCTCGACGAGCATTTTGGTGGGGTCGGTCGATGAGAGGACCGCGCGTCGAAGCACCCAAATATGGCGCCGGTCAATCGTGCGAGCACACTGAGCCATGCAACAGGCAGCCAAACGTCTCCCGCTCAATCTCGGGCCAGCCAGCACAACACGACCCGCAGCTCAACCGAAGAGCACCACGACCAGCAACATTTCCTCCTTCGACTATTCAAAAGTTCCACAAAGGCTCTGAAAACTCTCTTCACAAGCACACACGGGCCACAAGCAGCCGAGCCACCCGAGAGAGACGAAAGCCAGACTGAGAGAGAGACAGTCTTCTTCTTCCTGATCTCGAACCTTCTAGCTCTGACGTCACACTGACGAATGGCCGAGCACTATTGGATGACCCTATCTCCATGACCAATGACGAACTTTGGGGCATGGCCTGCTGGCTTTGCTTGGCGTGAGTCAGGGTAAAATAAAATAAGTTGGGGTCTCACTTGGCTTGAGATTCTGATATGAGGATTGGATCCTGTAGACTAAATAAATGTCCAAAATCTGGAGAGAGATCTAACAAAATTTACCATATCGAGCGATTTTTATAACTAAGGTATATATTTATTTATTTAAGCAAGGCTATCATTCTCATTCTGGGTTTTTTTATTATTATTTAACTTATAGGCCATAGGTTGGTGTTGGCTTAGCGGTAAGGGTGCTGGCTTGGGATCCTAGGATCCTGGGTTCGAATCCCGGTCAATCACTGAATTAACGCCAGGGGGGTTGACTCAGCCTGTCATCCTTCCAAGGTCGGCAAATTGAGTACCAGCTTACTGGTAATCCCCTGTGTGTAGCAAGAGTCGACTAACAGGGTTGGTGGCAGGAAGGGCATCCGGACCATAAAACATTGCTTCAAAAAGGGGACCACGGTGCCCAAAAAAGGTCCAACCTTTTTCTCTGCGGGGAAAAATGGCCTCCAAAGGTGGTTCTGTTCATAGGCCATGGGCTACAGGGGTTCCACATGCACCCCATTCACTATTAGGTTTCTTTGCTATTTTCATGTAACCCTGGGTCTATCGAGTTGGAAAAATGATGTTAACAGGAAAAAACTTGGGTCTCAAGATACCCCCCATGGACTTTTTGACCACGCCCATTTTTCTAACCACGGGTTAGGGGAAATTGAAATGGCTGTAATTTTGCAACCAATCATTGTAGAATAACAAATGACCCCTTAAAATGTTGGCCTTGGCTAGGCCTACAATTCCATGTATAGCTTATGCAAATGCATTCAGTAAATAGGTCAACAGAGGTCAAAGGGTCACGAAATTTGACCCCTGCCTAAAATCACGCCCCCTCTCAGAAAATTCATCACCCATACCATACCAAAGGGAATTTCTCAGCCAAAATGGGTTGAAATGGAAGCCAATAGGTACCCAAGTTGATTATACGTTTGAAAATGTGGATGCTCTTATTTCTTAAGCCATGGTATACAACGGTTTTTGACCCATTTTTAGACATGGCCGTTTTTGCGCCAAAAAACGCAAAATTGCACAAACCCAATCAAAGTCTAATTTCGTCACTTCAAACGATCTAATTTTGACAAATTTGGTATCAAAATGTTGGTATTGATGATTCCTACCCTTAGATGCATCCCAATGCCCGATTATGTCATCAGTGACACTATCCTTCTACAGGCTGTTAAGACGAACAATTTCACAGTATACGCACAATGTCTTGGCATCATGCCTGACCTATTCTTCAGCTTCGGGGGACAAAACTATGCCCGATACCTAACATACTTTTCAATGTTTATCGTTAACATTGAACATTCACACCCTGATGCAGTGGAGCTGTTAAGAAGAGGGGCCATCAGCGTTGCTAGGTCCTTTGTCCCTGGTAGTAGGTGTGCTGTCGACAAAACCATCGAAGAAACCTTCATGAAACATGCCAAATCGAAAGGTGGCAGTGGCTCAACTGGAGCGGGTTTGAGTGGTCTTCAGACCAGCTACAGCGCCTACCAACGATGGACCAAATCAGCAAAGGAACGAGTGAAATTCCTCCAGGCTACCTACTGTCTGGCAGACATGTTCGATGAGGAGGACAATGGCATCAGACATCGTGATGTTCGGGCAGCAGAAATACGACGTGGAGAAAAGCAGGTGGCAAGGGCAATTGAAGCAATCAAATGCTTCAAGAACCCCTTCAGCGTTCCCGATACTGAAAAGCTGTACAACATTTCATCCGGTGCCCCAGCATCAGGAGAAGTCGAGAAGGATGTTCTGCGTGTAGAGGCTGCTGGTAAGCAAGCAAAGGAGGACTTCATTGAGAATAGACTGATGAAGAAGGATGGGTTCTTCGAGCCAATCAAATGCTTCAACTTGAAAACTATGGCTAACATGCACAAGTCCGTTAAGCTCTCCACCTCACAGAACAAAACCATTGAGTACAAGCAGCAAGGAAACATCATGTTCCAGCTACTAGTGAAGTCCCAAACACAGACTGATCATAAACTTGATCTTGAAAAGTTGCTTACGTACCCACTAATGCCTGTCCCCTACAGCATTGGCAAGGCTGATGGATTTCTTGCCAAAACAGACAAATCCAGAGGCTTCAAACACGTTGTGAAAGGGTGTGATGATGCGGACTTGCCTAGTAATCCGAAGGAGAGCCTCCTTACAGAAGATGGAAATGCAATTTCCCACTGATTATGTGAAGTCCCGGGGAACTTCGCTGAAATATCTCGCAAAATATTAGGTTCCACGCTACACTAATCAGCCGTTATTTTCAGCACTGATATCTACAGGGAGGACTCTGTGAAAGCCGTGGAACGGAATAGGAGAGGTTGTGGTGACAAACTCATCATCAGTGGTGAAAAGACAAAGCGCCCCAAGGAATGGAAACTGTTTCTTTCCAATGATGAGAACAAGACGCAGTTCGTTCAGGTTTTGCTGACAACATGGAACAGTGATGCATCAGCCGACATTCTCAATGGTCATGAGGTGATACTCATTTGTGAAGGACTAGCCTATCGGTTAACATCGGATGGACAAACTACGAAGTGCCAGGAGATCCAGTCTTTGGCATCCTCTCGAGAAGAAACTGATTCTCGGGTGTGCTTGTACTGCGTGTATGCCAAGGACAGGGGGTTCATATTTGTTCGTGTGAGGAGTCCCGATTCAGACATCTTCTTCATCCTACTCCATTACGCGAGATACTTGGAAGGAATCCATATTCTATTTGAAACGGGCAAGGGCAGCACGAGGCGCTGTATCGATGTGACCAAGTTGGCTATGTCTCGCACATCTCTCTTTTGTACTGTACTGCTAGGCCTACATGCATTCACGGGTTGTGACAGTACCAGCGCCTTTAAAGGCAAAGTAAAAGTGAAGGGAATAAAAGGCATTGAAACAAATGAATCATTTCAGAGGGCATTCTCCAAATTGGGGGATTCTTGGGAAGTGTGCTGTCTTTCCCTCGCGGTCCCACTGTGCTGTCTTTCCCTCGCGGTCCCACTGTGCTGTCTTTTCCTCGCAGTCCCTCTGTGCTGTCTTTCCCTCGCGGTCCCACTGTGCTGTCTTTCCCTCGCGGTCCCACTGTGCTGTCTTTCCCTCGCAGTCCCACTGTGCTGTCTTTCCCTCGCGGTCCCTCTGTGCTGTCTTTCCCTTGTGGTGCCCTTGTGCTGTCTTTCCCTCGCGGTCCCTCTGTGCTGTATTTCCCTCGTGGTCCCTCTGTGCTGTCTTTCCCTCGCGGTCCCACTGTGCTGTCTTTCCCTCACGGTCCCACTGTACTGTCTTTCCCTCGCGGTCCCTCTGTGCTGTCTTTCCCTCGCGGTCCCCCTGTGCTGTCTTTCCCTCGCGGTCCCTTTGCGCTGTCTTTCCCTCGCGGTGCCCCTGTGCTGTCTTTCCCTCGCGGTCCCCCTGTACTGTCTTTCCCTCGCGGGTCCACTGTGCTGTCTTTCCCTCTTGGTGCCCCTGTGCTGTCTTTCCCTCGCGGTCCCTCTGTGCTGTCTTTCCCTCGCTGTCCCACTGTGCTGTCTTTCCCTCGCGGTCCCACTGTGCTGTCTTTCTCTCACGGTCCCCCTGTGCTGTCTTTCCCTCGTGGTCCCTCTGTGCTGTCTTTCCCTCGCGGTCCCTCTGTGCTGTCTTTCCCTTGCGGTCCCTCTGTGCTGTCTTTCCCTCGCGGTCCCCCTGTACTGTCTTTCCCTCGCGGTTGTCAGCTCTTTCACGAGCCTCGATTCAGTATTAATTAAAAAAAAAATTTTTTTAAGTGGATGAAAAGGTAATGGAGGAGTTGGAACGGTTTACTTGTATGCTATACGGCAACAGAAGGTCAAAACAAGTGAATGAACTCCGATTCAAAGTCATGCAAGGAAAGTGCGGCGGAAAGAACGTCCTCAGCAAATCCAGCCATTTCGATCTGGCCACACTGCCACCGTGTCGAAGCGCCCTTGAGCAGCATTTGTGTCGGTGCAACTACCAGGTTAGGATATGGAAGCTGGCGCATGTTGCAGAGCCTTCTGTACCCAACCCAAATGACGGGCATGGGTGGACGTTTGAAACCGGGATCATGCAGCCAAAGTGGACTGATGGTGAGGGGATGCCATGGCAGTTGGTGGACATTCTCGAGGAAACGATTCAGAACGACATGGATGAATCAGATTGTGACGGTGATAGTAACAGTGAACTCGATGAAAGTGACCTCATTGAAGAAATGGGATCAGACAGTGATAGTGAAAGTGACAGTGACGCCTGAAGGGGTGACCGTAGGCAGGATTTACAAGACATTGGTGAGGTGAACACAGCTTTATCACGATGAATTCAGTCAATCTGATAAATAGTACCAAGGTTAAAATGGGTTAAAAAGGCATATAATTATGGATCCAATTGCATGTGCTGCTGTAAGCGTTGGTATTTATAATTTCGTCCAATGGGAAATACAACACAGTCACAGAAAATTTTACATAGTAAAATCTCCACTTATTGCAAAATGGGTGTGGCCTTTTAACCTCGGATGACGTCACTGATGATGTAATCGGGCATTGCGATGCATCTAAGGGTAGGAATCATCAATACCAACATTTTGATACCAAATTTGTCAAAATTGGATCGTTTGAAGTGACGTAATTAGACTTTGATTGGGTTTGTGCAATTTTGCATGTTTGTTTGCGCAAAAACGGCCTTGTTAAAAATGGGTCAAAAACCGTTGTATACCATGGCTTAAGAAATAAGAGCATCTACATTTTCAAACGTATAATCAACTTGGGTACCTATTGGCTTCCATTTGAACCCATTTTGGCTGAGAAATTCCCTTTGGTATGGTATGGGTGATGAATTTTCTGAGAAGGGGCGTGATTTTAGGCAGGGGTCAAATTTCGTGACCTTTTGACCTCTGTTGACCTATTTACTGAATGCATTTGCAAAAGCTATACATCGAATTGTAGGCCTAGCTATGGCCAACATTTTAAGGGGTCATTTGTTATTCTACAATAATTGGTTGCAAAATTACAGCCATTTCAATTTCCCCTAACCCGTGGTTAGAAAAATGGGCGTGGTCAAAAAGTCCATGGGGGGTATCTTGAGACCAAAGTTTTTTCCTGTTAACATCATTTTTCCAACTCAATAGACCCAGGGTTACATGAAAATAGCAAAGAAACCTAATAGTGAGGGGGGTGCATGTGGATCCCCTGTAGCCCATGGCCTATTAATTTTTAACTTAATTCATACTTCCATGGGATAGGGTGTCACTCCACTGTACCTGCAATGTGTTTTTAAAATTCCTCACTCCACTGTACCTGCAATGTGTTTTTAAAATTCCTCGGCCATTTCAACCAGAAGCAATCAGCTTGCTCTCGCTTGTCAAGCCTGGCGTTCCTTATCACCCATTTTGTTGGAGTGCTTGCTGGAGTGCTTAAGCCGCTTAGCGATGAGCGATCGCTCTACAAATCAAGTCAGAAATGCCTTGTACTTAATTAATTAGTCACAAGGCCATGGAAGTTTGGGTGTGTTATACTTATAACACCCTTGTTTAAACAAATACTTGCCACAACCTACACTACTCACAATAAGTTAGGGATATTGGCAGGTTCTTCGGTGTGGTTGATTTTGTGTATTAATTATGTTGAAAAAAGTTGTTGGTCCTAATTCTATGGTTATTAATGAGTGTGAAAAAACACAGCATTCTTGATTTAAATACCATAACCCTAACCCCTATAAAATAAATAGCACCGCAAAGCGGGCGTAACCCCTCAGCCCATGCATGGTGGAAACCAATTTCAAGATGGCTGCAGTGGCGGCCATATTGAAAATCGCAGCACGCCCATTTTCGAAAGGAACCTTCCTCTACTCAACCCCAAAACACACTGCAAAAATGGATTTAATCGGACAAGCCGTTCTGCTTGAAATTGACGGAAACCAATTTCAAGATGGCTGCCGTGGTGGCCATATTGAAAATCGCAGCGTGCCCATGAACCTTCCTCTACTCAACCCCAACACACACTGCAAAAATGGATTTAATCGGACGAGCCGTTCTGCTCGAAATTGACGGAAACCAATTTCAAGATGGCTACCGTGGCGGCCATATTGAAAATCGCAGCGCGCCAATTTTCGAAAGGAACCTTCCTCTACCCAACCCCAACACACACACTGCAAACATGGATTTAATCGGACAAGCCATTCTGCTCGAAATTGACGGAAACCAATTTCAAGATGGCTACCGTGACGGCCATATTGAAAATCGCATCGCCCCCATTTTCGAAAGGAATTTTCCTCTACTCAACCCCAACACACACTGCAAACATGGATTTAATCGGACAAGCCGTTCTGCTCGAAATTGACAGAAACCAATTTCAAGATGGCTGCAGTGGCGGCCATATTGAAAATCGCAGCGCGCCCATTTTCGAAAGGAACCTTCCTCTACTCAACCCCAACACACAATGCACAAATGGATTTAATCGGACAAGCCGTTCTGCTCGAAATTGACGGAAACCAAAAGTTGACGGACGCCCGGACGCCCGGACGACGCCCGTGACGACAATACCCCTTAGCCCAATTTGGGCTGAGGGGTGAAAAATCAACTCACTCCCACAATATCCCTAACTTATTGTGAGTCGTGTAGACCTTGAAGAACCATGATAATGGCTTCATATTATGAACCTCACCACCTGCAAGTTCTATTTAAGGTAACACATTATCCACTATTTCACATATAATACTGTTCCTTCAGCATTGTTAAGTATCCTGGTGTTGGCTCAATAGTTAAGGTGTCTGGATTAAGATCGCAAAGTCCAGAGTTCAAGCCCCTGTCATGCCCTTGAATTAACACCAGGCGGATGGACTCAGCCTGTCATCCTTCTGAAGTCGGCAAAATGAGTACCAGCTTACTGTGATGAATGAGCTATTTGAGTATCCTGCATCGGAGTGGAGACCCGTCCAGGATTGTGCCCCATAGCCAAGAAACTACCTTGGCAGCTCGATGCATCTGAATATGCAAAATGGAGTGGTAATCATCATCATCATCATAATTGTCAGATCAAAGTTCTGGAAAGTCCAATCAAGTGCCATCACAAATGAGTTGTCACCACATGAAGGACTACAGCAGTTTCAACAGAAGGCCCACCACCATATGCTCATGGCAACTTATGATGGGCATTTAATGCTGCCGAAAAGTAACCCTGCACAAATTCTGTAAGCAAACAAAGAAAATCAAATAACCAAAAGAAAAGGAGATATCTATCACAGAAGAAAACCACACACTGAACACGAGATTGGTATTAAGTTGTAATCTTTTATTTAAACTATAATTTCAATGTGTATTTCAATTGTATCATCAATCAACCACGGAATCTTTTGAAGATATTAACTAACACCGATGGACATAATTTGTGTCTATATTTTAACAAAACGAAGACAAAACAAGCCTCTTACTTCATGACTGCCCAGTGATCACATGTAATACAAGGCTCGGTGTCCTCTAAAGTGTTTCCAATACTTTTTATACATGGTGCTTCCATTTGTTTACAGAGTGAGATCCATGTGTGTGGAGATGAGAAGCAAGAATATTGAAATGTTTATTTCTCCTTTTTTTTTAGGCATAGATCCAAAGAACGATCACTATTCATTTTTATCGAGTATACAGCTCCCTGCGCCATCTGCTTCATGAAGCTGAAGGTGTATTAGACATCAAGTTGAATCAAGCCATTGTATGCTAGTACCCTAACTACATTTGAGTCTGGTTCACCTTTTTGGGGTTCCAACTAGATGCCTTAATTATTCTTCAAAAACCCTCCCGATGTACCATGTAGATGTTCATTATTGATTAAAGCTCCGGATGCAGGCTATTATAATCGAATAAGGGGTTATTGCAAAGCCAGAAAAATACATGGTCCATGAAATATTTACCAGGCATTCCTTTGGAATAAGCTCTCCAATAATTGCAGCTCACTCACACAGTGTGTTTTCATTGTAATGAAGTCTCGAGCACGGCTCGGGTTTTACAGTGAGAATAGGATGAAAGGTGGGCTCGGGTGACACCGTCACAATTTCGGTCTTCGAGGCCGGCCGATAGGCACAGTGTGACCGGAAGGGACGAGGTTCTCCTGACCACGTGGCCCTTGACCTGGTTTGTCCGCACAATGTGGGCGCTTTCAGGATGAACTTTAGCCGGGGAGCGTTTGGGCGCCCCGGTCTGATACTGCCGCCCACGCGCAGAACAACTTGTGAGTGCACATGGGTCCCGGCGGTCCCACTGGCCTAGCGCTACCATGTTTAGACAGCGAACTCCGTCCCCGGGCACCACGTCTGACTCTCTTATTCAGGGAGCATGGCGACGTGGGCACGGTAGGACACCCGCGGAGCCCCGGCGGACCAGGGACGCGCGAGCCTATGCGTTAGCGGGCTACGGCGGAATCAACGGCTTCAGCCACGGCCGAGCCGATACTCGGCCCGGTCGCCCGGAAATGAACTGGTCCGACGCCCGTGCTAGAGAGGTCGCGGGCGACTGAGATGTATTAACAAATTAGTTGATTAATTTGAGACGTCCGATTTCTAGTGTTTGGAAATTTGGAAGAGCTTGACCCTAGCCTTTCCCTTGCGAGGGCAAGGAGGAACTTAACACTTGACACTTAAGCTTAGTTTGAAGTACACCCTGCCAGCGCTCCCGGTGGGACGGCAGGGCAACCAGAAGGGACGAGGTTCTCCTGACCACATGGCCCTCGATCTGGGAAGCGAGAGGCGTTCCATTAGTGGACGCGCCCCTCACGCCCGACTTTTGGGCGGCCCCGGCAGGCCGTTTGTTTTGACGTTCTGTGACAGGCCCCGCACCCCCACCTCCGGGCCGACCGGGCGACCGGAATGAATCCCGGTGTCCCGATCCGAACCTTCAGAGCGGGCCGGCTGGGGAGTACCAAGCACCCCGTACCTGCACTTTCCGTCCCTGCGGTCCCAAATACCGGAACCACCCGAATACCACTTTATTCGACAAAATGAGGTGCGGCCTACAGCCTTAGAAAACTAACCCTATATAAGTCAATCGCAGATTATAAACAAACCTTTCTAACCTTGAGTGTGCAGAGGTTTTCCAGGGAAAATGTCCAACAATGTGATTGAAAGTTTACAAACCTGCACAGGAATGAGCAAAATCCTGTGCTCCAGTACAGCTTCATGGAAGGGTAGGATATAAAGGTCAATGAGGCAGTTTGACTAAATTCATTTTTGGATCATTGATTTTTTTTAAAACACACACGCCACAATCTCACAGAACAGAGCATGCGATGACTGTCGGTGATGAAGAAAATTCCATTATTTTGCAATTATCTCTTTGCCCAACTTTTCCTCACTGTAAACCTTACGTTATTCAGAAATTGGCTGATATGGACGGCTATGGTCATTTGACATTAAGGGTAACAGCAAGAAACTATAACGGCACTCGGTACAGCACATACAACGCCTTCAGAAAGTATTCACACCCCTTGACTTTTTCACATTTTGTTGTGTTACAGCGTGAATTAAAAATTGAGATTTTTTGGTCACTGATCGACACATAATACCCCATTATGTGAGAGTGGAATTGTTTTTTTTAAAGAAAATTATCCAAAATAATTAAAAATGAAAAGGGTGAAATGTCTTCACTAAGTATTCAACCGCTTTGCTATGACACTCCAAATTGAGCTCAGATTTTTTTTGTGTGTACTAAGTTGAGGCTCATGTAAGAGCTAACACATAAAACACATGATAAAGGGAGTTAGACACAAGAGGGGGAGACAGAGGGATGCACAACAACAGTAGAGAACAGGGACATCAGGAAATCTGTGGAAGGGAGAAGGCTGGGGTGGGGTACATGGGATAAATAAAATGGACACTACAATGTGTTTCAGGAAAGAAAACAGAATTTGAAAAAGGTGGACTTCGGATGTATTAACGGGGGTCGAAAAGATCCAAGGTTATGGATGGGGGAAGATAAGAGACGGTGGTGAACAGCTGCTTTGAAGACCTGGAGGGAGGGAGGAGTGGGATTGAAGATAATGTGGGAGTTTGTTCCAGAGGCAGGAAAAAAGAGGACTCAAGGAGGGAAGGTGAGCAGAGAGTCTTGATTTTGGCAGTTTCAACAGAAGATGATTGCTGACATCTTGAGTGTCCTGCAGGAATATTTGGGGGACAGAGCAAAGACAGAGCAGGGGGTGCAGTAGAGAGGAGTCAGTAGAACGACTCAGTAGAAGTAGGCCGGAGATGAGTCAGTAGAAGACAGAAAGACCACCAGCCTGCCTACAGTGAGAGTGAAAAGTACTCAGAATCAGCTTAATCGTAGGAGATACCAATGATTATAAAAGCCTTGGTTTTTACAGCGAGAAGCCAAGCTAGGTATGAGGTAGGAGCACCAGCCCAGAGGGGAGAGCAGTACTCCATCAAGCTCCAGAAGAAAGCTTTGTACAGTATGTGGTGAGAAGCTCAGTAGTGCCAAGGAAGGACTTTGCACGACAGAGGATGCCCACTCGGCGACTGGCTTTGGAGGCCAGTTTGGAAATATGGTTTTCCCAAGAAAGATCATGGCAGATAGTGAGACCCAAAAGCTTGAGCGACAGAACTTCTTCAAGAGGATTTTTGAGAAAGTAGATGGGACGGTTTTCCAGACGGTCTTTTCAGAGAGACATAGTGAGAGTGTGAGATTTGTCAGAATTGAAAGACATGTTCCACGGGTTTGACCAGTTTGTGATTTTATCCAGATCTACAGAGAGGGAAGAGGTTCCTGTCTGCCCATCTGAGGGTTGGGATATGGAGCAGCAGAGAGTGCAGTCATCAGCAAGGAGATAGAGGATTTTCCAGAGAGTTGGAGAGATCATTAATGAAGACCAGAAAAAGCACAGGGCCCAGAACACTGCCGTGAGGAACTCCAGCCTGGAAGGGAAGAGGAGATTAGAGAATTCCATTTAGAGCCACACCTTAACTACAACAGGAGAGGAAGTCCACGAGCCATGTGTGGAGGTTTCAATGGATACCATAAGAGGAGAGTTTGGAGAGCAGGCCAAATATTCTGTAGTTTGATGAGATGAAAATGGAACTCTTTGGCCTGAATGCAAAGTGCTAGGTCTGGTGGAAACCGAGCACAGCTCATCACCCATCTAACACCATCCCTACCATGAAGCCATGTGGTGGCAGCATCATGCTATGGGGATGCTTTTCAGTGGCAGGGACTGGGAGACTTGTAAGGATAGAGGAAACAATGAATAATAGAGTCAAATACAGGCAAACCATTGAGGAGAACCTACTTTAGATTGCAAAAGACCTAAGACTGTGGCGAAGATTTACATTCAAACAGGACAGTGGCCCCAAGCATACAGCCAAAGCAACACTGGAATGGCTTCAGAAGAAGAATGTGAGTGTCCTTGAGTGGCCCAGTTAAAGTCCAAATTTGAATCCCATTGAGAATCTGTGGAAAGACGTGAACATTGCTGTTCACCAACACTCCCCATCCAATTTGAAAATCTGTAAGGAAGAATGGGAGTAACTCCCTATATCCAGATGTGTAAAGCTGACACAGACATACCCAAGAAGAATCGCAGCTGTAATCACTGCAAAAGGTGCTTCGAAGAAGCAATGACTCAGGAGGTTGAATACTTTTGTAAATTAGATATTTCTGTATTTCATTTTCAATAATTTTATAAAAATTTAAAAAACAAAAATTATACTTTGATGTTATGGGGTATTGATACAATGTGTAGGTCAGTGACAACAAAAATCTCAATTTATTACATTTTAAATTCAGGTTGTAACACAACAAAATGTGAAAAAGTCAAGGGGTGCGATTACTTTCTGAAGGCACTATAACTACACCAGGCTGAGCAGTTTACGTTTTGTATCCCACTGATAGGCCAGATCTGCATCCAGGCCTGAACCACAATCAAATAGGCTTGTTATTGTCACCTTAGTAACTCATCCACCTAGTTTTTTTAGCTTTCATAATTAGTCCATAACTTTTTGAAATACCATTTTTTAATATCGTTTTTGGCCCTATCTCTCAATGGTGAGGAATCACTCAATGCATGAAAAAACTAGAACGCCACTCAGTAGAGCGCATACTCCCGCCGTGGGTCAAGTTGGAATAGTATGATTTCACAAAAGTTTGAGGGAGTAGTTCAGTGACAACACAAGACAAGACAACACAAGACAGACACTGCACAGATATATATTTAGAATATATAGAAGATAATGTTTAAAAAAAAACAAGGCAATTTCACTTACATTTTCGGATTCAGCGTTCGATTCCATATAGGTGAGTGTATTTTGAGGCATGTGTGACTTCTAATTAAATTATTGTAAGCCTTTATTGTAAGTAATTATTGTAAGGAAAAACGTTCGTTTCATTCCTTAGGGATACAACATGTAAAACTGGCCCAAACGTCAAAAGAAAACTCGCTCATTTTAAGTCGTACAAGCTAATGCGACCACTCATTCTTCTGGGAAGAATCCCGTGCACATGCTCGTCACACTTATGTCACCTAAGTCTTTATAAGTTCATCAAATACTGACACCGCGATTGACATTCGCTGAGGTAAATGTTGATATCTCTTCTGAGGTAAAAAAAATAAAAAATAAAAAAATTAACAGTTTTAAAGCATTATACGTATCAAACGATACATTTTATGAAACGGGGAAACCTAATACACACTTTGGTGGTTTTAAAATGACAGAATATGTCTTTATTAGAAGAAGAAAAATGAACATTGAAGACGACGCTGCTAAAAGAAATACACCGCTCTAACGCATAACTACGAGTTTAAACTACATTTACAACAAATATGAAAACTATTTTCATATCACAATGTTAAATATAGAATATATAGAAGATAATGTTAAAAAAAATGAGCCCTATCTTCCAATGGTAAACAATCCTTCAAAAAATTCCTGGATCCGGAATAATATCCCGAGCTTCCCCAAAAAGTAATCAAATCTTCCTTATCCCAAGGGCAATCATCCCACCAACTTTCATCCAAATCCGTTCAGAACTTTTCCAGATATCTTGTTCACAAACACACGAACACACGAACACACACACGGACGGACACGATCGAATGCATTACTCCCTGGCGGGAGTAATTATCGTATCTGGATCCGGATTTTCACCAAAATGTAACCTACTTGTCCTTGTCACATACCCAACCTGTCCACTAAGCTTCGTCCAAATCCGTCCATAACGTTTTGAGATATCCTGTTCACAAAGAAACAGCCAGACAGGGGTGAAAACACAATTTCCATCCACCTTCGGTTGTCGAGGCAACTATTAACAATTTGTAAAAGTAAAAAAGACAAGTTAATTTAAAGGCAAACCAGGAGATTTTTTTGCTTCCGTTGCTGTTACACAATGTGAATGATCGGGACAATTAGCGCATTTTTAACGGAGGCCGTTATAGGTTCCCATTGGCTGTAACAAGTCGTGCAGGTCAAAACAAATACAGTACATTCAATTAAAACCAGCCCAGCCACGCATTCAATGATACAAGCGAGAAGGGCCAATAAACGAGATTTTGAGTTGTTACAGCACACGTGGTGCAGTTGTACCATCATCAACTCAGGTCGATCCGGAAATGCAATGCCTGCCGTGCAATTCACGGTACCGGTACCGCCATCTCCAATCTGCCACATATCGATGTGTAAACCTCCAACAATTACCACATCCTCACGATAAGGTGAGTTGTTTTGCCGTTTGTTTTTAACCTTACTGCTTTGAGCTCGCAAGGTTAATCACACCAAAACTTTATACGATGAATAGCGGTTTGAAACAGTCATGAGAAGGTCATTTGGTCCGTTATTGCCGTGTTGCACTCACGAGTAAATTTCATTACGAATCCGAGGGAATGTCTTTACAACAGCCTCACTCCTTTGCACCTTTTATACCCTTTACATCCCTCAGACCAATTTCGACCCTTTACACCCCTTATACCCCTTGCAGACCCTTTACACCCCTTATAGATCCCTTTAGACCGTTTACACCCCATAGACCTTCACACCCTTTAGACCCCTTTATACCCATTTCGACCCATTTGAGACGTTTACACCTTTTCTTTTCACACCTATACACTTTTTAAGACCCTTTAGACAATTCAAGACCATTTGGACACTTTAAGACCCTTTGGACACTTTTGACACCTTTTGCTCTTTCTCCCTTCGACCCATTTAGACACCATTAGGCCCTTTTAAGAGCCTTACACTATTTAAACACTTTAGACCTCTTTATGACCTTTAAAACACTTTAGACCCCTTAGAAAAGTCGAAAAATCCCCCCAAAATCGGTTTTGACGACCTTTTCAGGGCACTATTTGTGTCACATCACAAGTTGCAATGACGAATCTAAACTGCTATCTCAAAGAGAAACTGATGCTGAAAAGTGAAACTGAAACTACTGATCTATGGATCATCGAAAGGGAAACCAGAATGAAATGCTGTGGGAAAGTGTTTAAAGCAAAGCTATGGGGAGTATAGAGAGAGGGAGAAGGTCGGGAGCTGGTGAAGCAATGTGAAGAGGAATTGATGCCTAGAGGTTGTCGTTTTGTATGGAAAGAACTTTGGTGATCTTTCGTCAGGCGCTAGGCCCAAAACATGCCTAAACCCGTTTCCCAGCTGAGCTTTCATAATATCCCCCTAACTCACAAGTAGTAAATCGGAGGTACAGCAAGCATGAATTGGAGATCTTATCTGGTAGAATGGAATGGGTTGTCAAGGTTACCCAGTTACACCCATTGTGATATATCTGCTCACTGAATATTTACACTCACTGAATATATTCCCGTTTCTACAAATACACACTCCCAAAAAATTGCTAATGTTAGGTGAGACATCTATGTATATATATATATATGTAATGTAATGTAATGACGTATATATATGTAATATATATGTAATGACACCAATAATGTATATATATATATATGTAATGACGCAGTGTGCTGTTGACGCGTTATCAACAGAGGTCCGTGCTTTGAGCCCTGCATCGAGTCAGAATTTTTTCACACTTAGCCCCTCGCAGGAATTTGATTCCTGTTTATAAAAAACATATATATATATATATATATATATATATATATATATATATATATATACATAGATGCCACCTCCCCGCCATTGCAGTCATCTCTCGAACTCACAATCCCACGAGATATGCGGAAAGGACGACCCAAAACCAATTATCTTCTTTTTGATTCATATATAAACATCATTAAAAGTAAATAATGACCTCAGCCAAAGTTCAAACGACGTGAGTTTAATCTCTACATGAGAGAATTCCACATAGCTATTTGGGTGGTGTATACGCTAACAGATTGCTGTCTCCATCGATCTTGCCAAGGCCGTAACATGTATCGGCTCAAAATCCTTTTAACTGTTGACTTGGTAGTTTTTACAATGAAGGAAACATTAACAATGTTGTTAAAAGTTTATTTTGTGATTAATTTGTGATTGGAGTTATGTTGTTTGGAATGAAAAAAGAGATATCGAGTTCAAGTAAATGACGACATGCCGTGATGGTTTCTCCTTTCTAAACATGAACTTCGCGGATCGCCATATGCAGATTCGCCATGGACCCACGATCGATGTTTCTATACATGAACGTACCCGTTTGTTTGCGAATGGGTACGTTTTTCATGGAAGTCTTTCACGAACTTGCTGTCCACGTCTGACGTGCGACTGAGGGTGCTACAGGAATGTGGAATTTATTGGTTTCATGCTTTAGCATTCGCCATATCTGCATTGCCTGTTTGATTCTGGCCTCCCACCCGTGCGTAGCACTCACTCGCTCTAGTATGTAAAATACCGGTACCACAATAGAAAAAAAAGAAAGAAAAAAGGACACTTTATTCTTGCCCTGATTGAAAGAGCTCAATAAATTAAAATCACATTTCTTAACAACAAATATATCGCAGCACATCCTCGGTTGATATTGGTACCTCAGTTAATTTCACACAATTAAAATGCCCATGTTTGGTTCATATTGGATTCCAAAATTTCCCTACCCTGGAAGGGGGGACACCCCCTTCTCAGACCCTCCTCACCCAACCCTCTCCCCAGACCCTCCTCACCCAACCCCTCCCCCCCTCCCAGACCCTCAACCCCATCCCCACATCATCACCCTGTGCTCCCAGACTCCCATGCCTCCATCCACTCCCCTCCTCCCAATACCCGCATCTGCCCCCACACCTCCCAACTCCCCACTGCCACACTTTATACCAGATGCCTCCCTGAAACCTGAGATCCATACCGTTACAAAGGCCCATGACGCAATCGTTCCAAAGCGTGTCATTCTTCAAACAAGTGTTTAACTGACCATTTTGAATGCAGCAGAATGTTGTCACGTGGTCTAACACCTATTCCGCCTAGCACGGCTTTATTTCTTTACCGTTCACCAAATTGAGGCAGTATTATAATTTTCCCGTAGGTTTGCATTCATTTGAAGAAACCTTTACTTGATAATTATAAATTTCCCACAAGTATGGATTAATTAGTCGCAACCTTTACATAATTTATTATCTCCGAGGATAATTTCGTGTTTCAGAGGGGAATAGACAAACAGTATTACGTGCCCTATTAAATCCACTGTATAGACTATAGAGTATTGTGAAATTACAAAATCATCATATTTCTTAACAGCAAATATATTTTTTGAAAACGTTCAGGAATGTTGGATGTAGCGGTCTGTTTCCTTATACACCGTCCAGATTAAATATTTGGTCCGGATAAAAAAATTCTAATTTTCACGTAAGTTTGGATGAATTTGAAGCAGCTTTTACTTCATTATTTTTTTTCTCTCCGAGGAGCGTTTCTGTGTTTCAGAGTTGGAGAGAGACAGCATTAGCCTTTTAATTTTATATATACATAGATTGGCAAAAGAAAGAAACAGCACACTGAGTAGTAAAATAATTTATTTTTAAATTCTTTATTAAGAGCCTGACGGTTCGAGAACAAACTGGTTCTCTTAGAGGCGTTGAGAGCGGTGTGGTGGTAATGACGTCAAGTTCTGTTGGGGACAGTTCGTGGAATGGATTGGTCGAAGTCCTTTCCAATCACAGGGCTTTTCTGCATTCAAATGACTGCTGTTTTGTTGACGTTGTAATTGATTGTGTAGTGCTTTGTATGTGGGATGCAAGTCAATAATATGTCGGTTGATGGAGTTTCCATCGGATTACCAGGCCTCGATAGACTCGCGGTTCACCTTTTTTGATCCTGTGCCAAGGATAGTGGTCTGATTCCATGAGAACGTGTGTGTGTGTGTGTGTGTGTGTGTGTGTGTGTGTGTGTGTGTGTGTGTGTGTGTGTGTGTGTGTGTGTGTGCGTGTGTGTGTGTCGCAACCAAGGACAAACCAAGCAACATATCGCAGGTAAAATTGGTTTATGCCGTGCCCTTTCCAGAAGGCACGTTATTGCACCCAGACAATTTGATGATACCATAATTCAGAACCGCCCATTAATTATATTCTCAAACAATTTTTCAATTCACTAACCGCCGAAGAGAAATGAGATGGATGGTTCCATCAAGACAGTGCAACTGCACACACAGCACATGCAAGCATGCATGCAGTCATTGCAGTTTATGAAAATCGCACAATTTCTCATGGTTTATGGTCACGTCGTCCTCCCGGCTTAACCCCTGCAAACGTTTATCTGTCGGGAAAGCTAAGAAACAGGGTCTCTGCAAACAATCCCAATACAATGGAAGAGTTGATGGCTAACATGGCATCCGGGCTGAAGAACTGCAGCAAGTGTTTCAAAAAATGTGTAAAGGCATACAATTTTGCCTACAAATGAACAGGTCGCACTTTCAGCAATCGGGTCTTTTGAAACGCCATGATCCATCCCAGAATGCTTCGCACACATACGCAGAAACCCTATAGCAATAGCAGCCATCGGGGCAAGCTAATGTATATCTTGTGTGAGACAAGGATTGTGAAGTAAAATGGCTCACAAAGCTTCTCAAATAAGTCAAAAATACTTGGGAAAGTACCTGAGATAAAGGGGTGTGCCTCTGCACAATGAAAGAGATGGATACTTTCTCAGTTCGTTGACTGGGCGAGTTCTTACAGTTGCCCATGCTGCAGACTCCCGATGATGTGAACCAGTGCAAGGCCTGAACTTTGGATGGGCATGTGCTACACAAACACTCAACCATGGTGAACATGGTAGGCTTGCTGATTTATTTAATGGATGCCTGCAACTGGACAGATGATGCTGTGCATCATTACCAATAAAGTAATGGTTACCAACTTTTCGATAAAGGACATCTTCACAACAGGAAAATACACAAAGCTTGTGCCGGCTATGTTTACATGACAGCCAGATGTACCAGGCAGACTTCCCTGAGGTAGACACCTTATATGCTTTTGGTGCTTCTTAATAGCAATGGGAAGATCATATGTAGGGCTTGTGAATGCACAGGGTAAGTTTCAAATGAAATTTATAAATGACTAGCTGAATGCACCCGGCATTGCCTGGGTTCTTTTTGAATGAATTTAATCTTCTGTACTAAAAAAGGAATAAAATGCGGCCTTGCGAAGCAGCGGAGTTTGACTATCCGGCCGCGGCCGCATTTCGTTCATTTACTACTATAATTCAGCTTTTACTCGCGGCCGTAGAAGATTGACTACTATAATTCATCTCAGCTTTTAATTGCGAAATGGGTCCAGCCCGGCCGAAGCGGCCTCGACCGGCCTCGCCACCTAGCCGATAACCTTCCCGGGGCCTGTCCCAACATTTTTTGTTTCAGAGGTTTCCTCCTATTTTTCACCGTTCAGGAGATTAGCACGTGCAGACAACAAACAAACAAACAAAAATTTTATTTTATATATATAGATTATATTTACTATTAATCATGTTCAGGGAGGAGGGTGGGGTGAGTGGAAGCTGAGGGAGCTATGTAGGCTGTTATAAATATTTTTTGCTTGGTTCCGGGGCCACAAGAGAAATATAACTACAGTATTTTGAAATTGCCACTCTTTCATTTAAATCCTGAAAATAGTTTCAAACAATATTTCACTTTCAGATTTTACCCTAGCATCGACAGGTTAAAAGCTCCCCATCTAGAGGAAGTAAGTTGCTGAAAACGCACATGAAGCAGATGCAGAAAATGCCCCGTTTGCGTTCATAGGTCATTTCAAAAGTCCAGTATTGCTATAAATTTGCTGAAACTTTCAAGTGCTGTATTTTCAAAACCAAATCTTCCATTACCTTTGGTAGGACTTTGTTGCATGCTATTTGACAATGAAATACTTTTCTCTGAAAGGCTTGTCTTTTTACACAAGAGATGTGAAGTTTCTACTCCACTGTTTCTTTTGAAACACCTTGTATATTCTGATTCTGATATAATAAATAAACGTATCCATAATTAAAAGTCATCTGGCGCAGCTTCACTCCTGGTGAGGAACGTGACCCACGACAATGGGATGTCACATGATTTTGCACGGGCAAAATTGCTTCCTGGGGAATCTGGTATTTCTCGGTTTTATGGCGGTACGATTAGAGAAGTGCCTGTAGGTTTGTGTCACTTACGGATGATGTACAGTGAATGATAGGAAGTCATAAACATCTATCATTTACAGATGATGTACAATGGCAAACAAGTGTTACAGCATATATTTGAAAGCGTTGCATGTTCACATATCGTTTTTTTTTTTTTTTTTTTTTTTTGGGATACAGAATCGAGGCTCGTGAAAGAGCTAACATTTATTTCACAAACAAATCAAACAGACAAACAAAATATATAAAAAGAGGGAGCGGAAGACAAGATGGTGAGAGAAGGGGAAGCACACAAACACAACATTTGAGAGCAGGGACATTGGGAGATGTGTGGGAGGGGAAATGGCTTGGGGGGAGGAGGCGTGGGAAGAGGGGGGGCGGGTGGGAGAAGTATAAAACACAAGGACACCAAGGACTTCCAGGACAGAAGTTGGTATTTCAAAAAAGTGGATTTGGGGTGAAATTAGCGGGGGTAGAAAAGATCAAGGTTTTGGATGGGGGAAGATAAGAGATGGTGGTGAACAGCTGTTTTAAAGACCTGGAGGGAGGAGTGGGATTGAAGAGAGTGAGGGAGTTTGTTCCAGAGGCGGGAGAAAAGAGGAATGAAGGAGTGAAGGTGAGCAGAGAGTCTTGATTTTGGCAGTTTAACCTTAAGAGGGTTGCAGGCAGATCTTGTACGACCTGAAGGAATATTTGGGGGACAGAGCCCAGAGAGAGCTGGGGGAGCAAGGCCAGAGAAGAGTCGGTAGAAGACGGAAAGACCACAAACCTGCCTGCGGTGAGTGAGTGAAAGGCCCTTGGAGTTAGCTTCATCGCGGGAGATTCCAATGATTCTGAACGCTTTGGTTTCAACAGCGTGAAGACGAGCTAGGTGTGAGGCAGGAGCACCAGCCCAGAGAGGAGAACAGTATTCCATTGAGCTGCGGATGAAAGCCTTGTATGTGGTGAGGAGCTCAGGTGTGCCAAGGAAGGACTTCGCACGACGGCGAATGCCCAGTCGGCGACTGACTTTGGAGGCCAGATTTGAAATGTGGTTTTCCCAGGAAAGATCATGGCAGATAGTGAGACCCAAAAGCTTGAGTGACAGAACTTCTTGGAGAGGATTATTCAGAAAGTGGATGGGAGGGTTGTCCAGTCGGTCTTTTCGGAGAGAAATCGTAAGAGTGTGAGATTTGTTAGTTAGACCTCTGTATCAGGCATTGTGGTTATAACACACATTAAGAACATATTTTTGTCAATGCATAACTCTCTGTATTCACAATCCTTGTTGCTGGGAATTCACCCGTAAATAAGATCATTTGTCCTGACAAATTGAACGCAGATGCAAGGCCGTACGTTTGAAAATCCTCGGACTACAGATGAGATTGCCTAAATCAATTATCCAGAACATGAAAATAAACTAATTTTACCCATCCCTGCGTGTTTAAAAGCACTGAAAATGACATACTGTACTGTACCTCATTTATTTTCTCTTCGGAAATTGAACCCAGATCAGACATAGAATGACAATCTCTCTTGCAGCCTATTACATAAATCGTTACAAATCAGAATTCAATCAACGTAGCAAAAAGGGAAGATGCTAACCTAACATGCTGATAACTCAAATTGGCTCTGCTGTTAACGATGTGCAACGTGGTACAGCTAAAATGATAGGACAATTACTGTTTGTTTACCACTTTGATTTTAAGTTCCTGATCCACCTCTCCATATACTCGAGATTGGATACTTTTGCTTTTTATTATTGATAACGGCCCTCATACTGTTCCTTGAGGTACCCCATTATTTACAACATCCCAGCCTGACATCCTCCATTCACAGCTACTCTTTGCTTCCTTTATCACCTTGTCAGTTTTCCATCCAGTCAACTCCTCTGTCATCCATTCCGAAAGCCTTAACCTTATGGCCAACGTTTATCCTCCACCACATGATTTTAAGTTTTACTTCTTCATATTACAATTGTTGTGTAACATAAAGCAACCTGTCGTCATGCTACTCACTTTTAAAAAATATTTTTATTTTACCAACACACCTGTAAGTTAAACTCACCTTTCTGGTAAAAGGTAAAGTTTCAAATTAAATATAAACCTTTTAAAAACGGTCTCAACTCACCAATCTGCATTTATAATTATGATCTGTTCACATCAGCTGTTTGCATCTTTCTAGCTAATTATAAATTGCTTGATAAAAGACGAGTTAGCATTTGTATTTAATCAATTAAATTATCTTGCTGATAATGAAATAAAGTCAGAACATATGACACAGACTTGTTGATGTAAGCATTTGCAAACGACAGTCACCAAACTTAAACCAATATGAAGTGATGACTCAAATCGATCCAAGTTTAGGACATGCTTGGGAGGAGTGGAATGGAAAGAGGAGAATGGAAAGAGGTGGGTGTGAGGGTGAGTGGGGGTAGACGTTTGGTCGTGGAAAGGGTGAGCTGATGAAGGTTGAAAATTAGTTTCCCATTTTCGGCCTGCATCGTCATATCATGGAGATGTCTCTTAGGTAAAATTGTTTGTTAATGTATTTAACAATGTTGTTTTTCCCCTTATTTGTCTACGTATTTCTCACTCTGTTTACTTTATATAACTTATTCTCCCTATTCTTATCACTTTTTTCTCAGCAAAAGTGTTTTAATTTCAGTTTCACTGTTTTTTAATAGTAGTACTAAGTCCACTACAAATAGTAGTGGACTTAGTACCGACCCCTGATGCACTCCCACCTTCACCTCAAACTCACCACTGTTCCCGTCATTCGTCCTTACAGCTGTGCGTGCTCTTTTGTACATTGCCATCACTACTCTGATCAACCATTCCTCCACTCCTAACTTCCTCAATGCCCATGTCAATACTTTGCGTGGTAGTACACAAAATATACAATATATAATATACGTGGTAGTACACAAAGTACACAAAATCCCAAAATTTTGAAAGAAATTATATTTGTTAACATAGTGAACCTGACTATCTTCATCACTGTCCTGAGTGTCATTTTCACAAAGGTGTCTACGCAAATGTAAACATTAATTTTTGGATTCCTCATGCTCTGAATATTCCAAAAATGTATAGTTTTGCTAATCTACCAAAATTTTGAACGAAAAAACATAGTGAACCTGACTACCTACTACATACAGCATCTATGTCACCGCTGACGCTTCCTATTTTTATAAATGGAAACTGACTGTATGCAAGTAGTTTGCACTCGCATTCTATCAATGTTAAACAAACTTTTGCCTTGTTGTGAGATTGCAACATCAAACCCAAGACCATAAAACAGGATACACTCAAATGACTTACAAAATGGCATTCTCACCAACTGATCACTGCACTCAACAAGAGGGTGAGTCATCTCTGTATGCTGAGTAGTACTTCCGTTTGTGCAACATGAGATGTTTCACCAGCCAGTGGCTACTAGAACAGCTGTCGTCCACCAAAACGAGCGCATCAACGGTTAAAAGGTTAGCTCAGCAATCACAACCTTTTTTATAGTACAAGATGGAGGTTTGTGTAAGAGTGAGGTGATATGAGTAATAAGGCAATGAACTGACAAAGGGGCAGTGGTGTCACATTTGCACACTTAGGTATATCACAGTTTTCAGTTGCTTTAAATTTTTGTTTCACAATCCTTCTCGTGCTATTTCCAACAAATACTGTATAGGCCAAAATCGCTTCAAAAGCTTCTGTGGAGTTGCATTACTGAAGTGCTTCATATATATTTGATAACTTTAGATGGATTTACCATGCTGTAAGATCTCGTGAACAAACCAGCTCTGCTGGTTGTGTAATCACTTTGCTTGCCAAACATAAACAGGAAAATGTACTGCAATTATACATTGTAGCATATCCTTTTAACATTCCACATCTGGTTCATAGATCTACCAAAGCAATATGATTTAAAGATCGTTTGAATTTGGGAGTTATCTTCCTTATTCTCTGTTCAGAAATAACTTCAATAAAAAGGCTTGGAAAGAAAACAAACACACAAAGCAAATAAATGAACCTTCAGTTCTCAGGAAAAAATGTATGGTCATACAAGTTACACTTGCTGTTTCTCTATTGAAACATGAAATCTTGTCTTTTAATCAATCAAAAAAAGTTATTAAAACCCTCTTAACATTACAAAAAAGCCAAAATTTAGTCCAAAGACCAAGTTGTCCGCTCAAGCAAAAGCTTGCCAAAGCAAAACACGTGCACCTTGCATTCATGGCAATGCATGATCACACAATAACCACATGTATGTTGGCCCAAACGATAAAATACATGGTGTTACAAGCTGCACTTGCTATTTCTGCCTGCAGACTTTATCAGCAAGATTAGATGGTTAATATCAAACTGTAGGGCTGGATAGGGACACACACACACACACACACACACACACACACATATATATATTGTTACGTTTGTGGGGGGGTAGGTAAAAAGATCCCATAGGAAAGGTAGGATTGTATAATTGTAGCATGGACTGTGGATGCGTAGGATAAATCTCGATGTACTTAAGTAGGGAAACTGTAGCTTAAGATTGTTTATGTGTCTTTACACGAGGGGTAAAGCAGTGCTAATTAGTGTAGGGATTAACACTAATTTTCCCCAGTACGTGATTTTCCCCCTGGAACTTTCCCTTTACGTTTTGCTGACAAGGCGGGCCATAAAAGCCGCCATTCCACAACAACAATAACCGCCAACAAAAGCCAAGGAAGAGCAGATTGGACAAAGCCTCGCCTCTAAAGGGACATAATAGGAAACAGGCCACACCCCTGAGGGACATGATTAGCCCAGAGGTTGTGGGCGGGGCGAACTGGGAGGGAAGTCCGGGGATTGGTTCTCAAGAGGACGAATTGGTTTATTTAGTTTAGGAATTAGTTTACCTCATTTAGGAATTAGGCATGGAGAGGGGATCGTAGGAAACAGCGGTGAGCGCCTTCATGAGCCAGACTTGTTACCCCTGAAAACAGACAGGCGCTAATTGGCCATTAGCTTTCTGTGGGAATTTCATCGCTCCGTCTGCCTTTACAAACAATTATGTGCTCCCAGTAGCCGAACCATGCAAATAACATGTCCTAACCCTCCCACCCATGTTCATGGCAGAGCTGTACGAAGTATGTACGCATGAAGTACGAAGTTAATCGCAGAGCTATACGAACTGTACGAAGTTCCATGGCTGTAGGACTGTTTGGTGGAAATCGGCTGTGAAGGTCTGGCAAGGGTGGGGCTACGTGTGGCTGTGCCAATCATAGTTTTCGGCTCTGTTACTGCATTGGTTCTTGGCTTTGGTCCTGCGCGTTGGTTTTTGGCTTTGGCCCTACATTGGCTCAGGGTTGGGGCTTGTCCTGTGGTGCTTGACAAGTGGCGATTGAGACTCAAGTGGTGGCATTGGTGTTGACGGGGTCGAGCTTGGAGTCGAAGCATTTGGACAGACGAAGCGCGCGCATTGTGAAGCGCATGTTAGGGCTGAAGCCAAGCCACGCTTACACATATCTTTTAGGCTCTTCCACAGTAGGTTATTTATCTCTTGCATTCTTTTCTCAGCCATTTTAACCTCATCGTTCTCCCTTGAACACAAACTGACCATCAGTAAAGAGGGCATCAAAGACTGGTGGCGTCGCCACCGCCCTACCCACCACTGATATGCACCGTTGCAGCTTCTCTTGCACCGCACACATTTACACGCATGACACGCATGACACCCTGCACTCTCTATGGTCACGCACTCAAGACACCACAAGTATTGTTCCCCCACCCCCTTACCCCCTCCTTTAGCGTTTGCATCATGGAAGCATGAACGCACGAGGCTGTTAACTCCAGTACTTTCTCTATCTTCTGTTCTTTTCTCTCTCAGCAGAAGGTCTGATGGGTACCCTGTATTGTGTATAGCTGGTAGGTAAGGCATAGGATTAAGTCTGCATCTTGTCCATAGCCTTTGGTTTGTAAATATCACTGCACTCTCCATAGCTTGTGATCGCTTGTAAATTTTAGATTCCCCCCCCCCCCCCCCCTCATTTCCTCCATTGATCCAGCGCTGTTCGCACACTATGTAACACTGGGAGGTTATAATTCCACAATTGATTGCCTCTTTACAGTCCGGCATACATCAGTGGTAAAGCTTGGCCGCTCTAATTAAGATCCAATTTATATAAGATTGGTGAATAGCCGTGGGCGCATCCTCCAATTGGAAAGCCGTGGGACACAGGTAAACGGTGGTCAGACAGAGAATCCTGGGCCCACGTGGTGGACCAATTGTCGTTTGTGGTTGTCTAGCAACCTGCCGTGGTATAATGTTATTTGTGCTCGGTAGCCTCAGGCCTGGTAAGTTTGAGGGGTACCAGGGATTCCCCTCGAAGTACACCCGAAACCCGTGGCTGTAAAAAAATTTGATATATACAGTATACATGTATATATACATATATAGACTAAACGGAAACTAAAAATGGAAGGGAGCTAAAAGTACAAAAAAGCCTCCACTGGCAAAGACGAAATAAACAAATAGATAAAGAGATAATTAAATATATGATCAAATAAAAATAAAGTGAAAGGATAAAACAAAAATAAATAAGATAAATAAATAAAAAATGAAGATAAGTTAGAAAATAAGTAGAGAAAGAATAAATAAATTTTAAAAAGGATAAAAGCGAGAAGAAAGGCCCGGGAAGATAAATGTATTTACAGCTCCCACCATATATCATTAAACACAATGAATCGATTAACGAACACATACTGCAGTTTTTCTAATGGAGTTTTTTGTGGCTTCTGGATAAAAATAGCAATGGAAGCGCTGAGTGATACCAAAAACCTCACTTGAGAGTGAAGGCGAATACTCTGGGCAGGTTTATAGCAAGACTGCAAGCTGAATTAATGTCATCGTTTCTGAAAACACTGGCTAAAAAGCAGCCATTCACCATCGGGAAGGAAGACGTTGAGGAGGTTGAGGGGGAAAGGGGAGTGGTGTTGTTTTAGGGACGGGTGGGATTGCCATACCGACTTTGATGTTCAGTTTTACTTTCAAGTGTACTTATGTTAGCATCATTGGGTGCACCTACTTCTTGTTTTCTTAAACTATGGGTTCAGCTGTGGCAAAGGCATCAAAAACATAGAAACACAGGAATATGCAAGTGATCCGCTGCTAGAATCTTTGAGTATCTTTTCATATAATATCCATAAAATAGAGGTCATACTGTAGCGGCTACCGCTGGGTTTTCACAATCGCCTTGCACCTATCAAGGACGCGGAGCGATCACCATGCCGGGCTCGTCCAGGACGCCCGGGCAGGCCCGCGCTCAACTTGTCAGGCCTCGGTCGGGACGCCCGGGCATGCCCGGGCATGCCCGGGCAGGCTCGCCCTCAACTTGCCAGGCCGCAGCCAGGACGCTGGGCCACGCCCCCTCTCGCCTTTCCTGGGCAAACGCTCCGGGATAATATGTATATATATTGCTGCCCGATAAACGGGCTTTTCAGAGTGCCTGAGTGTTTGGTTTGATTAAAGCAACTCGGATGAATTCCAGCTTTTTGTCGCGTCCATTCTTCCGATCGACGTGGGAGCCCCAGCTCCTTCAGAGTATCTTTTCATATAATATCCATAAAATAGAGGTCATACAATCTTTATGTTCAATGTACCTCTACTTTAGAGCATTCTGCAATATTTTTTATCCTTCGTCCGCAGCCACAAACATTCTGAAGCTGCAGAAGATTATACAATAGCACTTACAGGGTATCAGTCAGCCAATTCTAGTCAAACCTGCTTGACTTCAGTGTAGTTTCTCTTTCAGACAAAGCATGTCCACACATTGTACTGTACTCATAGCAAGGAATAGCTTTGAAGGGCTCAGAATAATTTGCTAACTGTACGAAGCAAGAAGTAAAATTAGCTTTCACATCACCACTGAACTAATAGGGCTGACATCATGTTTATCAAACATACAGTGTTGTATGTTTGATGTTATTTCTTGTGTTATTTCTTGTTATGTTATTTCTTGGTTCAAGTTTGACAATTTTTTTTTAGATCATCAATAATGAAAATGGCATATTTAATGAAAATTAGGAAAAGACATTCCCCTTCAAAAATTTCCATTTACTACGGGTTCCGTTTCTCTGATTGCAAAAATTAAGAGATTACTTTTTTATAATAAAAGGGAAACACACAAAGTATTACTGTAAAAGTGGATTTAATAAGGGAAAAAAATTCAGGAACCATTGGCTCCAGTTGTCTGCATTGCAAAAGATCACATCTAATCTTCACTGTTTAATCTGCGCAGAAAGCAAAATAGGAACAGACATTCCAAACAATGACAAAGCAACCAACATTAGAGGCCTGGCAGCAAAGGGGCCCCCTTTAAGCTGGACTGGAGGGGGGTCGGTAAGGCTGACTTCCTGTCTCACTGCACACCACAACGCTGGAAGTGCAAACAAAGGGACCGTTGTGTGACAAAGTATGCAGGAAATCTGCGACCCGTACACCCACGCACCCAAATGGCTCACCCATCGGACAGGCAGAGCGGCGCCATAGCAAGGTGTGGCAGAGCATATGGACCAACGGAACATTTATTATTGCTCAAGCCTGACAGTCCACTACCTGGCCTGAGATGTTAAATGTAAAGGTGTACTTTACGAAGGATGGTCTGATGGAATGGTGCAGAGGAAGTGCCTTTGAGCGGTTTAATCTGGGGTTGATTCCAGACCCAACTATAAAATGTCAGAATGGTGATTCACAGGCGTAGTGTTGCATCATAAAGTATACTGTTCCTTAGCTGCATAGTAATCTGTATGTCTCATCTCCAAGCATTGGTTGATGGATGTTAAAGATTCCACCACATGTTTTTACGATGAGTAGGCGAGTTGTCAATGGTACTCTGAACAACTTGATACAAATACCTGCAGCCCAATTCACCTTCAGGTGCACATCAGGACTGGTCAGGTGGTTCATGAAAGACTTGATTCAACTATTTTTCCCAACTCGCCCCATAGGAAAATGGGATAAATTGGGGCTTTTCAAGAAGTAGTACAGAGACTGGGAAAGATACCTCCGAAGAGTAACTTTTTGTCATGGTATTGGAAGATATCAAATAAATTATAACAAAATTGAAATGCTTTAGTTATGGATGAATCAAAACTATAATTGTCAATATAAATTCATGGGGAGGGGAATGGTGGGGGTTCAGGATGTTAATTTGTGAGACGAGTGGTTTTTATAACCAGGAAATGGAAATATATGGAAAAAAAAGCGGAGATGTAGTTGTAAAGAAAAACAGCAGCATATTATTTGTCCATATTATTGAGTTGAATAATGTACATACTTACTTTTAAACATCCTAGTGTAGCGGTTACCGCTGGATGCACACAATCGCCTTGCACCGGCCAGAACACGGCCAGACGCGCCTCTCCCGGGCATGCCCGGACTCACTGTTCCCGGGCACGCCCGAACCTCCCGGGCACGCCCGGTCTCGTCTTTCCCGGGCATGCCCGCTCTCGCCTTTCCAGGGCTCACCCAGAGCGTCCGGGCATGCCCGCTATCGCCTTTCCAGGGCTCGCACAGAGCGTCCGGGCATGCCCGCTATCGCCTTTCCAGGGCACGCCCAGAGCGTCCGGGCACGCCCAGCCTCGACTTGCCAGGCCGCAGCCAAACACGCCCGGGCAGGTCCAGACTCGCCTTTCCAAGGCTCGCCCTTGATACCCGGGCATGCCCGGTATAGCTTTTGCCGGGCAAACTTCCCGACATAAATGTGTATATATATTGTTGCCCGAAAAACGGGCTTGTCAGAATACCTGAGCTGTTTTGTTTCAATAAAGCAACTCGGACGAATTCCGTCTTTGGTCGCGTCAATTCTTTCGACTCGCGTTGGAGCGCAGTTCCTTCATTGGTGACCTACCGACATGGATACGGCAGTGACGCTTAAACTGCCTACCTTCTGGGAGACTCACGCGGCTGTTTGGTTCGCCCAGGCGGACTCCCAGTTCGCCCTGCGAGGCATCACCGCGGACGACACCCGCTTCCACCATGTTGTGGCGGCGCTCGGTTCCACCACCGCGGCCCGCGCCTTGAGCCTCCTCCAGCACCCGCCGGCTGCTGACAAATACGACGCGCTGAAGACGCTCCTCCTCGGCGCTTTCGCCCTCTCACCGGCAGCACGCGCACGGCGCCTGCTTGACCTGCCCGAGCTCGGCGACACGCGCCCGTCCGAGCGCATGGACTATATGCTCTTGTTGCTCGGCGAGCACTCTCCGGCATTCCTGTTCCGGGAGCTGTTCCTCCGTCAGCTGCCTAACCCGGTACACCTCGCCCTGGCTGGCACGTTGATCACGGATTCCCGCGCCCTCGCCAGGGAAGCCGATAAGATCTCCTCGGCGGGCCAGCACATCGGCGCGGTTACCTGGAGCCCGCCGCCGTCCGAGGCGACGCCCACGACGCCCGAGCGCCCTGCGCGGTTGGAGGCCGAACTGCCGGTGCAACTGGCGGCCGCCACGCCGCACCGCCCGCTTCCGACACGACGGCCGGGGCCTCCACCTGACCGGGCGTGGTGTTATTACCACGCCAGGTTCGGACACAAGGCTCGGACGTGCCGGCCCCCGTGCACTTTCGGCAGGTCGGGAAACGGCCGGGCCGGCGTTCATTCCCAGCCATGAGCGCCGGCCACTCGGGCAACTTGCTGTTTATTCGGGACAAAGCGTCTGGACGGCGTTTCCTGTGCGACACCGGCGCCCAACTGAGCGTCATACCTGCCTCCGAGCAGGACAGGCTGGACGCAGTTTGCGGCCCCTCTTTGGTCGCTGCTAATGGCTCGGCCATACGCACTTTCGGCCCACGCGTCGTCACCCTCTGCTTCGGCAGCCAGCGCTTTCAATGGACTTTTGTTACCGCCAGCGTCCCCGTGGCTTTGCTGGGCGCCGACTTCCTCTGCGCGCACGGGCTGCTGGTCGACGTCAAACGACGTCGCCTTGTCCATGCCGAGACCTTCAGCTCCCTGGCGTGCACAATGAGCAGCTCCGCGCCGACCGAACTGGCGTGCGCCCTCCCGGCAACGAACGAGTTCGCTCGCCTGCTCGTGGAATTCCCGGCCCTCACGCGGCCGACGTTTTCGGCCGTCGCGGTGCGGCACGGGATCGAGCACCACATACCCACTACGGGCCCGCCGGTCTACGCCAGGGCCCGCCGCCTCGACCCAGCCAAGCTCGCCGTGGCAAAGGCCGAATTCGACGCGTTGGAGCACCTCGGCATCGTGCGGCGCTCCGATAGCGCGTGGGCCTCGCCACTGCACATCGTGCCAAAGCCGGGGGGTGGATGGCGCCCGTGTGGCGACTACCGCCATCTCAATGACGCTACCACCCCCGACAGGTACCCGATCCCGCATATTCAGGACTTTTCCGCCCGTTTGGCGGGACGGGTCATCTTTTCGAAAATTGACCTGATACGGGGCTACCACCAGGTACCTGTCCGGGCGGCCGACGTCCCGAAGACGGCCGTCATCACGCCGTTCGGCCTGTTCGAATTTTTGCGGATGCCGTTTGGCCTCAAGAACGCGGCCCAGGCGTTCCAGCGCTTGATGGACGGCGTGCTGCGCGACCTGCCGTTTCTTTTCGTCTATCTGGACGACATCCTCGTCGCCAGCACGTCCCGCGCCGAGCACCTCCTCCACCTCCGAACACTGTTCGGTCGCCTCAGCGAGCACGGCTTAATTGTCAACCCGGTCAAATGCCACTTCGGCGCGACGACCGTTGACTTTTTGGGCCACCGCATCACCAAGACCGGGGCCGTGCCGCTGCCGACCAAGGTCGAGGCCATCACCACGTTCCCGCGTCCCCGTTCCATCAAGGCCCTCCAAGAGTTCCTCGGCATGGTGAATTTTTATCACCGATTCGTGCCCCGCGCTGCTCAGCTCATGCGGCCCCTTTACGAGGCCCTCCGGGGCAAGCCGGCCAAGCATGACATTGTTTGGTCCGCGGCCATGGACGCGGCCTTCGCCAGTGCCAAACGGGCCCTCGCCGACGCAACGCTGCTGGCTCACCCGGTGCTCAACGCGCCCATCGCCCTCACTACGGATGCCTCCAACTACGCGGTGGGCGCCGTCCATGAGCAATGGGTGGACGGGGTTTGGCAGCCACTCGCTTTTTTCAGCCGGGAACTCCGGCCGAACGAGTTAAACTACAGCACGTTCGACCGCGAGCTGCTCGGGCTATTCCTGGCCGTTCGCCATTTCCGACACCTCCTGGAGGGCCGCCCGTTCACGGCTTTCGTCGACCACAAGCCGTTGGTCTACGCAATGGCTAAGGTCACGAAGCCGTGGTCGGCCCGCCAGCAGCGCCACCTCTCCGCCGTGTCGGAGTTCACCACGGACATCCAGCACGTCGCCGGCAAAGACAACGCCGTGGCCGACTGCCTTTCGTGGGCCAGCGCGAAGGCGGTCCACCTCGGCGTGGACTTCACGCTCATGGCGGCCGACCAGACCACCGACGCCTCGGTGCAGGCACTCCGCGTGGTGGACACGGGCCTCCGCCTGGCCGACATCCCCTTCGCGGGCACCGTCCTGCTCTGCGACGTCTCCCAGGGCCAGCCTCGCCCCATCGTGCCCGTTTCCTGGCAGCGCCGCATCTTCGCCTCCATCCACGGCCTTTCTCACCCGGGCCGGAAAGCTTCTCAGAAGCTGGTGTCGGCGCGTTTCGTCTGGCACGGCCTTCGACGAAACATCCGCGACTGGGCCAACGCCTGCACGGCCTGCCAGCGAGCCAAGGTCCACCGCCACACCCAGGCCCCGCTGGCACCTTTCGCCGTGCCTGAACGGCGTTTCGACCACGTCCACGTGGACCTGGTGGGTCCCCTGCCCCTCTCGCGGGGGTTCACCCACCTGCTCACCATGGTGGACAGGACCACCAGGTGGCCGGAGGCCGTGCCCCTCACCTCCACCACCACCGCCGACGTGGCGCAGGCGTTCATCGCCACCTGGGGCGCGCGCTTCGGCGCACCAGCGGACATCTCGTCCGACCGCGGCCCACAGTTCACGTCTGAGCTTTGGGGCGCGGTCGCCCGTTCGTTGGGGGTCACGCTGCACCGCACCACTGCCTACCACCCCCAAGCCAATGGGTTGTGCGAGCGGTTTCACCGCTCCATGAAGGCCGCACTCATGGCCGGCCTTCAGGACGACGGTTGGGCCGACCGGCTGCCGTGGGTCCTTTTGGGCCTTCGCACGGCCCCCAAGGAAGACCTCCAGGCGTCCGCCGCCGAGCTCGTCTACGGCCAGCCACTCCGCGTCCCGGGCGAATTCGTGCCTGACGCTACCAGTCCCTGGTCCGCCGCTCGCCAGCGCTCGGACCTCCAGGAGGCCGCCCGACGATTTGCCCCCGTGCCGACGTCCCGCCACGGTGGCCCCCAGTCCTACGTCCCCCCGGCGCTTCGCACAGCGGAGTACGTCTTTGTGCATCATGACGCGCACCGGGGGCCACTCCGGCCGCCGTACGACGGGCCCTTCCGGGTCCTGCGACGGGGCGACAAGTCTTTCATCGTCGACTTCGGCGGCCGGCCGGACCGGATTTCTGTGGACCGCCTCAAACCGGCGCACATGGACGTCGACCGACCACCACGGTTGGCCCTTCCTCCGCGGCGAGGCCGCCCCCCGTCCACAGTTCCCCCCGCTCGACCACCCACCACCACGTCAGACCCCTCCCCACGACCCTCCAGGGGTCGCTTCGGCCGGGTCATCCGGACCCCCCTTAAATTGACCCTGCCGGTGCAGGTCGATTCTGGAGGGGCGTGTGTAGCGGTTACCGCTGGATGTACATAATCGCCTTGCACCGGCCAGAACACGGCCAGACGCGCCTCTCCCGGGCATGCCCGGACTCACTGTTCCCGGGCACGCCCGAACCTCCCGGGCACGCCCGGTCTCGTCTTTCCCGGGCATGCCCGCTCTCGCCTTTCCAGGGCTCGCCCAGAGCGTCCGGGCATGCCCGCTATCGCCTTTCCAGGGCTCGCCCAGAGCGTCCGGGCATGCCCGCTATCGCCTTTCCAGGGCACGCCCAGAGCGTCCGGGCATGCCCGCTATCGCCTTTCCAGGGCTCGCCCAGAGCGTCCGGGCATGCCCGCTATCGTCTTTCCAGTGCTCGCCCAGAGCGCCCGGGCACGCCCAGCCTCGACTTGCCAGGCCGCAGCCAAACACGCCCGGGCAGGTCCAGACTCGCCTTTCCAAGGCTCGCCCTTGATACCCGGGCATGCCCGGTATAGCTTTTGCCGGGCAAACTTCCCGACATAAATGTGTATATATATTGTTGCCCGAAAAACGGGCTTGTCAGAATACCTGAGCTGTTTTGTTTCAATAAAGCAACTCGGACGAATTCCATCTTTGGTCGCGTCAATTCTTTCGACTCGCGTTGGAGCGCAGTTCCTTCACTAGCTTATAATTAACACATACTGTAGGAGGAAGGATTTTGTTAAACAGATGATGTCTGGATTGAGAGATCTGTCAGGTTGGAGCAGAGGCCTCAGATGTTTATGGTCTACACTGTTAGGGACAGGGGAGGAGGAGCTGCTGATCGGATGTAGGGATGTGGAGAGGAGCAAGGGGATGGTGTGGGACGTGGAAGAAGCTGAGAGGGGTTGGGATGAGGGTGAAGTAGATGGGGGTTGAGAGAGGGTACTGACATAGATGGGTTTGACACCATAAATGAACGTGAAGGGGAATTAATAATTGTCTATGCACACTATCTTTGCAAAATGAACGTCTCAGGGTGTAAGGATGTATGGTGGATGGATGTATGGATGTATGTATGTATGTATGTATGGATGTATCCAAACTGGATGTATGGTGACAACCTTCATGGGCAAGGTGGTGAAAATACTGCATTAAGGGATTACCATGTAAGCATGGAGGGCTTATTTGCTCTGGTATGTGGCGACGGCAACCTTGGGATATGAAATGAGCACATCGTCATCTCAGAAAGTGATTTCAAATATCAATGATGTCTCTATCTATAATAATAAAAGGCAGTGTCCATCCATCCGTCCGTCCTTCTCCTCCATAACTCCAAGACTATGAAACCTAGCGTGCCCAAACTTTGCATGCATACACCTGGACCTCCAACAGATTACAATAATGAAAACTGGGTGTGTGGGTGTGTTATAACACCATTTTTGAAGATGATCAACTCATAACTTAGATGATTAACTCAGGTGCTCATAAGAAAAAACCGAAAAAGCCTTAACAATATGGCGGCCGGCCATCTTGGTCAGCCCACTGCCACTCGCTGGGTTCTTGAGCCGCCATTTTATTTCGGCCTATTCAAACGTGCCTTGCCTTGGAAACACAATCGATGATCATTACATAATTGAAGCATACTAGTACCCGACTGCAAAGCCGCAATGAGCCGACGAAGCCAAAGCCTCTTGCCACTATTTTACCCATCACTGTGGCATCAGTAGGTTAGGTAGTTGGTAGTAGGTAGGTGTAGTAGGTACTGTCGGTGTAATTGGTGTAGTAGGTGCAGTAGGTGTAGTAGGTACCATTTGCATTCTGGATGAGATTAAAATTGATAAAATTTACTTCTTGATTAATTCGGTGAATTCCGTCTCAACTTCGGATATTTCCGGCTGTGAAAAACTATCCCCGACGGCCGTGAGATTTCTAAAAAATAATTCTTCGTCAATTTTAGAATATTTGACGCCGTTTTCACCCTCCGAAACGCGTAATAAGCTTTTCAAAAATATTTTTCAAATGCTCGAATCTCATTGGTTCCGGTGTTTGGTGACGATTTTCGTTGAAGATAACGAGGTTGGTCTTAACGTATTTTAATTACAAATTAGAGGTGCAGTAGATTGTGAATCAAACAACGACGGGTGAAACAAACTCCTATTGAACTTTTTCGCAATTGTTTTATGCAAACTTCTGCATCCGGTTGATGGCGGCCTCCATTGCGTGATTTGGTTTTAGAAATATTTTTTCAAATGCTCGAATCTCATTGGTTCCGGTGTTTGGTGACGCTTTTTGTTGAAGATAACCAGGCCCGTGCGGGCCGAGGTTGGTCTTAAAGTATTTTAATTATCAATTAGAGGTGCATAAGATTGTGAATCAAACAAAGACGGGTGAAAAAAACTCCTATTGAACGATTTTCAATTTGTTATGCATACTTCCGCATCCGCAAGATGGGGGCCTCCATTGCGCTTCGGAATTCTCAAGCCAAGGGATACAGCATTATCTGGTTTTCGACATAATACGTATGCGTTTATTGACAATATTCGGATAAGAGGATTGGACCCTGTAGACTAAATAAATGTCCAAATCTGGATAGAAATCTGACAAAATTTACCATATATAGCGATTTTTATAACGAAGTGTATATATTTATTTATTTACGCGAGGCTGTCATTCGCATTCTGCGGTTAGTTTTTTATTTAACTTAATAATAATTTTAAATTTAATTCATACTTCCATGGGATAGGGTGTCACTCCACTGTACCTGCGATCTGTTTTTAAAATTCCTCGGCCATTTCAACCAGAAGCAATCAGCTTGCTATCGCTTGCTAAGCCAGCCGTTCCTTATCACCCATTTTGTTGGATTGCTTGCTGGGGTGCTTAAGCCGCTTGGCAAAGACTCTACAAATGAAGTCAGAAATGCCTTGTACTTAATTAATTAGTCACAAGGCCGGGAAAGTTTGGGTGTGTCATAAGACTCATAACACCCTTTTTGAACCCTAACCACCACTTGGTGAACGCTATTTAGGCTGCTTTTGCAAGCCATGGCGTTACAGTAGACAGAGCTCCCTTTTTGTTTTGACGTAGCCTACCCATTTTTTTATTGACTAACATTCTTGTGCAATATACTAACCCTCCCCTGCCTCCGCCTCCCTTCCCCCTCCCGATTCCCTCTCTCTCCCCCTCCACTTCCCCTCCTCCCTTTCTCTCCTCTCCCACCCACCCGCAGTCCCGCACTCCCTCCTCTCTTCATATTCCCATCAGGAAGCAACTCATTGTTACCCGGCAATGCCGGATACTTTGGCTAGTGTTACATAAATGTAAATTTTAAATCCTGTTTAGACAACTCTTGTATGGTGCTGTTCTCTATTGCGTTCTCATCTTGTGTAATACTGCACATTGTTATTTGCATATTCTGTATCTATTATCTTATTCTAATATCTACCATCGCTTTCTTTGTCTTGCAGATTGATTGTTCATCGTTGTTGCTAATAAACCTGCATTCAATTGATACATTCTTGTTTATGAACAATCAACTCATCTGAAGATGCCTGCTGCAGTCTGCCCCTTCCCGAGCTGTGTCTACGTTACTGACAGCACTGACAATGCCGTTGCTGCTATCCAGCTCTCCATCCACGCCATGACCCACACGTCCATTGCACCAGCCAAACCGGACAAAGTCAGCCGTCCTCGTATCCAAACCGGCGGTACCAGCGAAGATTGGCAATATTTCACCAGAAGATGGGATGGTTACAAGGCAGCGACCCAGATAATCGGCAATGATGTTCGCGTTCAACTCCTTGAATGTTGTGATGATAACCTACGACGTGACCTCCACCGCAGCAACCCACGCATTGAAATCAAGGACGAGGCAGCTATACTACAAGCCATTCGGTCCCTTGCTGTCCGAGAGGAGAATACCATGGTGTCCCGCGTAAACCTCCACAACATGCGACAGGACCGAGAAGAACCAATTCGTACCTACGCAGCCCGTCTGGCTGGTCAAGCCGAGATCTGCAAGTTTTCTGTTGTATGCTCATGCAATCCCCCTACTGATGTCAACTACACCAAGGACATGGTTCGCGATGTCCTATGTCGGGGACTCGCCGATCAAGATATACAACAGGACATTCTCGGCGATCAAAATCAGAACATGAGCTTGGAGGAAGTTCTCATTTTCGTCGAGGCCAAGGAAGCAGGGAAACGTTCCCAGAATGCCTTGCTCGATAGTGAAGGTGCTCATGGCGCAAGCCAATACAAAAACTGGAAGAACAAAAGAGCCCTGATCACTACCGACAAGCAGGCGGCCATTTGTAGTTATTGCGGCAAAACTGGTCATGGCAAACAGCCGAACATCGACCAAAGGCGTCAATTCTGCAATGCCTACGGGAAAACATGCAGTAAATGCGCCACTCGCGGCCATTTTGCACATGTCTGCCGGGGAGGCACGAAAAAGGCGGACAACAAACCTACGGACAAATCAATGGATGCTCATGATGTGGATGAAAGCAGCCAGGTCCACGATCTCCTCTGCTCTGTCACGGAACGAGAAACGGCCATTTGGAAGCCGCAAATTAAAAGGGCCATGGCCACCTTGTCAACTCCACTACACCTCGACCACCATATATTTGACCACCTCTCTGGCTGGACCAAGAAGAAGTCTCAACCACAGCCGTACATAAAACTCATAGCACGGATCGATAAGGAATCTTATGACCATTTCGGCCAGCCACTGTCATCCCGACCAAAATCGGCCAGGCTCCAGGCCATGGCCGACACTGGCTGTCAAAGCTGCCTCACAGGACTTAATATTTTCCACAAACTCGGGCTGCGTAATGAAGACCTGTTACCTGTCAACCTGAAGATGAATGCTGTTAACAGTGGAAGGGTCCGGATTATCGGCGCCATGCTCCTACACCTGTCTGGTCGCACAGCCAATGGCGACATTATTGAAACCCGACAAATCTGCTACATCTCACCTGACACACGGAACATGTATCTCAGTCGTGAAGCATGCGTCGATCTAGGCCTCGTGTCTAGTAGCTTCCCAACCATTGGCGAATCCAACACAGTTGGTGCTGCAGTGGCAGCAGTTATCGATGCAAATTGTAACTGCCCGGTAAGATCGCTTCCCCCTACACTGCCTACATCTATCCCATTTCCGGCCACTGACGAGAACCGAGAGAGGCTGGAGAAATGGCTACTGGAGTACTACAAAAGCAGCACATTCAATGTCTGCGAACACCAGCCACTACCCCACATGGAAGGTCCGCCTCTCACACTGATGGTTGACCCCGAGGCAACACCAAAAGCGGTGCACACCCCAGTGCCTGTCCCCTTACACTGGCAGGCAGAAGTCAAGGCTGGTATCGATCGCGACATCAGGTTAGGGGTTCTGGAACCGGTGCCAATTGGTGAACCAGTGACATGGTGCAGCAGAATGGTCGTCTGTCCAAAGAAGGATGGGACCCCACGGAGGACAGTTGATCTGCAACCACTGAATGCGCACTGCACACGTGAGACCCACCACACCCAGTCACCCTTCCATCAAGCAATGGCGGTGCCACATAACACCAAAAAGACGGTAACAGACGCCTGGAATGGCTATCACAGCGTTCCAATCAGAGAATGTGACCGCCATCTGACAACGTTCATCACACCATGGGGCCGATACCATTACTGCACCACTCCCCAAGGTTACATCGCTTCAGGTGATGGATACTCCAGACGATTTGACGAAATCGTATCGGACTTCAAAAACAAGTCCAAATGTATTGATGATACCATCATGTGGAGCGACACATTGGAAGAGAGCTTTTTTCAGACATGCAACTGGCTCGACCTGTGCGGCCGTAATGGGATTACGCAAAATCCGACGAAATTCCATTTTGGTCAGGACACGGTCGAATTCGCTGGATTCGAGATCACCATGGACAGTGTACGACCATGCCAAAGGTATCTCCAAGCGATACAGGACTTCCCCACACCAAAAACAATTACTGACATTCGCTCCTGGTTTGGGCTAGTCAATCAGGTAACATACTGCTTCAGCATGACCGAGAGGATGCGACCTTTTCGGGACCTCCTAAAACCATGCACCCCCTTCTACTGGGATGCAACACTACAGTCCCTATTCGAAGAATCAAAACGACTCATCATATCTGAAGTCGCAAATGGGGTCCGGATCTTTGACAAGGAACGGACAACATGTCTCGCAACTGACTGGTCGAAGGATGGGATTGGCTTCTGGCTCCTCCAAAAACACTGCAGATGCCCTGGTGAAACCCCACAGTGCTGCCCCGATGGCTGGAAAATCACCCTTGCTGGAGGCCGCTTCACCCATGCAGCGGAGTCGCGCTATGCTCCGATAGAGGGTGAAGCTCTAGCAGTGGCGGACAGCCTGGAAAAAGTAAAGTATTTTGTGTTGGGATGCAAGAACCTGATTATTGCCGTCGATCACAAGCCCTTAATCAAGCTTCTTGGTGACAGACGATTAGAGGACATCCATAACACGCGGCTTGCCAACTTGAAAGAAAGGACCCTAGCATATCGTTTCCGAATTATCCACATCCCGGGAAAACGACACTGCGTACCAGATGCGATTTCACGACATCCGTCGGGTGCCAGACCATCGGAACGACTGCCACTGGTGGATGACATTTCCTCCATTATGGATGTGGCCACATCGACTACACTAAGACAGCACACCTTGACTGGGCTGTGGACCACAGATGACGACTCTGGCATGGAAATGGCTATTTCTATGGCAGCCATCAAGACACTCGATTCTGTGCGGTCCGTCACTTGGGACGATGTTCGGGACGAAACAGCAAGTGACACTCAGATGCTGCAGTTACTCAATTCTATTGAGCAGGGTCTACCTGCCAGTCGGGACGATTTCCCTGTGTCCATTTTGGAATACTTTCCCTTCCGTGAACACCTCTACACTATTGATGGCATAGTGGTCTACAAGGGGAGGATTATCATCCCACCGAAGCTACGGAAGCTTGTCCTTGAGAATCTTCATGCTGCTCACCAAGGAGTCACGGCTATGACCACCCGGGCCAGCAGCTCGATCTTTTGGCCTGGAATCACTCCCCAGATTCATGAGATGCGCAATCGCTGCTCACACTGCAATCGGATGGCCCCATCGCACCCAAGTGCTCCACCTACAGCCTCAGCTGAACCTGCCTACCCTTTCCAGTACGTTTGTTCAGATTACTTTCATCACAAGGGTCGGAGTTATTTGGTCACCGTTGATCGTTACTCTAATTGGCCAATCATTCAGCTAACTACTGGCGGGGCACAAGGCCTAGTGAAATGTCTGCGGTCGAACTTCGCCACTTATGGTATCCCCGACGAATTGGCATCTGACTGTGGGCCAGAATTCACGGCACATGACACCCAAGACTTCTTGTGTCGGTGGGGCGTTAACCATCGGTTGTCATCCACTGCCTTCCCACACAGCAACTGTCGTGCCGAGATCGCAGTCAAAACATCGAAAAGAATGATCACCGATAACACTGCTTCCAATGGTGAACTAGACACTGATCGGTTCCAACGTGCAATACTCCAGTACCGGAATGCACCGGATCAGGACACTAGGTTGTCTCCAGCCATGATCATCTTCAAGAGGCCAGTCAAGGACTTCATACCCATCATCCCAGGCAGATACTTGCCATCGGACACCTGGCGGGAAACACGCAACAATCGTGAGGAAGCTTTGCGCATTCGGCATGCCAGGGAGATCGAAAGACTCTCTGAACACACGACAAAACTACCTCCACTGGCCGTCGGGGACCATGTCCGGATCCAGAACCAGACCGGCCTGGAACCACGAAAATGGGACCGGACCGGAACCGTGATTGAGGTAAAACAATTCGATCAATACGTTGTCAAGGTGGATGGCTCCGGAAGAATCACTCTCCGGAATCGTAAGTTCCTGCGACGTTTTACGCCTTTCAGCATGACAACTCCCACTACGACTGGCAAAAGTGGCATGCTGCCAACCGTTATGCCAAGTGTTATGCCAATCGTACCGAAATACTTAATGTCTGGTACCCAACCCATCGCCGCTCCAAGAGTCTGTCTCAATCCTGTTACCACTCCCCAGAAGGGTGAACCCCAACATGTCATTGCGCCGGGCTTACCATCACAGACACTCCGCTCCACCACCACCCGCGAGAGTCGCTAACCAACCACATGTGCAGACCACCGCCACACCTCCATGGTCACTGCCTATTTCTGCCCCCTTGACGGTTCGGGTGATGATGGACCAGCTGGAGGGGACTCCGGCGTCGGACAGGGCGATAGTGAACCACCCACCGGAGACTCCCACAATGGACCAGGAAATTACGAACTGCCCTCAGAGGACTCCGACGATTGATCGGGTGGTGACGGGCCGCCCGAAGCGAATTATCAAACCACCAGCCCGATTCAATTCAGAAGAATATCAATTATAAACTCATGTGATCCTTTTTCTCGGTCTCCAGTTTCGTTCTATTCTGTGTCACAATTGAACGTTTTTGGGAAAGGGAGATAGACAACTCTTGTATGGTGCTGTTCTCTATTGCGTTCTCATCTTGTGTAATACTGCACATTGTTATTTGCATATTCTGTATCTATTATCTTATTCTAATATCTACCATCGCTTTCTTTGTCTTGCAGATTGATTGTTCATCGTTGTTGCTAATAAACCTGCATTCAATTGATACATTCTTGTTTACTGTTTATCTAAATATTGTCTGCATACATTCTTTAGATGACGAAGCAGTAAATTCCAGGCAGCCATCACTGTCATTATTAGCCAATTTGCTGACGAAGCAGCTTGCTTGCCTCACTCAAGAGCCCCAACAAACAGTACATATAAGAACACCCCAGATGCATTTGCTTGTATCATGATCCTTGATGGTTTGTCATACTGTACTCCAATAATTGATGGGGACACAATTCCTGACTGCAGAATTGGTCCAAAACTTCGTGCTTTATATTTTTCTTTACTGACAAAATAAATAAATGCGCCAGAACGCTGAATTGTAGATGTATGTATGGCAGTTCTAATTTTTTCAAGCGTATTTCTCAATTTTTTATTGTTTTACAGTTGCTTAGTTTGCAGCTTGCATTCTTATTAGTCTAGTAGGAAGACTAGGTCCCCCTGCACCCCCCGGAGATATACTTCTAATCAGTGTTTCTAGATTGGAAACAATGTGTAGAAAATGACTAGCTATGGCCCCAAGCTGAAAAAATGTCCCACATACCATTTTTATGCAAATTACTGCTGCCATTATCAAAAAAAGACTAGGTCCCCCTGCACCCCCCCGGAGATATACTTCTAACCAGTGTTTCTAGATTGGAAAGAATGTGTAGAAAATGACTAGCTATGGCCCCAAGCTGAAACAATGTCCCACATACCATTTTTATGCAAATTACTGCTGCCATTATCAAAAAAACGATTTTTGACATATCTCAGCCAATATTGCAGATAATTGAAAAATGAAGGTGTCTAGACCCATGTTTTGAAGGGCATAGATCATGATAGAACTATTCATAACATGATTACATGTGTCTATGGTATACTAGTATGCTAATTAGTGCTTTATTTACAAAATAATCACAGTTTTACGAAATAATAGACTCATATTAAGGTCCGTCTACACAGACGTTAACACAAAGTTTTATTTTTCTAAATACCCTGTGAAATTCACCGAATGCCCTGTGAAACCTGGGATTCTTCTCCAGCTTTTTCAAGGGCCCGACTTTTCCCTTCCCTTTGAAGGCACTGGTGCAGTCTTCTCCGCTGAACACATAGTACCCCAGGAGAGTGGCACAGTAGTCCTCTCCCAGGGATTCTGCCAGCTCAGAGACGTTGACAAGTTGGCGATGCTTCCCTGACCCTGTATCCAGGTACACCGTCAGCTTGATGTTGTGGGCATGGTGGAGCAGGATCAGGAGGATGTCTGTGTCCGGTGTTCTGACTACAGCGTTCTTGTATCCGATGGTAGCAGCATGATGGAGGTACAGAACCACCCTGGTATCAGTCTCTTCCTGGTTGCTGTAGATCGTGGGGAGTTCACGTACCTCGACCTGAAACACAAAAAGGCACCGCATTTCAATCACCAGTCACTGCCAGTTTCAGTATATCTCCGGGGGGTGCAGGGGGACCTAGTCTTTTTTTGATAATGGCAGCAGTAATTTGCATAAAAATGGTATGTGGGACATTTTTTCAGCTTGGGGCCATAGCTAGTCATTTTCTACACATTTTTTCCAATCTATAAACACTGATTAGAAGTATATCTCCGGGGGGTGCAGGGGGACCTAGTCTTTTTTTGATAATGGCAGCAGTAATTTGCATAAAAATGGTATGTGGGACATTTTGTCAGCTTGGGGCCATAGCTAGTCATTTTCTACACATTTTTTCCAATCTAGAAACACTGATTAGAAGTATATCTCCGGGGGGTGCAGGGGGACCTAGTCTTTTTTTGATAATGGCAGCAGTAATTTGCATAAAAATGGTATGTGGGACATTATTTCAGCTTGGGGCCATAGCTAGTCATTTTCTACACATTTTTTCCAATCTAGAAACACTGATTAGAAGTATATCTCCGGGGGGTGCAGGGGGACCTAGTCTTCCTACTAGACTATATAGGTTGGATAGAGTGCTATTCAGGATACTGGATCCAAAAGAGTCGTAATGAGGATCATAAATAAAATGGCCGAGGGTGGTGAGATAATTTTGTTTCCCCCAATATTGCACACCTGTGCTTCATGCAGTGCTCCCTACACATTTCAGAGTCGTATTTTACATTAAATTATTATATACTAGCAGAAATACCCGGCATTGCCGGGCGGGGGAGGGGAGGGGGAAGGGGAAGGGGAGGGGAGGGGAACGAGGGGGGAGCGAGCCCCTTGGCAAAGCGAGCGATTTTTTTTTTCCATAGCGTCATAGCGTTCATAGCGTCATAGCGTTCATAGCGTCATAGCGATTTTTTTTTTTCATAGCGTCATAGCGTCATAGCGTTCATAGCGTCATAGCGTTCATAGCGTTCATAGCGTTCATAGCGTTTCATAGCGTCATAGCGATTTTTTTTTTTCATAGCGTCATAGCGTCATAGCGTTCATAGCGTTTCATAGCGTCATAGCGATTTTTTTTTTCATAGCGTCATAGCGTTCATAGCGTTCATAGCGTCATAGCGTTCATAGCGTTTCACAGCGTCATAGCGATTTTTTTTTTCATAGCGTCATAGCGTTCATAGCGTCATCACGTGATCGCTCTGAGCAAATCAGCGCCCACCTGCTCTGATTCCGTTGATTCCGTGCGCTGAAATGCGCTGAGGTAAATATGAATAAAAAATATGGATCGTCAAATATTTTGAGTTCGGCCATGTTCGTCCCAGGCTCAATGGCCATGTCTATGCCAAATATCAAACACGTACGTCTCTCCGTTTAGGAGTCTATCGGTAACATTACACACACACACACACACACACACACACACACACACACACACACACACACACACACACACACACACACACACACACAAACTGTGTTTTATATATATATAGATAATTTCAGAGTCACTCATTTCATAATTTCAGAGTTCATATAATTTCAGTAACTCAGTCATGTGCGCTTGTGCTATGTGGTCCATTCCGCATTATAACTCAATGCATCTTGTCCCACTATGAAAGCACTGTATGTGGCTTTGTAATGAACGTCCCTTTTCCACATTCGATGGATGATCGATTTTTGTTTTGGTGTTTCTTCATTCTTAGGATCACCTTATTAAAACCCTTTGATTTATTCTGTGTTAAAGGGCCACAGACACAGAAAATCATGTTTGGTTTAATGATTAGAAACTGGCTTAATCGTTAAGGTGGCTGGCTTGAGATCTCAGGATCCTGGGTTCAAGCTCTTGTCATGCCGTTGAATTAACACCAGGTGGGTTGACTCAGCCTGCCATCCTCGGAGGTCAGCAAAATGAGTACCAGCTTACTGGGAAGAATGCGCTATTCAAGTATCCTGCGTCAGAGTGGCGACCTAACTAGGATTGTGCCCAATAGCCTAGGAAACTGCTCCAGCAGCCCTATACATCTGAAGATGCAAAAAGAGTGGTTTTCTTCTTAATGAATAGATCTTGCATCATTTAACACTTAATCGCTGTAGTTTTTTTGAATAGATATCTTCGAAGGAAGATATTAATGCTTTTGGGTGTCCTTTTGTGCTGATTGGCTCCACCCAACCCAAAACGGCGATTTGATTACCCATGTGATTTGATTACTACGTCATCTCAAGGATAATTTTGCTGCGGGTAGTTTTTAATGACGATTTTGACTATCAGAGGCTTCTTGATCAGAAAAATCTTTATCAAATTTACTTTCTGACAAGTCTAAAGCGAATTGTGCAGCCATTATCCATTGCGTGCTGAGACAACCTTGCCTTTGATTATGTCACACAGATGATGTCATGACCATCGCGATTTTTAGGGGCGGTACCCGACGTGTTTGTGTTTTTAACTGTAACACCTCAAAAAGTTGTTTGAATTAAAAAAGACATTCAGTTCTTTGTTTATTGACCAAAAGTCAATATCATTATACCGGTATCCCAAAAAATTTCTAGAATCTTTCTGGAATCAAACATTTTTTAGGAATCCCATGCTGACCTTTTTTATTTTCTCAACGGATACTCTTCAACGGATACAACTCAACAATCTCAACGGATACAACGGATACAGAGGGAGCTGCAGATTCATCGAATATAGATTGAACCGGACTGGGTCGGTTATGTAATGGTTAGAGCGTCCGTTCTGAGTCTGGGAGGGCGGTGGTTCAATCTCTGGCCGATTCATACCAATGACATTTAAACTGGTACTTGCTGCTTCCTTACTTGACACTTAGCATTTTAAAAGGATGGAGCACAGACAAACAACAACAGGTTGGCAATCATAGTGCAGGCTTTGTTGGGCTTACTGGCCTCTTCCTTGTGAGGGAACTTTTTATATTTAACAGTGATCGAAGTGCATCAGGGGTCGGTACTAAGTCCACTACTATTTGTAGCTGTGATGAAGGTGGTGGCTCGGAACGGAAAGGAGGGTTTACCGTGAGAGTTGTTGTATGCAGATGATCTGGTGTTGATTGCAGAAAGTATGGACGGACTGAAGGAGAAGATGAACAAGTGGAAGGAATGTATGGAGACAAAAGGTCTGAAGGTGAATATCGGAAAAACGAAGGTGATGGCAAGTGGTAAAGCATGTGGTGAGGTGGAAAGAACTGGGAAGTGGCCGTGTGCTGTGTGCAGGAAGGGTGTCGGAGTGAACTCCATTCAATGTACAATGTGCGTTGAGTGGGTTCATCAAAAATGTAGTGGTCTGAGAGGGTCATTAACCAGTGTGACAGCTACATTCAAATGTAAGGTGTGCACAGAGGGAGCTGCAGATGGAGGAAATGTTGAGTTGGATCTTGGAGACGGCGTGAAGCTGGAAGGTGTGAAAACATTTTGCTACCTCGGAGACATGCTGAATGGAGAAGGTGGATCAGACTCGGCAACGGTTGCTTGAGTGAGATGTGCATGGAAGAAGTTTCGGGAACTGAGTGTCATGCTGATGAGGAGGGGAGTGTCGTTGAAGCTGAAGGGAAAGGTGTATGCTGCATGTGTGAGAAGTGTTATGATTTATGGGAGCGAGACATGGGTAATGAACGTAGAGCAGCAACGAAGGCTGGAAAGGGTGGAAATGCGAATGGTTCGGTGGATGTGTGGAGTATCGTTGAGAGAGAGAGGAAGACAAATGATGAATTGCGAAAGATGATGGGAATAGAGCCTGTGATTGATGCTGTGAAGAGGAACAGGTTGAGATGGTTTGGTCATGTGTTGAGGAAGGATGAAATTGACTGGTTGAGAAGAGTGATGGAAATGAATGTAGAAGGAAGTAGAGGACGGGGAAGACCGAGAAAGACTTGGCAAAAGATTGTGGAAGAAGAAATGCGGGCAAAGGGGTTAACAAGGGGAGATGCAGAAAATAGGGCAAAATGGAGAAGATTGTCATGGGGACCGCAAGGCTAACCCCTGCTCTAGCAGGGGAAATGCCCTTAAAATGCCTGTTGTTGTTGTTGTTGTTGTTGTAGTAGTGATCGAAGGCTCATGCAGGAGCAGGTACATAAATCATAAGTAGCAAAAAGACATCTGTGTCATTTTACACGAATTACATCTACAGAAGTGGAAAAAGAGGCATAAATATGGGATTTGAACCTGGGTCACAAGCATCATGAACATTAGTTCAGAGGGGAATACCAAACAGGCCAATCCAGTCATGTAAAGGGTGGGCCACAAAAATGTGTCAAATTGCGATAGACCACCATTTTCTCTGTTTACTGGTGTTGGATACATGATCTACGCTCGTGGACGAGTGAAAGTGATAGTACAACAGTCATGCATTGACAGTGGTACAGTGGGACCACAGTCATACACAACAAGCAATGGATTGAATGAACAAGAAAAGAGGAAAAGAGGAGAGGAAGAAATACAGTGACCGGCAAGTTAGAGAGTTAGCATAAGTAGGTTTAAGGGGGATAGACAAGATTATGGGTATGGATCTCTGACATGAGATGCCAGCGTATGCCTGCTTGAAGCCATGGAGGGAAAGTGCGAGGGAAATTACTAACAATGATAGATATTAACGAGATACACCAATATGTCAAGAAGCATATCAGTAATTATTTTGTTATATTGTATATTCAAATTGTCCTCCTGCATTTTGTGCATATATGTGAAGATTGGTGGCAAATTTTTCAATTGTTTTTCAAACAGTTGAAATTACTTGTGTCACTGCCGTAGAGGCAATTCAGAAGAAAACAGGTTTTTCTGTTTCCCCAAAATGACAATTTTGTTCGTTCCATGAAGGTACACATGACACATGTCACTGAAAAGAATGCCATTGAGGTTTATCAAGTTGTAGTCATACGTCACTGATTCAAACATAAAATCCAGCACCTCAGTGCTGCTTTATCGTCCATCAAATGTTGCAGCAAATTGAATTTTGCACGTGAATGCGTTAATATCACAAGTCAAGGTAAAATTTTATTACTTTTCCTAAAAATAGAAAGTATACATTGATATCACTAAGAGAAAGATTTTTTTATTAGAATTTCCATTACTAGGGCATTGCCCGTACTATATCTATATCTAAAATTATATCCCCCCCCTCTATTTACATGAAATGGTTTGGTCCAAAGCGAACGGCTTGCGAGTACGGTGACAATCCCCCCCCTCTATTTACATGCAATGGTTTGGTCCAAAGCGAACGGCTTCCGGAGTTTGGTAAAGAAATCGCCATCGCGTGCACAAATGCGCAGGAAAGCGAATGAATCGCAAATTCGGTTTTATTAGTTTTAAAACATAGTTTAACGCCAACATAGTTTGCAAACGTGAAATAAATGAATACGCTCTCAAATGTGCCATCCGAGGCAGAGTGTGTCCGCCACGTTCGGCACACGCGATCGTTCGCTGCTCTCTGATTGGTTGAATCGTTTTTTGGACATAGCTCGGTAAGTAATTGTCCGATTAATATGAAACCTTGAAAAGGCACATCCTCGGGTCCCCAGCAATATACCTGGCAAGTTAAAAGTATATCGGACCCGTGGTTGTCGAGAAACAGCGGTCACAGACAAACAGACGTACAAACGTACAAACGTACAGACAGAGATTACTGGAATTATAGATAGATGAGAATCAGTGCCAGATATTGCACTTGTTCATTGCCATCTCCATCTATGGTATGGATATCCATTTTTTATGTTTTTGTGAAGTTATATCTTTTTATATAATAATTACCTGTTGTAATACTTTTCTGAGAAAAAAATACTTTATCAGTCAGGATACCTCAACTCCCACTCCAACTTTACCAATTAGGCATGGCTAGCGGAGATTTTCAGGGTAATTTTGAGCTTTGGAATGGGACCGGGCCATTGATAATGACAATTCTTAATATTTATTATGTATGACTATGAGCATTAATAATTGCAGAATATATTGAAACGGTGAAGTACTACGAACTACTTCCGTGAAATTAATGCAGGTCACCCCCCAGACTCAGAGCCGACGCTCTAACCATTATGCCACTGAGTCTGGTTCAGAGCCTTGTATCAGACACTAAATAAATGGAAGACATTCATTAGTAGAACCCATTCTAACACCTACAATGCAGAACTCATTCTTCACCACAACAATGCCAGACATCACACAAGTCTGAATGCAGAGGTCACCACAAAGATTAGGTGGACTGTGCTCCTTTACCCATACAATAGGCCAAACATAGCATTGTTCAGCATGCCTGTAAAAGATGCCCTTTGTGGAGGACATTAAAGGTGATGATGCCATAAAGGACGTGGCGTGCAAGTGTCTGTGTAATGCTGATAAATATTATGTGTTGCTGACAGACGTGGTCTTGCTTCATGCTCGTATAACTACAGAATAAAAACGCGAAGTTTTAGTTTTGGCGTTAATTCAATATTACTGAAAAATAGATAGATGGCATTTCCTTGTTTACATCAGAGTAAGACGTTGCACTGGATAATGACATCAAGTATCGAAGAATGCTAATAGCATTTTATCACAATATTCATATAAAAATAACAATCCCTTATGAAAATTCTCTTCTGATTTCTCATGAGATCTAATGGAAATCTGATGAGAATAATCTCATCAGATCTCATTCATGAGAAATTTGAGTAGAGATCATCATTCGATGAATGATAAAGCTGGAAATGATTATCCAAGTGACACTTGAGAAAAAAGGAATTTTTATTTAAAAAATTTGGCAAACTTCTTAACTTCATCCTACACAATCTATTTACTCAAATAGAGTTATTATGTCCCCACACTTCTTGAAAAATTAAACGGGGGATATTGTAATTGGTTCCGTCTGTCTGTCTGTCCATCTGTTTGTCTGTCACGCTGTCTCCTCCTGCACCGTTCAAGAAAAAAAAATCACCATACTTAGTCGTTATGATCACCACATGGCAGGAAGGTGCAAGAGCAGTGTCAGTTTTGGTCCCGCCCCCTGGGGCGGGGTCTAAAGGTCAAACACCGAAAAATACAATTACGGGCACATTTAAAACATTTTTAAACGAAACTTTGGACATGCGATCAACATTGAGAGACACATGAAATATGTAACGATTTTTTTGGATTTGACCCACCCTGGTTCATTCCACAGGCTGTAGGGACTTTGGGTCACATGGGTTAAAACGGGGAAAAACAATTTAACTCAGAATTTGATATTGGGTTGTTTTTGGTGGAACTTTATGCCATCTTTCAACTTTCCTTTCGGTGGGAAGCGTGGGGATTTGTGATGGCGTGCCAATGACTTCGCTCCAGTTATTACCTCCGCCACCAAGGGTGGATGGAGGTTATGTTTTCACCCCTGTCTGTCTGTCTGTTTGTCCGTTTGTCCGTCTGTGAACAAGATACCTCAAAAAGTTGTGGACGGATTCGGACAAAAATTGGCAGAGAGGTAGCGTATGTGACAAGGACGAAATGATTAGATTTTGGTGAAGATTCGGATTCGGATCTGGATACTAGAATTTTTAAGTGATTCTTCACCATTGGGAGATAGGGCCAAAAATGATACATACACACGTTGCCAAAATATTGGCACCCTTGCACTTTTTGAAAATAACACAATTTTCTCGAAAAATAAGATGAAATTGACAAAGGTATTTGGTCTCCACAATTCCTTATTTCACTGTTAATATTACAGAACCTTTGTTTTTTATTCAGAACTTAATATATGCTTTTAAATCAGAAAATAAAAAGAAATGGCATTGACAAAATTATTGACACCCTCGACCTAATATTTGGTAGCACAGCCTTTGGACAAAATAACTGCAGTCAAGCGCTTCCTATAGCCATGAATGGGCTTCCTACACCTCTCTACTGGTAGTTTGGCCCACTCTTCTTGTGCAAACTGCTCTAGTTCTCCCAGATTTGAAAGGTGCCTTATCCCAACTGCTGTTTTCACATCTCCCCACAGGTGTTCAATGGGATTTAGATTGGGACTCATTGCTGGCCACTTCAGAAGAGTTCAGCGTTTTGTCTTCAACCATTCCTGGGTGCTTTTTGAAGTGTTTTTGGGGTCATTGTCCTGCTGCAAGACCCATGACCTTCGACGGAGGAGCGTTCTGACACTGGGTTGAACATTGCGCTCCAAAATGCCTTGGTAATCTCCTGATTTCATGATGCCACGCACACATTCAATGCACCCAGTGCCAGAGGCAGCACAGCAACCCCAAAACATCATTGAACCTCTTCCATGTTTGACTGTAGGGAAGGTGTTCTTTTCTTTGAAGGCTTCATTTTGTTTTCTGCAAACATAGAGATGATTTGCTTTACCAAAAAGCTCTAATTTGGTCTCATCTGTCTACAGGACATTCTCCCAGAGGATTTTGGCTTGTTCCTGTGTGTTTTGGCAAACTCCAGTTGGGCTTTCTTCTGTCTCCCACTCTCAGCAGTGGTGGGGTCCTCCTGGATCTTCTACCATAGAACCCCTTTCATTGAGACTAGCCGAAACCCGTGGAACATCCACGGAAGGGAGGATGTGGTGTATGGATAGAGTGTACCATTATGGATGGCATAGGGGATTCCGAGTAAGAGCTAGGAAGATGAGAATGAAGAGTGCGTATATGAACAACGTATTTATTGCAATCTACTTAAATGACAACGCTACGATATACTTTTGAAAAATGAATGGATTCGTAATAGGAATCGGCATAGCACCACTCTGGGCAAACTGGCGCAGTGGTATGTGTCAATGGAAAGGAACAGCAGTAGAACCATAGACTTTTAAAAAATGAACGGATTAGTAAATCGACTGGAATTAGCCCCACACTGGTGCAATGGTAAGCGTCAATGTCAAGGCAGAGCAGTAGGAATATAATACAATGAACGCAGTATCAGAGGTTGAAATTATTGAAAAACTTCTGGATAAACAATGTTTGGGGTAATAGTCAAGCCTCTGACGACTCCTTGCGTACTCGTATTATCAACCATGATATACACATCTTTGAACGACCGTGCTCTTGAACATGCCACATATAACTGGCCGTGGGAGAAGACAGGAGCAGGCAAATAGATACCCAGTTTACGGAATGTTTGGCCCTGGGCTTTATTTATGGTCATTGAATATGCCAGGCGAACAGGAAACTGAGTTCGCTGTAGAACGAAGGGTAAACTGGCATCAGATGGGGCGAGTCTGATACGGGGTATAAGAGCTCGTTGTCCCTGGTGGGCAGTGGGCACCTGTTAGTATTTCTGCATCAAGTACGTGAGAATGAAGGTGGTGAAGGCGAAGTCTCGTGCCATTGCAAAGACCTTGACGAATATCGAGATTCCTGAGAAGCATTATAATAGCCCCTGGTTTGAGGCTTAGATGGTGGGGCGGCATCCCCGAAGGTGTTATGCTGTTGAGAAACTCAATTCACAGTATATGGAAGACATTATGGTAAACCCACCTGATGAGGTTAGCGTACACCGCAATCGACGACACCGGCACAAATGCATGCTCTGGATTGTCCACTCAGTGGACGGCTTGCTGTCGCCTTCGACTGTCCAATCAGCGGACGGCTTGCTTCGCCTTCACCCAGCAGACGCCAATAAGATGGCATCGTATCGGCAGTTAATCGGATGCTTTTGGGCCCCAAAGTCGACTAATTCAGATTTTTCGAGTATGGCTGTACGTGATAAACAAAGAGCGCGGTTGGAAGAAATTATGGTAAACCCACCTGATGAGGTTAGCGTACACCGCGATCGACGACACCGGCACAAATGCATGCTCAGGATTGTCCACTCAGTGGACGGCTTGCTGTCGCCTTCGACTGTCCAATCAGCGGACGGCTTGCTTCGCCTTCACCCAGCAGACGCCAATAAGATGGCGTCGTATCGGCAGTTAATCGGATGCTTTTGGGCCCCAACGTCGGCTAATTCAGATTTTTCGAGTATGGCTGTACGTGATAAACAAAGAGCACGGTTCGTAGAGCGTAAATCCATTAGTGCCGTGGGCTTCGGGTCACTGGGTGCGGCGTAAAAGGGATAACAAAGTCGAGTCCTTACGCTATTATTATATAGATGGTGACAGATGGTGCGAGTTGAAAATGTCGTACCTTGTGTCTGAAGGTCAGCTTGAATCTGTTTGGCAGTTTATCGAGGTGCTGTCTCCACCATTCGAACAATCCTTCGCTGCAATCTTCGATCAGGTTTCTCTTGCGGCCACGTCCAGGGAGCTTGGCTACAGTGCCATGGGCCTTAACTTACTGATAGCATTGCATAGGGTGGACACGGGAACATCAAGGTCTCTGGAGATGTACCTGTAGCCTTGAGATTGTCCATGGTTGGCTACAATCTTGTGTCTGACCTCCTCAGACAATTCTCTGGTGTTCTTTCTTTTCTCCATGGTCATTGTGGTACACACAGTGACACAAAACAGCAGAATGACTCCTTTTCTCTATTCAAACTGGTTGAATGAGTGATTTTTATATTGCAGGCACCTGCATCTCACCATAGGTGAGTTCAATTCCAAAGTAAAGGAGAATCACCTGCTTGAAATCTAATTATTTTAAACAAAATCTAAAAGGTGCCAATAACATTGTCTGGGCCATTTTAGGATTTCTGTGTGGAATAAGCTTAAGATTTCGAAATTTATTCAGCTTTTTTTGTTTTGTTCCACTGCAAACCAAAGAAATACATATGTGGATAGCATAGAATTTTTAATTTCAACAATTTTCTGGAAGAAATGGTGCATTATTTGATAAAAGTGCAAGGGTGCCAATATTTTTGGCCACGACTGTAGCAGGATATCTCAAAAAGTTATGGACTGATTTGGACGAAACTTGTTGGACAGGTTGTGTGTTTGACAAGGAAGAATCAATTCAATGTTGGTGAAGATCCGGATCCGGATAGTGGAATTTTTAAAGCGATTTTTCACCATTGGGAGATATGGCCAAAACCGATAAATAGCACGATATCTCAAAAATTTGTGGACGGATTATTTTGATTAAATGTGATTCTGTAATGTGATTTTCTGGTCTACTGTAGGATACAAAACGTAAACTGTTCACCTGGCGGAGGTATGCTCACTACTGAGTGCCGTTCTAGTTATTATAATATATATAAACAGACCACGAATGATAGAAAGATCATGATCAAGCACCATAAGATGAAAGATAACATTGAAAGACAATCAAATTGTTTTCAAACAGGAAGGACACAATTTTCATTGCTGACCAAAAACTAGTCAGAATCGGCTTTGGTAAGGTGTTTACTAATTATAATGGGTCACATAATGTTATGTTGCAGTTCTGTTTAAATAACTGCTGTGGTAATGGCCGTTCACTTCAAAGCTTAAGTGAAGAATCCAAATTGTCTCTGTCCTTTCCGCATTTTGTCTCCTAATTTGAAGAACACCTTCCAGCAATAATTGTTTTCTGACTTAGTTCTACAATAAAGTCTTGCCAAACCTGATCAACAGATGAGCACGTGTTTACATAATTTCAGTCGTGTGTCACTTTAAATGGGGTCATTCGGCCACAAGCGAATTCTGCTAATATTAAACCAGGGATAAAAGCTAGAACGGCACTCAGTAGAGAGCATACCTCTGCCTGGTTGGCCATATCACTCAATGGTGAAGAATCACTTTAAAATTCTACTGGCTGGATCCGAACCCAGATCTTCACCAAAATCGAATTGAATCGTCCTTGTCACACACACAACCTGCCCAAGAAGTTTCGGCCAAATCCATCCATAACTTTTTGAGATACCTTGCTATGTATCGATTTTGGCCCTATCTCCCAATGAATGATGAAGAATCACTCTAAAATTAAATAATTCTCATATCCGAATGCATATTCAGATCTTCACCAAAATCGAATTGATTCTTCCTTGTCACACACACAACCTGTCCAACAGGTTTCGTCCAAATCCGTACGTAACTTTTTGAGATATCCCGCCATGTATCGTTTTTGGCCCTATCTACCAATGAATAGTGACGAATCACTCTACAATTAAATAATTATCATATCCGAATCCATATTCAGATCTTCACCAAAATCGAATTGAATCGTCCTTGTCACACACACAACCTGCCCAAGAAGTTTCGGCCAAATCCATCCATAACTTTTTGAGATATCCTGCTATGTATAGTTTTTGGCCCTATCTACCAATGAATAGTGAAGAATCACTCTAAAATTAAATAATTCTCATATCCGAATCCATATTCAGATCTTCACCAAAATCGAATTGAATCGTCCTTGTCACACACACAACCTGCCCAAGAAGTTTCGGCCAAATCCATCCATAAGTTTTTGAGATATCCTGCTATGTATCGTTTTTGGCCCTATCTCCCAATGAATGAAGAAGAATCACTCCAAAATTAAATAATTCTCATATCCGAATCCATATTCAGATCTTCACCAAAATCGAATTGAATCGTCCTTGTCACACACACAACCTGTCCACCAAGTTTCGTCCAAATCCGTACATAACTTTTTGAGATATCCCGCTATGTATCGCTTTTCACCCGAGCCCTCAATGGTGAAGAATCACTTAATAATTAAATAATTCTTGTAGCCGAATCCATATTCAGATCTTCACCAAAATCGAAACGATTCTTCCTTGTGACACACACAACGTGTCCACCAAGTTTCGTCCAAATCCGTCCATAACTTTTTGAGATATGTTGTTCCCAAACGGACAGACAAACGGACAGACCGTGGTGAAAACATAACCTCCATGCACCTTTGGTGGCGGAGGTAACAATGAAGCGCTTGTTGTATCCATTTACACTTTTGAAAGAAAATGTAGATTGCCTTTGATTGTCCAAAAGTCTAAATTGATAACTGAAACAGACGAGGATTGTTCAGGGTTCGCTCAAAGCTGCCTCCTTTGTTTTGGAAATGTACATTTCCTGCCTAACCCCTCTCACCGTCCTCACCACCACAGCAATCCCACGAGTTACGATTACTATAACGTCCACACAGGGTTGACACCATTACTGATATGAACTCCTCCCTCCAGCGAGACATTGCCCTGGCAAGGTGCTCCCATTTGGCACACACACATGGGACTGCTATTGGATTAGAAATAATTTTCCTTACCAAATCGCTGTTAAAAATAGAACGCATCAACAACTACATATGGTATTGTGTTATCAGAGAGGACCAGAAATTAGAATGCCGAAGGTAGAAGCGGTAAAAGAGAACAACATAACTTTGAAATGTGAAGAGCGAATACAAAAACACAAGGGAAAAATCATTTATATTTTAGTTTGCGGCGATCTGATGTATGCGTGTTATGCTGAAGTCATTTTTTAAATAAAAGTAACATATACAAGCAGTTGTGTTGTACATTATTTACAACCTGCTCCACCTCCCCTCCCTCACCCCCTGCCCTCTCCGCTTATTATTCAAATAGCATCTTTTACTCTGAAATACTATTCTCTAAATATATTAATAACCAGGTAATATTTTGCTCATCAAAATACTAATTAATGAAAGATTGTTGCACCTTTTTTGCATATTCATTGTACAACCTAATCAGGCTAGCAGGATGGCCGAAGGTATCTAGCCCGGGTTCAAATCTCGGCCCAGGTATAAACTGTCATCCTCATGTTTCACAGGCAGGGTGGGTTAGTTCTACTGGATCTTCTTGGCTGGTAGCCGGCACAACAATGTAATCATCAATTTTCATAAATGTGTGTGCCGTCCCACGGATAGACGTTAAAACTTGGCGTCCTGTCTGCCGGAATTAGTCGGTGGACGTTAAAGATCCCACGGTTCCTTCGCAATGAGTAGGCGAGCTATTGCCGGCACCCTGAACAAATTCCAAATCCCTGGCCTAATCTTAGTCGAACGTCAAGCCTGGCCAGCCGGTTGATAAAAAAAAGACTTGGGCCACGCTTCCACCGGCCAATCCCACAAGAAAGTGGACATAAATGTGGCAGTTAGAGAAGAAGAAGAACACCAACAACAATGTAATCATCAATTTCTGTTTGTCTCCTGTTTGATGTAACTGTAATGTTTAGCAATATGTAGAAAGTTGGGGTTCTGTATATTTAAATGTAATTAATGCCTAATAAAAGACATAGTTACCCTCACAGGAGGAGAGGGTATTGCATTTGAGTCCGTTTGTTACTTGGAAAAAAAAAATTTTTTGCAAGTATGTTGATCACTCCGGTTTGTGTTTGTATTTGTTACTTGGCAAAAAAAATATATATATTTTTTTACAAGTACGTTGATCTGTGTTTGTTTGTGTGTTTGTGTGTTTGTGTGTTTCTGTATTTGTTACTTGGCAAAAAAAACTAAAAAATTTGCAAGTATGTTGATCACTCCGGTTTGTTTGTGTTTCTGTATTTGTTACTTGGCAAAAAAAAAAAAAATTTGCAAGTATGTTGATCACTCCGGTTTGTGTGTGTTACTTGGCAAAAAAAAGGAAATTTTTTTTTTACAAGTATGTTGATCACTCCGGTTTGTGTGTTTGTGTGTTTGTGTGTTTCTGTATTTGTTACTTGGCAAAAAAAAAAAAAAATTTGCAAGTATGTTGATCACTCCGGTTTGTGTTTGTTTGTTACTAGGCAAAAAAATATATTTTTTTTTTACAAGTATGTTGATCACTCCGGTTTGTGTGTTTGTGTGTTTCTGTATTTGTTACTTGGCAAAAAAAAAAAAAAAATTGCAAGTATGTTGATCATTCCGGTTTGTGTTTGTGTTTCTGTATTTGTTACTTGGCAAAAAAAAAAAAAAATTTGCAAGTATGTTGATCACCGGTTTGTTTGTGTTTCTGTATTTGTTACTTGGCAAAAAAAAAAAAAATTTGCAAGTATGTTGATCACTCCGGTTTGTGTTTGTGTATTTTCTGTATTTGTTACATGGCAAAAAAAAAAAAAATTTGCAAGTATGTTGATCACTCCGGTTTGTGTGTTTGTGTGTTTCTGTATATGTTACTTGGCAAAAAAAAATAAAAAATTTGCAACTATGTTGATCACTCCGGTTTGTGTGTTTGTGTGTGTGTGTGTTGTTTGTGTGTTTGTGTGTTTGTCTGTCCGCTCACTGATACTTGCCTACAAGTCACAATTTTACACCGATCTTCACGAAACTTCACCAAATGGTACAGTTCGTGGTCCGACAAAATCCTCTATATTTTTGAGGTCAAAAGGTCAAAAGGTCAACATAAGCCAAAGGTCAACCACTTTTTTCAAATTTCATTCGATTCACTTGAAATTTTAAAAGGATTTACACATCAGCTAACTGAATTCAACCACCAACTATTTTTGAGATCAACATAGGCCAAAGGTCAACAACAATTTCAAATTTCTAAAATTCTCAATTCTAATTCCATTGACTTGAAATTTGAATAGGATTTTCATTTCAGCAAACTGAATTGAACCACCAACTATTTTTGAGATCAACATGGGCCAAAAGGTCAACAACAATCAAAGATTTCTAAAATTGTCAATTTTCATCCGATTAATTTAAACTTTGAAGACGATTTGCACATCATGTCACTGAATTCAACCACTAATTATTTTTGAGGTCAAAAGGATGCTCTACTGGGTGCCATTCTACTTTGATCTGTTTTGCCAAGTGTCGCTCTATGAGTGATTTTTCATTTGTCTGTTTGTCTGTTTGTTTGTCCGCACAGAATAAATATGATTTTCTCTGCAACCGTTGGTCCGATTGACAGGAAATTTCCACCATAGGAGCAACTCCACCTGCAGAAATTTTTAATAATTATGACGTCATATGTCACGTGGTATGGGCGCCATCTTGGAAAAACCGAAAAACTTTTCACCTCTATATCTCCGAAAGCGCTGAATAGAAAAAATGGAGACATGGCTCATTGTAAAGAACTCTTCATGGGGAATAAAATATGTTAATGATGTCATCGGTGCCTCCATTATGACGTCATAATTCGACAAGCAAAAAACTTCATCCAATCAAGATAAAATTTCTTGAGCATAATCTAGGAACAATTTATTTTAGAAAAAATAATAATGATGACGTCATCGGTCACGTGGTTCGGCCGCCATATTTGTTTTTAACACAAAAGCCTTAAAAACCACTGAAAATATATCCTGGCGAGGGTCTGCAATCTCTCATTGCTCTTTCTTGTTTTGTTTGTTGTTTACACTGATTGAAGGCGCATGTGCTTGTACTTTACACCATGTGCATGCACAAAACGAGGACAGGAGACATTGGCTCACTTTCACATGCATCACATGCACATTCGAAGACAATGGACAAATCATTTATAGCATTGGGATTTGAACCTAGGGTCTCTGCTTCATGACTGCTATGGGAATAGCATAGAGGCCAACGTAAAAGGCCCTCACCATTGTTGAATTAGCTATGAACAGAAACCACATTGCCATGTTAAAGAGCCTTGTAAACTGCACCATCACATTCATTCATTCTTGTCTTTGTATCAAATAATAAAATACGAAGTACGTTTTTTGGGTAAAGCGGGCAGAGGGGTAGAGTAGCGTGGGGGGTAATGAGGAGGAACAGGTTGAAGGTAGGCAGGGAAGGGGCCATTACTGATTGATGTACACATATAACATCATCCAAAACAGAACCAAATGCACCCTTGTAACAGTTACTCAATGTATTTACAACCAATGGTATAGTAAAATGTGCTTGTGCAAAAACTGAGAAACGTACACCAATAAAAAATCCCGTGCAATAAAAACGGTGCTAAAATATAAGATCAATCTCGCTCTCAGGGAAGATACTCCATATTTTATAATACCTTCTTCGTCTTCTTCTTCTTCTTCTTTGGCAATAGCCACCATTATCCCAACTGTATTGTGGGGTCAGCTTGGCCTTAGTCTTCACGAACCAGCTGGACAGGCCTGACATTCGACTAGTTGGTGCAGGACTTTGGGGTTTGTTCGTCGTGCCGGTGATAACTAGCCTACTCTTTGCAAAAGAAACCTCGGGATGTTTAACATCCACCGAGTAATGCTGGCAGACGGGACGCCCGCTCAACGTCCATCCGAGGGACGGCACACACATTGATGAATCACCCTGCCTGTGAAACACCAGGATGGCAGTTTATAGCTTAGGCGAGAATCAAACTCAGGCTAGGCAGTCGAGAGGCGAGTGTGCGTACCCCTAGGCCATCCTGCCAGCCCGATTTACTTCCGCCACCAAAGGTGGATGGAGGTTATGTTTTCACCCCTGTCTGTCTGTTTGTCTGTCCGTTTGCGAACAAAATATCTCAAAAAGTTGTGGACGGATTCGGACGAAATTTGGCAGAGATGTTGCGTATGTAACAAGGACGAAATGATTAGATTTTGGTGAAGATCTGGATTCGGATCCGGCTACAAGAATTTTTTAAGTGATTCTTCACCATCGGGAGATAAGGCCAAAACGATACATAGCACGATATCTCAAAAGGTTATGGACTGATTTGGACGAAACTTGGTGGACCGGTTGGGTGTCTGACAAGGAAGAATCGATTCAATTTTGGTAAAGATCCGGATCCGGATCCAACTCGTATAATTTTTTAAGTGATTCTTCACCATCGGGAGATAAGGCCAAAACGATACATAGCAGGATATCTCAAAAAGTTATGGACTGATTTGGACGAAACTTGGTGGACCGGTTGGGTGTCTGACAAGGAAGAATCGATTCAATTTTGGTAAAGATCCGGATCCGGATCCAACTCGTATAATTTTTTAAGTGATTCTTCACCATTGAGTGATATGGCCAACCAGGTGGAGGTATGCTCTCTACTGAGTGCCGTTCTAGTTTTTAATGCTTTTTAATGCATTATTTAAACAAACACACCTCATCTGTTTGTTTAACACACCTCACGGCAACATCCTCATCTGTTTATAAAAGGAAATGCTGCTAGCTATTAATAGTATTTGACTGGGACAAAAACTCGATATACAAGAGGGATGATCAGCAATTCCATGACCTGATGGAAAAAATCCAAGAATGACATCAATGTAATTGGTTTTTATTGTTACATAATTCATTTACAACCATTTTGTATTACTGGGTGTAACTGGACAATCACCTTTATCTCTCTACTTTTACATCAGGCCAGGGCCTTACCGATAGTAACGTGTTATTGACTCAGGCTTCATCCAAACTATTATTCGGTTTCCAGACTTTCAGATATCTGTCTGTCTTCAGGTTGGCGCTCCGTCTTTCTTGTCAGATTGTGGTGCGATGACCTATCATGGCCAAAAACTTAAAAAAAAGTTGTTTCATTGCTTAAGAATGTTTATTAATTAAGGGATAACTAGAACGGCACTCAGCAGAGCGCGCACCTCCACCTGGTGAACAGATTACGTTTTGTATCCACTGAGAGGCCGGATCTGGATTCGGACCTGAACCAAAATCTAATCGGCTTGTTCTTGTCATCTGACCAACTCCAACTCGTCCATCAAGTTTATTCATAACTCGTCAATAACTTTTTAAAAATATCATGTTGTATATCGCTTTTCACCCGATCCCTCAATGGTGAAGAATCACTTAATAATTAAATAATTATTGTAGCCGAATCCATATTCAGATCTTCACCAAAATCGAAACGAATCTTCCTTGTCACACACACAACATCTCCATCAAGTTTCGTCCAAATCCGTTCACAACTTTTTGAGATATCTTGTTCACAAAGAAACAGACAAACGGACAGACAGTGGTGAAAACATAACCTCCATCCACCATTGGTGGTGGAGGTAACAATCTTCATGAAATTTGAATGAAAATTGGCTAAAGAGATGGACTGAAAGGGAGTTATATCCAAACATTTCAGGAATTGTGCATAGAAGTTTAAAGACTTCATAGACTGCATGCCATTGTGTCTCCAGAAATGTTTGATTTCTTTTTCAGAAAAAAGTGAAACCCTGCTTGGCAAATTGTGATACACATTTGAGAGGTACAATTACACCTGGAGCATGGGGCGTGGTTTTTTGGCAGATGCTCTGCTCCTATTGGCTTTCCTCCCAAAACTGATGGAGGGAACTGATAATGAATTAAACTCAAATAAGCTACAGCAGTTAAACAACTGTTATTAAAATAAAAAATTAACGGTATTTATTTCCAATATTTTCCAACACACATGCCAGTTACAGCTGAGGCTTTGGTTTGTCAGCTATTATTGATAGTCCGGACAGGGCCTTATAGTTTGTGGGCAGATCTTCAGGCTCAATGGAATATGAAACAACAAAGGGAGATCTTTTCCCCTTCCCCATTTTGCATGTTGGCAAAATTGGCTTGTTTTATTTTTGTGAGCACGGAAACATCCTCACCGTGAAAGTCGTTTTTATTTTTGTGAGCACGGCAACATCCTCACCGTGAAAGTCGTTTTTATTTTTGTAAGCACGGCAACATCCTCACCATGAAAGTCGTTTTTATTTTTGTGAGCACGGCAACATCCTCGCCGTGAAAATATTTGTTATTTTTGTGAGCATGAAAACATCCTCACCGTGAAAGTAGTTTTTATTTTTGTGAGCACGGAAACATCCTCACCGTGAAAGTAGTTTTTATTTTTGTGAGCACGGAAACATCCTCACCGTGAAAGTAGTTTTTATTTTTGTGAGCACGGCAACATCCTCACCGTGAAAATATTTGTTATTTTTGTGAGCATGAAAACATCCTCACCGTGAAAGTAGTTTTTATTTTTGTGAGCACGGAAACATCCTCACCGTGAAAGTCGTTTTTATTTTTGTGAGCATGGAAACATCCTCACCATGAAAGTCGTTTTTATTTTTGTGAGCATGGAAACATCCTCACTGTGAAAGTAGTTTTTATTTTTGTGAGCACGGAAACATCCTCACCGTGAAAGTAGTTTTTATTTTTGTGAGCATGGAAACATCCTCACCGTAAAAGTAGTTTTTATTTTTGTGAGCACGGCAACATCCTCACCGTGAAAGTAGTTTTTATTTTTGTGAGCATGGAAACATCCTCACCATGAAAGTCGTTTTTATTTTTGTGAGCATGGCAACATCCTCACCATTAAAGTAGTTTTTATTTTTGTGAGCATGGAAACATCCTCACCATGAAAGTCGTTTTTATTTTTGTGAGCACGAAAACATCCTCACCATGAAAATAGTTTTTATTTTTGTGAGCATGGAAACATCCTCAGCATTAAAATAGTTTTTATTTTTGTGAGCATGGAAACATCCTCACCGTGAAAATATTTTTTATTTTTGTGAGCATGGAAACATCCTCACCGTGAAAGTAGTTTTTATTTTTGTGAGCACGGCAACATCCTCACCATGAAAGTAGTTTTTATTTTTGTGAGCACGGCAACATCCTCACCATGAAAGTAGTTTTTATTTTTGTTAGCATGGAAACATCCTCACCATGAAAGTCGTTTTTATTTTTGTGAGCACGAAAACATCCTCACCATGAAAACAGTTTTTGTTTTTGTGAGCATGGGAACATCCTCACCATGAAAGTCGTTTTTATTTTTGTGAGCACGGCAACATCCTCACCATGAAAGTCGTTTTTATTTTTGTAAGCACGGCAACATCCTCACCATGAAAGTCGTTTTTATTTTTGTGAGCACGGCAACATCCTCACCGTGAAAATATTTGTTATTTTTGTGAGCATGAAAACATCCTCACCGTGAAAGTAGTTTTTATTTTTGTGAGCATGGAAACATCCTCACCGTGAAAGTAGTTTTTATTTTTGTGAGCACGGAAACATCCTCACCGTGAAAGTAGTTTTTATTTTTGTGAGCACGGAAACATCTTCACCGTGGAAGTAGTTTTTATTTTTGTGAGCACGGAAACATCCTCACCGTGAAAGTAGTTTTTATTTTTGTGAGCACGGAAACATCCTCACCGTGAAAGTAGTTTTTATTTTTGTGAGCACGGAAACATCCTCACCGTGAAAGTATTTAGTATTTTTGTGAGCACGGAAACATCCTCACCGTGAAAGTAGTTTTTATTTTTGTGAGCATGGAAACATCCTCACCGTGAAAGTAGTTTTTATTTTTGTGAGCACGGAAACATCCTCACCGTGAAAGTAGTTTTTATTTTTGTGAGCACGGAAACATCTTCACCGTGGAAGTAGTTTTTATTTTTGTGAGCACGGAAACATCCTCACCGTGAAAGTAGTTTTTATTTTTGTGAGCATGGAAACATCCTCACCGTGAAAGTAGTTTTTATTTTTGTGAGCACGGAAACATCCTCACCGTGAAAGTATTTAGTATTTTTGTGAGCACGGAAACATCCTCACCGTGAAAGTAGTTTTTATTTTTGTGAGCATGGAAACATCTTCACCGTGAAAGTAGTTTTTATTTTTGTGAGCACGGAAACGTCCTCACCGTGAAAGTAGTTTTTATTTTTGCGAGCACGGAAACATCCTCACCGTGAAAGTAGTTCTTGGCACGCAGGTAGCTGACGCTGAGACGCAGGATGGAGAGTTTGTCGAGTTTAGAGATGACATCTTGAGGAAATGGTAGTAGGGTGGCGACGCGTTCCATCTCGGTGTTGAGGCGGTCGCGATGTCGCTTGGACGGGTTGGACTTTGCATTTTGGCTTGCCTCGAGCTTCATGCTGCACGGAAGAGTACCAGGATAATATGATCAGCTTTCGTCTCGGACCGCTCAGGTGCCAAAAAAAACCAAAAAAAAAACCATCAAATGTGAACCAGCTTAGCAAATACCTTTAAAGCTATCCAATAGGAAATGCTGCCAAATCCAAAAACGAACCTGCCCGAGCATGCATGGATATAGAGAAGGCAAAAAAAAAAAAAAATACAACAATGCTCAGTTATTGTTGCACTCGGTTGGCAGGAGAGCTTAGAGATGTGCGCACTCGCCAATGAGCGGTCTAGCGTGGGTTAGAATGTCGACCCGTCTATAAACTCTTACCCGGTGCTTCCCTTGCAGGTGTGCGCCGTTCCTCGCAAGGTCGTTAAGCCGAAGGACCCGGCTAAAAAGCGCCTTTCGTGAAGGGTCGGCAAGTTATCACCGGCACGCTGAACAAATTCCGTATCGCTGCCACCTTCAGGTGAATGCCAGGCCTGTTCGGCCGATTCGTGAAAGACTCGGACAAAATATTTTCTTTAACCCACCAAACAGTAGCAGTCGTAGTAATGAATCTGTTCATGCATCATCCACCAGGTTTATGTCTAACTACGTATTCGGATTTCCAACTAAAGAAAAACAAAATCAACAAAACTTTACAAGTTGTTTGGAAAGAATGTTGCAATTGTTTTTGTGGTCGCGCCTGAACTTCGGCCCAGCGCTTCGGTCGGAGTGAAGTCCAGAATGTCATGGAACTGATATCAACAAGAGTCAGGATATAAAATCGATTGAAAATACTTTGATCAAAGCAGAGAAAAAAAATGATCCCAGGTGGTTTAAAAATGATCCCAGGTGGACGAGCATGGCTTGAGGTTACTTTGTTTGTCTTGTCCGGAAACATTGTCAATCTCGTCCAGCACCCCGAGCCCCCTGTTCCTTCCTTTGGACATTCCACCTCATTTTTTTTATTTAAAGTTACACCCATGTAACCTCATTTTTCAAATACTTGATGATTTGGGGAATTTTTTCTCCAAACTCTTAGCAACATTTGATGAGTAAATCTTACGCAACTTGTGTTTCCAAACGAGCGCCCTCGGAGATAAGGATTACGCAATATGCTTGTGGAGGACGTCAGAAGTAAATGGGATTTATAAATTAATGAGGGGTGATGCGCGGCGCCGCATGTGGTGGTCGAGCAGCGACAAGACGCCGCATGGCGTCGGCAACAACAAGTACCGCGCGCGCGCAAACCGCAGCGAAGGTCAATGTAAGGTACGAGTGGAAAGAGGTGGGAGGGGGCGCCGACGGGGCTGTTTACCTCCTCTGCGCCGGCTTCTTTCGGCGACGGCCCGCGTAGAGGCCCAGGGAGCTCATGTCGCCCCTCTCCCGTGAAGGGCGACCGAGGATCTGCAAGTGCAAGGGGGAGGGGGGTGGTTGGCGCGTCTCGGTCTCGCCTCGTAGGTGGTGGTGACGACAGGAGAGCTCGGGAAACGGGGACCCAGGACGAGCCGACGAGCGAATCTGTCGGAAAGGAGTTATTCGTTGACGAGACGGAGCCTTTAAACGCACCGGCGGCTGAGGTAACGTCACCGAGGGACGAGAGGCGCCATGGGCTGCTGCTGCTGCTGCGCGCCTTTCCCGCACGGTCTGCGTATCCGCTTTCCCCTCCGGCTTCTTCTCCAGCACAGACGGCCTCGCTCGCTGCGAACTCTTCTTCCTACTGTCGATGGCAGCGAGACGAGTAGCGCACACGCAATTTGTGCCTCCTCCGCGTACCGAGCGCTGCTCCTCCCCTCGCACTCCGCGTTCAGGCGGCGCTCGGGCGCGCTCCTGTCATAGCGGCGGGAATTCGGTGGAGACCGATATGTAGGGAACTCTCCCCAAAAACCCCCCCAAAAACAGGGTTATGACGACAACAACCACTCACAAACGTAGCAGCCATGGGAAAAACTCTGATTCGGAAATGACAAGTTTCGGTGACAGGATGGACGGTGCAGGTGCACAATTACCTCCGAGATGTCGAGTCTGGGTTGGGTTCCTGACTGTAAGCTGGTGGATTGGTGCTTATAGCAGGGAGGGAATGACCTCGGATCGACGTTAAAAGCCGGGCATCCCATCTGCAGCCTGGAGAAATTACAAATGGCCGCCCAAATAACCTTCAGGCAAAGGTCAGGCCGAAGCAGCCCGTTGGTGAAATATTTGGGCCAAATACCTTCAACCGATCCCACGAGAAGGCATCGTCCGTTAAATAGGTGTAGTGGCAGCTCCACCACAATGCCAACCCTCAATGAGCACGTCGCGTTGTTTGGCTTGGTTGCGTCATTTTCTGGGGGTGATGCCCCCCTTACCCTTACCAGCTAGCCCGGTACTCATTGTGCCAACCTCGAAAGTTGCTAATTCCTGGTGTTAATTCAACGGCACAACAGGGTCTTCAACTCAAGATCCCTGGGATGTTAAGCCAGCCACCTTCAGCCAACACCAGACAGACTTACATGGAAAGTCTTACATGACATGTCATTCATTCCAGTGCAGCAAATCGTTCCCTTACGAAGGAGGGAGAAGACGACTCTGCCGATTGATTCATTCCCGTGCAGAAGACTGTATTTTCATCCAATCTGGCGGTTACTAGTCGGGAATCCAACCCACACGAGACAGCTCAAAGAGAGCAAAACACATTCAGAGTACATTTCAAAGGAAATCACCCAATCAGGAGTAGAGGTGTCATCTTGAAATACAAGGACACAAGCACAACGCCAAAATACGCATAACGATACCTGCCTACTTCTCCTCGCCATCTGTCTGTATCTGTATGTCCTTGTTTTTCTGTCTCTAGATTCTTATCAAATTCCCTTTTGAACTCGATTACTGTCCTTAATGTCCCACTAACCTTCCTGTTTAGCTGTTACACACGCTCACTACTGAGTAAGGAAAGTCCCTGTCTCAATTCTGTTCTTACTCCATTATTCCTTTCGTTTTTAGTCTGAACTCTAAGGTGTAGTGGCAGCCTGTGTTGTTCATCTCCACCACAATGCCAACCCCTCAATAAGCACGTCATGCGTCAGGTCACGTTGTTTGGCTTAGTTGGGTCATTTTCTGGGGGTGATGCAATTTTTGGGTTCAATTCAATTCAAATTCTGGGGGTGATGCAAAAAATTCACCCCAGATCCACTTTTTGGAAATACCGACTTCTTTTCCTGGAAGTCCGAGAGCAGTGTCCATGTGTTTTTTTTTTGTTTTTTTTTGTATACAGAGTCGAGGCTCGTGAAAGAGCTAAAACCCCTCAATAAGCACATCATGTGTCAGGTCACGTTGTTTGGCTTAGTTGGGTCATTTTGGTCACAGGTCACGTTGTTTAATACCTCTCCCCCCCCCCCCCTCTTTCCCACGCCTCCTCCCTCCAAGCCCTCTCCCTCCCACAGATCTTCCGATGTCCCTGTTCTCTGCTGTTGTACTTGTGTGCTTCCCTCTCTCCCCACCTTGTCTTCCGCTCCCTTTATTGTATGTTTTGAGTGTCCATTCGTTTTTTTGGTGATTGATGTTAGCTCTTACACGAGCCTCGATCTTCTACACACACACACACACACACACACACACACACACACACACACACACACACACACACACACACACACACACACACACACACACACACACAAACTCTCCATCTATCAAACCCTCCATCTTACTTGGAAAAAAAACCTCAGTATACTTTAGCAAAACCTTTCAATTGCCTTCATCCTATCACTACCTGATCTCCTCTTCTCCACTCATTTATAATCCCTTGTGATTATTAAACCTTACTAGCCATAGTTATACCGAAGTCGCTCTAACTGAACCATCATCAATGCAGCTCCATCTTTGCAATATTAAGTTGAGAAGAACGAACGGAAACTTTGACAATAACAGGTTGAAACTCGAAAGTCACTTGGTGGAGCGCATACCTCCGCTCGGTTGATCAGTTTACATTTTGTAGGCCACCGTTAGGCCGGGTCTGTTGACCTGAACCAAAATCTAATTCGCTGGTTCTTCTCACCTACTCAACTCATCCACCGTGTTTTGTCATAATCTTTTCTAAATTAACCATTAGTTGGTCATTATTTAACATTATTTAATCATTAATTTAATAATCATTATTTAACCCCGCAATGAGTGATTTTTCATTACTTGGCAAAAAAGAAATGTTTATTTGCAAGTATGTTGATCACTCCGGTTCGTGTGTGTGTGTGTGTGTGTGTGTGTGTGTGTGTGTGTGTGTGTGTGTGTGTGTGTGTGTGTGTGTGTGTGTGTATGTTGGTTGGTTGGTTTGTCTGTCCATCTGTCTGTCTGTTTGTGCGCAGTACTACGTCTACATTGTTGCGCATAGCATCGCCATACTTTACTGTACACATATTTGCCTTGCCCTGGAATAAACTGTGCCCAATTTTTAACTCTCTAGGTCTAGGCCCAAGGCCTCCATTATGACGTCATAATTCGACCATTTACAAAACTTCATCCGGTCAAGATGAAATTTCTTGAGCATAATCTATGAATAAATTAGTTTCAAGAAAACAAATAATGATGACGTCATCGGTCACGTGGTTCGGCCGCCATCTTGGAAAAACCGAAAAACTTTGCACCTCTATATCTCCGAAAGTGCTGAATAGAAAAAATTGAGTCATGGCTCATTGTAAAGAACTCTTCATGGGGAATACAATATGTTGATGATGATGTCATAGGTCCCTCCATTATGACGTCATAATTCGACAAGTTCAAAACTTCATCCGATCAAGATGAAATTTCTTGAGCATAATCTACTTACTTTCCGGAATAGATTCCGGCAAGTATGTTGGTTGGTTGGTTTGTCTGTCCATCTGTCTGTCTGTGTGTGCAGTACTACATCTACATCATTGCACATAACATCACCATACTTCACACACATATTTGCCTTGCCCTGGAATAGACTGTGCCCAATTTTTAACTCTGTATGCCCAAGGTCAAGCTCAAGGTCACCCAAAACGTGAAAATCGTGGAAACTCATTGGTTACGAGGCAAAGGATGCTCACGCGGTTACACATTGCAGTTACACATCACCGTCACTGCGATGTGAAGCGAAACGCCTCACAGCTGTCACATTCACAATCGCTATATCGTATGTACTCCCGATACATGTTTCCTTCATTGTAAAAACTACCAAGTCAACATGTAAAAGTATTTTGAGCTGATAGCTGTTACGGCCTTGGCAAGATCGATGGAGACAGCGATCTGTTAGCTTATACACCACCCAAATAGCTATGCTGGTTATGCTGCTAGTTATACACCGCCGGCAAGAGTATACATGTATAGATTTCAAGAGTATACATGTATAGATGTAGATTTCCCGTCATTTTGATCCAAAATGGCCGATAAAAAGTGCATTCCAGCAAGTCCTCGGTCTCTGATCTGTCTTTCTGTTTGTGCGCAGTACTACGTCGACATCGTTGCACATAGCATCGCCATACTTTACACACATATTTGCCTTGTCCTGGAATAGACTGTGCCTTGATTTGAATACTTACCTTGATTGATTACAACAGCAATTAATACAAACATATTATAATTCGAAACTCGCTGCGGGGTTTGCCTAGTCACCGCGCCCTCTAGCGGCAAAAATATATCAAAATGATGCGGGCGAGCTGAACTGTCAATAAATTTAATGATTTTTGTCCGATATTGTTGAAATACTGCTTGTGATACCTCACAGGGGAAGAATAAGTACATTCACAGGGGAAGAATAAGAATAAGTAAGAATAAGTACATAAGATAAAAAAGTACATTCCGGCAAGTCCTCGGTCTCTGACCGATTTTTCATTTGTTACTTGCCGGAAAAGATTCCGGCAAGTATGTTGGTTGGTTGGTTTGTCTGTCTGTTTGTACGCAGTACTACGTCTACATCGTTGCACATAGCATCGCCATACTTTACACACATATTTGCCTTGCCCTGGAATAAATTGTGCCCAATTTTTAACTCTCTAGGTCTAGGCCCAAGGCCTCCATTATGACGTCATAATTCGACCATTTACAAAACTACATCCTATGAAGATGAAATTTCTTGAGCATAATCTAGGAATAAATTAATTTTGAAAACAAATAATGATGACGTCATCGGTCACGTGGTTCGATTAGGGTTTGGTTAGGGTTAGGGCATGGGGTTCGGTTAGGGTTCTTTCCTTGAAGTCCTAACAGTGTCCTTGTATTTAATACCTCTCCCACTGCCCCCCCCCCCCCTTCCCATACCTCCTCCCCCCAAGCCCTCTCCCTCCCACAGATCTCCCGATGTCCCTGCTCGCAAATGTTGTACTGGTGTGCTTCCCTCTCTCCCCCCATCTTGTCTCCCGCTCCCTTTATTAGAAGTTTTTTTTATGTCCGTTTGTTTTTTTGAGATTAATGTTAGCTCTTACACGAGCCCCGATCTTGTATATATAAAAAAAAAAATCTCACACAATGAAGCTGAGTCTATGGGCCTATCACTTCGCCATCGTCTACAGGTCGCTGGTCTCTCTGTCTTCTTCCACCTCATTTCTGGTCCTGCGCCCTCTGCCCTCTCCTTGCTCTCCCGCCCAGGTATCAGCAGGACGCACACGATCCACCGGCAACACCCTCATAGTGAAACTGCCTAGATCCAGAAACACTCACCTCCACTCCTTTATTCCTCTCTTTTCCCACCTGTGGAACCGCCTTCCACACTCTTCAATCCATTAATCTTCCCTCCAAGTCTTCAAGACAGCTGTTCACCACCATTTCTAGTTCTACACCTGTTAAACCACCACCCACCTCTCTTAAAATCTTACTTATGTATCCATCTTGTTCACCCGTTGCCTTTTCCCTTACTCCTCATCGTTACCTGCATCCCTTATTTGTCGGTCTCCGTCCACCTTCTCCCTCTGCCCTGATATTGGCGTTTCCCCTTTCTTCTGCTGTTCCCTTTGTTATGTTGTGTCCTGGTTTGTTCTGTGTCCTTACTCTTCCACGAGCCTCGACTATATATATATATATATATATATATATATATATATATATATATATATATATATATATATATATATATACTGTATATAAAATCCATACACAACTTTTTGAAACATTGTGCTACTTATCGTTTTTGACACTATCTTTCAATTGAGAAAATTATCGTATTTGGATCTGGATATTCACAAAAACGATATGATTTCGACGTTGTTACACCCCCAATCTGTCCACCAAATTTCATCCGAATCCGGCCACAAATGTTTGAGATATCCTGCTCACAGACAGACAAACAGGGGTGAAAACATAACCTAAAATAATTACACCATCATAATAACTGCTTTAAGCAACCACACTATAAACCAGAACGGCACTCAGTAGAGAGCATACCTCCGCCAGGTGAAGAGTTTACGTTTTGTATCCCAGAGTAGACCAGAAAATCACAATACAGAATCAGATTTAATCAAAATCATCCGTCCACAACTTTTTGAGATATCTTGCTTTGTATCGTTTTTGGCCCGATCTCCCAATGGTGAAGAATCACTTTAAAAACTCTACTAGCCGGATCCGGATCCAGATCTTCACCAGAATCGAATCGATTTTTCCTTGTCACACACACAACCTGTCCAACAAGTTTCGTCCAAATCCGTCCATAATTTTTTGAGATATCCTTCTATGTGTCGTTTTTGCCCCCCTTCCCTATCTCCGTTTTTGGCCCCAATGGTGAAGAATCACTTATAAAATTGTAGTAGCCGGATCCGAATCTTCACCAAAATCGAATCATTTCGTCCTTATCACATACACTACCTTCCTGCCAAATTTCGTCTGAATCCATTCACAACTTTTTGAGATATCTTGTTCACAAACAAACGGATAAGCGGCAAACAGACAGACAGACAGGGGTGAAAACATAACCCCCATCCACCTTTGGTGGCGGAGGTAATAAAATTGATGTCACATGTACTTTGGGAAGTCACCTATTTTCACAACTATGCTCGAACGACAGACTCTTCTCAAGATTTGGCAGTTTGCTCAAATTACCAGATTTCCTTTATTTCAATTTTGATGCTCTACCACCATAAGACTCACAACTCGAGATGAATTCAAAATCTCCTTCAAAGTCTTTTGATCATTATATAGGAAATTGTCCTCTCCCAATTGTTACATCTTTCGTGTATTCGGTTCAGCTTTAGTTGTTTTTTTAAGCCATCCGTCTTTATTTTTATGAGGTAGGAAAATAATTGCATCATCATAAACCACGAAAGTTTTTTTTTCATCAAACTTCCATATTTGTATTGCAAATATTATAGTTCACATGAGACGTGCCATTGGCTTATGACGCAAATAGCGAGTCTGAGGGATTATCGCAAAACCACACGGTGTGGTGAAAAAGCTGCTCGCTCTGCATACGGACCGCCCTCGCAGGACAGCAGCAAATGTAGCTCTCTGCAAGAGGGTCAAATCTCCATGTGAGTAAATTCATGTAGTCACTAGAATTTTCGTTTAGTTTCACCGGTTCCGGTGGGAGGAGGCTTGTTAGTTTAAACGGCCATATATTTACTATGTACACTAAGGTGGATCAGCTCGTTGCGCTTGCCTCACCACACCTTGCTACAGAGACACGGATGTGCTTGTTTTAACTGAGGATGATGATCTGACTGAATTTGAGTTTCTGTGTTGTTATGATTTACACCAATCATAATACAAACTTTTTTTGTACAAATTTACTTGTAATATTGCTGATATTATTTATTTTTAATTTATTTGTAATCTAAAAAGGTCCAAGTGGTCTAAAGCTCGAAATGGTCAAGGCTCCAAGCTGGTTTAATGGGTCTAAACTCTAAAGGGTCTTATGGGTCTTTGTGGTCTTAAGGGTCTTCATGGTCTTTAATGGTCTTTGGGATATTTGTGTATTTTAGGTATTTTGGGTCTTTTCAATCCTCATGGTTTTTAAAGGTCTTCAGGGTATTTTGGCTCCACTGGGGTATTTGGGCTCCTCTGGGTTATTTTGGGTCTTCGGGATCTTTGGGGTATTTTGGGTCTATGAGATATTTTGGGTGTTTTGGGACTTCAGGATACTTAAAGGTTTTCAAGATCTTTTGGGTCCTTGTGGTCTTTTGGGTTATTTGGGTCTTCTTGGTCATTATAGGGTTTTCAGGGTCTTTTTTTTTGTATACAAGATAGAGGCTCGTGTAAGAGCTAACATCAATCACAAAAAGACAAACTGACACATAAAACATGATAAAGGGAGCGGGAGACAAGATGGGGAGAAAGAGGGAAGCACACAAGTACAACATTTGAGAGCAGGGACATTGGGAGAACTGTGGGAGGGAGAGGGCTTGGGGGGAGGGGGCATGGGAAGGGTGGTGGGGGGTGGTAGAGGTATAAAACACATGGACACTGCGAGGACTTCCAGGAAAGAAGGCGGTATTTCAAAAAAGTGGCTCTGGGGTGAATTAACGGGGGTAGAAAAGATCAAGGTTTTGGATGGGGAAGATAAGAGATGGTGGAGAACAGCTGTTTTAAAGACTTGGAGGGAAGAGTGGGATTGGAGAGAGTGAGGGAGTTTGTTCCAGAGGCGGGAGAAAAGAGGAATGAAAGAGTGAAGGTGAATAGAGAGTCTTGATTTCGGCAAAATAACCATAAGAGGGTTGCAGGCAGACAACTAATTTTATATATACTAGGGCATGCCCGTACTATATATATATCTAAAATTATATATACATATATATATATTATATATGTATATATATATATATATATATATATATATATATTATATATATATATATATATATATATATATATATATATATATATATATATATATATATATATATATATATATATATATATATATATATATATATATATATATATATATATATATATATATATATATATATATTCTTATGTGTGTATATATATATATATATATTCTTATGTGTGTGTATATATATATATATATATATATATATATACTAGCAGAAGTACCCGGCATTGCCGGGCGGGGGAGGGGCGGGGGTTTGGGAAGGGGAGGGGAAGGGGGAAGAGGAGGGGAGGGGAACGGGGGGGAGGGGAGGGAGGGGAGGGGGAGGAAGAGGGGGGAGGTGAGGGGGAGGGGAGGGGGAGGGGCGAAGGGGGAGCGGAGGGGAGGAAAGGGGAGGGGAGGGGGTCGGGAGGAAGGGGGAGGGGAGGGGAGGAAAGGGGAGGGGAGGAAAGGGGAGGGGAGGGGGTCGAGAGGGGGAGGGGGAGGGGGAGGAGAGGAAGGGGGAGGGGAGGGGGAGGTGGGGGAAGGGGAGTGGGAGGGGGAAGGGGGGAAGGGGAGGGGTAGGGTGGAGGGGGAAGGGAGGGCATAGGGTGGAGGGGGAAGGGAGGGGGAAGGGGAAGGGGGGGAAGGGGAGGATGGAGGGGGGAGGGGAGGGGGGAGGGAAAGGGGAGGATGGAGAGGGGAGGGGAGGACGGAGGGGGGAGGGGAGGGGAGGGGGCCATTACATTCCACACACACAAACTGTTTTATGTTCAATGGTCCGGCAGCGGGATGGAACATCACGTGATCGCTCTGAGCGAATCAGCACGCTGCTCTGCCACCGGCTCAGATTCCGTGTATAATATTCCTTGGGGAGGGGAGGGGGAGGGGGAGGGGAGGGGGTGGGGGAGGGGAGGGGGAGGAGAGGGAGGGGGAGGGGAAGGGGGGAAGGGGAGGGGGAAAGGGGAGGGGGTAGGGTGGAGGGGGAAGGGAGGGGGTAGGGGGGAGGGGGTAGGGTGGAGGGGGAAGGGAGGGGAAAGGGGGGAAGGGGAGGATGGAGGGGGAGGGGAGGGCGGAGGGGGGAGGGGAGGGAGAGGGGGGAAGGGGAGGGGGGAAGGGGAGGATGGAGGTGGGAGGGGAGGATGGAGGGGGAGGGGAGGACGGAGGGGAGGGGAGGTAACATTACATTACACACACACAGACTGTGTTTTATGGTGTGGCGGCGGGGATGGAACATCACGTGATCGTTCTGAGCGAATCAGCGCGCTGCTCTGCCACCGGCTCAGATTCCGTGTATAATCCTCGCTGAAAAAAAATCTATGTGAAACATGCTTCTATCTATGCTAAATCATGCTAAATCATGCTAAATGCTAATCATGCTAAAATCTATGCTACTTGCTGTGAGATTATGGTGGCAAGGAACATCACGTGATCGCTCTGAGCGAATCAGCGCGCTGCTCTGCCACCGGCTCAGATTCCGTGTATAATATTCCTCGCTGAAAAAAAATATGGATCTAAAGATGAAAGAAAAAAAAACCTATGTGGTGTGAATGGCAATGTTCCTCGCTGAAATGTGAAAAAACACAAACGCTTTTCGCTCTGAATTACGTGCGAACGCGTAACTGTGAGTTTATGGTGGCAAGGAACATCACGTGATCGCTCTGAGCGAATCAGCACGCTGCTCTGCTACCGGCTCAGAATCTGTGTATAATATTGCTCGCTGAAATGCGCTGAGGTAAAAATATGGTAAAAAAATATTATGAAATATTTTTTTTTAGGTCAGCCATGTTCTTCCCAGGCTCAATGGCCATGTCTATGCCAAATATCAAGCACGTGAGCCTCTCCGTTTAGGAGTCTATCGGTAACATTACACACACACACACACACACACACACAAACTGTGTTATATATATATATATACATATGCATATTAACCCGTTGAATTTGGATTACCTTTTTTTTTGATACGCACTGTATATCTATATATATATGTGTGTGTGCAGTGTCTGTGTTGTCTTGTCTTGTCTTGCTTTGTCACTGAACTACTCCCTCAAAATGTTGTGAAATCGTACCAAATTTCTGGTATGCACCTATCTCTCCCGTGGGTATCTCCTAAGGGTTTGTTTTTTTTAATGCTCGAATTTTTTTTTTTTTAATTTTTTTCAACCTAATTCTTCAATTTCAATTGTTTATAAAATGTAATATCATGTATATTACAAATACATTTGTGCAAAATAATTGTTTGAATTATGATTGGTGTAAACCATTACAACACAGCAACTCAGGTACAGTCATGTATATATATATATATATATATATATATATATATATATATATATATATATATATATATATATATATATATATATATATATATATACAGACTTGGCATTTAATATGGAATATTTTTTTTCTGGGGGTGAACTTACTTTACAAGATGTCTTAAAACCAAAAGTTCATTGGAATTATGTTGAAATTATTCTACATTTTGTTAATGTGACCTTTAAAAGAAACAAAAACCACATTTGACATTTCAAAACAAATAAATTGATCCTTGAAAGTGATGTAAACTGATATCGAACTCAATTCATGGACAGTACAGTGTTAACAATCTGTGCGTTTTCCAGAAGTATCTCTTTATTTTGCACATTAGCCAAAAATATTTTTAACAAAAACAAAAGTTAAATTACGACTGGGATTACGGACAGTAAAATTACAGTTCAGTACTTCGTGTAACCCCCACGAGCATTCAGGAGAGCACGTACACGTTGAGGCATGCTGTTCACGAGATTTGCCAAGGTTTGGACAGGAATCGCTTGCCATGCAGTGACAATAGCCTGCTGCAATTCACGCACAGAGGTCGGCTGCTGGTCCAAGTGGTCGATTTGACGCGTTAATTCTGCCCACAAGTTCTCTATCGGATTCATATCCGGGGACATGGCAGGCCACTCCATACGCTCTACACCACGGTCAGCAAGAAAGTGTTGGATCATGCGAGCACGATGAGGCCGTGCATTGTCATCTTGGAAGACAAAGTTTCCTCGAAAGGTTGCACGAGCAAATGGAAGCAATGTTTCTTCCAGAATGGCCCTGTACTTGAACTGGTTCAGGTTTCCATTCAGAACAACCAGGTCAGTTTTGCCCCCTGCATGAAAAGCAGCCCAAACGGTCACCCCACCACCTCCAGCTTGGACTCTTGGCACTATACAATCTTTGTTGTCGGCTTCATGCACTTGTCTGCGCACTCGGACACGGCCATCTTGACGATAGACCAGAAATCTGGACTTGTCACTGAAGATCACGTGATTCCAGTGTCCTGGCTGCCATTGACGGTGCTCTCTGGCCCACTGCAATCGGCGCTGGCGGTGTTGTCTGGTCAGGCGTGGCTTTCTCAGGGGACGCCTGGCACGATAGCCTGCTTGAACCAGTCGTTGGTTGAATAGCCTTCTGGATACAGGCACATTTGTCAGTTGCTGCCACTCAGCCCCAAGCCGATTAGCTGACTTGGTACGACCATTGCGGACTAACCGGTGCAGCTGGCGATCATCCCTCCTTGTGGTTCTGCGGGGACGTCCTGGCCTCGGTATTGGAGTAGGGACACCCCTCTGAGCATTTCGTTTCAGGATCTTTGACACCTGACCTTGACTGATGCCATACTGCCGAGCAATAGCACGCTGTTTCATGCCGTAATTTCGTAAAGCCACCACTCCATGACAAACAGCATTGTCGAGTTGACGGACCATCTCCAGAGGAAGCGGCAATAACTTTTGGAGACGTGCAGCAGTTGTTTTCCACTCATACAGAATGCAACAACCCTTGTATACCCGACTGTGAAGCCAATCATCAAATGCACCTGCCCGTACATTTTGCCACGCCACCTGTGATATAATCCTGTTGTTGAATTCCTGCTGCGACAGACAATCAGTGACATGGTTCTTTTAACAAATAAATCACCAAAGTGTAAAAGAAACTCACCAGATTGATATACTGAGTTAAGAAAGTACACCCAAGTCAAGAAAAAAAAAAATTCCATATTAAATGCCAAGTCTGTATATATATATATATATATATATATATATATATATATATATATATATATATATATATATATATTGTTACGGGTCGCGGACAAGATGTTACTTTGGGCCGAGCGGATGGTCAACCGCGACCGTTACAGGATCCCCGATTGGCCCGACTCCCCCAACGTTGACCAGATCGCGCCACAGATATTCAATTTGGAAACCTCTAAAGCGACTGAAAGAGAAGGAAGAGAGAAGAAGACAGAGTACGGAGGATTAACAGGATTTATTATACACACAAGCAAAAAGAAGGAGCGATCAAAGTTATTTACAAGCAATGGATGGAAGAAGCAGTCACACAGTGAATCGTTAGCTTATACTATTCAATTTACTTAACCCCAGGACAACGATTAGGACAGACGACGTTCACACTTACACGAGGGAAATTGCAGGCAGGAATGGCGGAGGTGGGTTGCTGGAGAGGGAGGCAGGGTCAGGTCCCTGCAACCGGCAGGGCTGGAGGTAGCCGCTCCCAATTCTTCGCGTTTTTGGCGGGAAAACCCTCGGTCGCGTCGACGCTGCTGATGCTGTGGACGTCACGCGCTGGCTCGGTCACACCTGCTCCTCTCCTTCTGGTGGAGCCGTCTCCCTCCTCTCAGCGCGTCTCTCCAAAGCTTGTTTCATCTCCAAGTACCTCTCCTTTTTGGTTTGGAGCGTCTCTCATCTCTCATCTCACAGCTCACAGCTCAGCTCACAGCTCATCTCTCCTCTCATCTCATCTGTCATCTCACATCTCATCTGTTCTCATCTCCCGAAGCAGTCCCTTCCAGTCGCTTTTATTACTCGGGTCGGAATCAAGCCGCCGGCTGCGAGGGCACGCCTACCGGGTCGCTCACCGCGGTGCTGGTTGGCTGTTAGGGCTGTCCGATTCCCCCTTTGATCATGACGACGTGCCACGCCTGTGAGTTGGCGGCTCCTACCCCCCTCTTCTCCGAGATTAGCACATGGGCAATGGCGGCTTGCGGGATTGAACACCACTCGCACCGCTTTTGAAAGGAACTTTGGAGAGCGGAGATGATTGGGGAAATTGAAAGGGGCCTACGCTTATTTCGTTTGATACAATGCAAAGTCAATCTAGTGGGAAACACATATTTAGCCTACATAGAATAAGGAAATAAGCTATTTAAAAAGATATATCGTGGCCTGTGTGTAAGTTTCATGGAATTAACTAGGGGGACGTCCTTCGACCTTATTTACTCTACGAGGGTTAGTTAAAACCCAGCAAACCAGTTCTCACATTCTTTACACTTTCCAAATTTGTTACACTGCACCCTCCTTTCTTCAGGTCCGTACCCGGGCCTACAAAACTTTAACTTAGTGTGACACGTAGGTATAATTCCCTCTACTTTTAACCTGACCCTGAGTGTGACAATCTTAAAACACAAATAAATATGTCCCCCTGCTGCATTGCACCTTGTCTAACAGATTTGCGCCCACAGGATAACCAACTTACGGAATTGTTTTCAAACTATACATTTATGGTGGGGAGCATTATTTACAGTGACGTTATTTCTTATTTACAACGCAACCCAGGACCTGTGTTTTTTTTTCTTTTTAGTGAACAAGAAAAAGAAATTCCTGTTGGGAGGGAGGAGACAGCACGCATTGCATCGATGCACCAGTACCAATACCACCAAAGCACCCAAAAGCACCAAAAGCACCACCAAGCACCAAAAGCACCACAAAGCACCAAAAGCACCACCAACGCACCAAAAGCACCACTCGGTGCACAGTCACCACTGTTCATAATAAACACAACAAAACAACTGGTGGTGGTCTTCTCTTTCTCTGCTGGGCCGATGTTCTTCCCGACGTCTTCTGGCTTCATGCGGCCTACTTGGAAATAATAAAAAGCACAACTTGTGTTCATTTTTATTTAGGGCCTCAGGGGCCAACTAAGGGTGGTCCACCTGTTTGGCATAGGTGCCACCTTACCGAGGTCCACAAGCAAGATTCCCTGGCCACTATGGCCGGTCTCCAACAGAGGTGCCCTGCCCCAGAACCTGGGGTCCATCAAGTGGTACTTGGCCGCAGAACAGCGGTCCATAAAGTGGTACATCAACGCAATGCATGCTGGTTCTGAGAATCTCGTGCGCACAATGGCCATCTCACGCACACTCCCCTCGGCGCCCAATGGCGCACAGGTCCTCAAGTGGGAGACAAAAGGGGGGAAGACAAAAGAGCGAGGGGTAAGGTCACAAGGGTACACGTCAATAAAGGCAATGCAGGGTGAAGTGCGTACGGAGAGCGAAGTGAGAAAAACTCGTCCCTACCGTACGTCACCCCCCCCTGTCACCTACACTACCCTTGCCCTTACCCCATATTTACAACAATTTACACCTTTACAAATTCGTCACTACCTCTTGTCTTCCCCATCTTTCCCTTCTACACCAAATTCGTCTCCAATCCCTCTACTTCAAAATTTGCCATCACCCAATTCATCATCAATCCTCATAAGGAGGAAGAGATGGAACATCAAGCACAATGTCACACCCACGTCATGATGCGTCTCACAATCCAAAACATTTGCATCAAAAATAATTAAACATGGCATGGTGCGGAGTACCTGTCACCTCAGGTGAGTGGATGCAGATGGTGCGAGGAGATCCTTCATCCTATCTATCCTCTAAATGACTTAACACACTTTACACTACCCGGGGTCTCTCCCTGCCAATCCATTGGCCAATTTACTCTATGCGTTCTAAAAACCAATTCCCATTGACCAAACTGTGGTGCTTCTCAATTTGGGGTCTCACTCCCCCGATTCATCTCCCTGTGCCCTGGCACAATTTCAGGACTGGGGCGTGTAACTCTCCCAGCAGGTCTACCCACCTGCACACCTCCACCACTGTAGTTGCCACCCGAGCTTACCTAGCTCCTCACCCTAACCTATCTAACTGGGGAAGGCCCCTCCTGGCTCTGTCACCCCACTGGTGCCCTCTGGCACTGGGCTACCCGGGTCCGTCCTCCGGATCCTCGGGCCTCATCCACAACTACCGGCTCCCAGAGCTCACCTGCGGCCTCACCTGGCCGACATCCTCACAGTGGTGGAGTGCCCAAACCAACTACACACACTAACAGGCTACACGCCCAGCCATTTCCACAACACTAATGCACCCATCCAAACATCATTCTTCCAACCGCACCACAGATGCCAATATCCAACCACAATTTACCTGTACCCTCTACCTAACACTTACACTACCCGCCCCGGGTATCCGTGATGGGGGTCCACTCTTCCCCCATTCACACCTTCGCACCATCCACTCCACTCCATAGTTTCCATCCTACTCACTCCATGACCATCCATTCCAATACTCCAGATATTCCACACTACCATTTATTCCACACAACCATTCTCCATACACCTGGAGATTGTGTATGTTGCACACAGTTGCACACCTGTGCACTCACACCTGGTGCCACCTGCACCCTCCTCCTCTTCCTGGACCATTCGGTCAGCACAATACACAATCACCTTCACTCACTCATACACTGCTCCATCCACCTGTTCAGTTGCACACCTGTGCAATCACACCTGTTCAATCACACCTGTTCAATCCTCACCCACACGGCATCATCTCAGCTAACTACTCCCCTCTGAAACTTGCGCTTCCCAGTCGTCCCTTTAAACTATTGCGCTCCCACGTCATTATAATCCACACTAATCTACCTGCGTCCCCACTACAGGTATCCTTGTCACTAACTAATCTTAACGTTACCTAATGTCATCTCTCTAGATCCCTACACACGATATATCCTAACCCTCCCGGGCTAGTTTTCACTGCCATCAACCCCATAACTAGTGCTCCTTTGCCCCCCCCCCCCCCGGTGGTGTGAGGGATGACAGAGTTGCCATCCCACCACATCGGGGAGGTCCCACTATAAATTTTGCACACCTAATCCAACAAATCAAAAATTTGCCAATCATCTGTCAATCACTGTACCATTACCAATCATCACTCTGCCTATCCTTTGCCAATCATCAAATTTTGTCTTTTTCTAATTTTGGGTCCAAAACACTAACCTCATCACCCGTCTACTTATTAGGTCCTCTCGGTGCGCCAATTCCCTTCTAAAGCTCGGCTTCGTACAGCCGAGCAATGAATGCGGGTTGTTTTGTGCCAGCGGCTGGATACGTCCCGCATTCGGGGCAGGGACGGGGGCTTACCCGGGCCGAGATCCCACGCACCACCTCGGCGTGGAGCCATCCAATGTCCCGATCTCGACCTGCCGGCACGTCTCAACAAAAAGTGGTCGCCATGACGACCCTTCCTATCAAGCTGCCCGCTCCGCCTAGTGGAGCACGGACGCGGCCATTCCAAGCGAGGCCCAGCGTGGATCGCGTACGGCGGTCCTTTCGAACCCGCCGTGGCTCGGATCCCCGCTGGTTCTCGCGGCACGCGAAGCCCGGCACGCACCGAGGGCCCGATTCGGCTAAAAGTCGCTCTAACCGCTAACCCGGTTACCGTCGATGCCTCACCTGCATGCTTACACGCATACGCTACCCCTTTCTTGCTCATACCTCCAGCTGTTCCCATGCTCCTCGTACCTTTCCTTACACACCTCGGTACACTCATTCCGCTCACAGACTTGGTCACACACCTGACCACCGACCACCTTTGCACGCATTCGTCGCTCGCACACCTCACCAACACACCTCTTCGCGCCCCTTCCTCGGTCACCTCCTCTGTGACTATCACAGGTGTGCTCTCACTCGCACACCCAACCACGTGCGTCACGACCAATTCCAGCGTGCATTCCCATACACGCTCTACCATTCCAGGTGTGCATCCTTCCATTCCAGGTGTACATCCTCGCTCACCTGTCACAACCAACTCATGCTCCGTGTCACTCTCACTACTCTCACCTCCACTCTTGACAACGCACTCACCCTTACTCTCGACAGCACACTCTTTCCTCATGCACCCGTCCGTTACACACCTTTCTCGCGCACACTCTCCCGTTACATCCTCTGTAACACTCACCACAGGCGTACACTTTCTCGTTACATCCTCTGTAACACTCATCACAGGCGTGCATTCCCCCTTACTCTTGACAGCATGCTCTTTCCCCATGCACCCGTCCATTACACACCTTTCTCGCGCCTCCTCTTGCGCACACTCTCCCGTTACAGCCTTTGTAACACTCCTCACTACGCGCTTCCATGTGCTCCCACGCACACGCGCTACAACCAACTCACTCTCGACAGCACACTCACTGGTCGGCGCGCACTTTTTCCTCACACACCCCAGAGTCGGACATTCTCGCACACCTCTTTTTTCGCACACCAGACCTGTCGCACACTTCACCAACGGCCTCTTACGAACACCCGGGTCCACATCAACCCCCAAGCCGACTGAAGCTTTCCTCACATCATGTACATTTCCGATTATATCGCCACTCACCTTGGCACCTCGTCTCCGCACCTCCTTTGCCACCTGCAAACTCTTTATTTGGTTAGTGAGCAGCACATCATGAGTTGAGCACCGACCTTGTACATATTCCATTACTTCCTCCTTTATCTCCCTCTTAGTTTCTGTCCATCCCTTCTTAATTTCACTCACCTCGTCTTCCACTTCTTCTAATTTTTGCTTCACCTCTTTTATTTCCCGGTGCGTCTCCTCAAGTTCGTCCTCTAAGGCTACCGTGACCGTCTCTATGTGCATCCTCACCTCTCGGTCCTTCGTCTCCATTATCTCTGTCACCTCGTCCACCCTCATTGTCAGTCCCTCACGTACCATCTGACATTGCTTCTGTGTCGCTATTAAGTCATTTTTAATTTCTTTTTGTGTCGCCTTTAACCCTCCTAGTACCGCAGTGTTCCTTTGAACCTGCTCCACTAACTCCGCTTGTCCCTCTGTCAGCTGTTCCACCTCCTCTGTCAGATCTTCTATTCCCCCTTGTAACCTCGCCGTATTATTTCTCACCTCTTTCTCTATATGCTTTTCGCCTCGCTTTACCTCCTCGCGTACCCCCGAGACCTCCTCACTTACACCTCGTCGTATCTCCTCCTTCATCTCCTCCCTCTCTTTTGTAGATGCTACCCTCATCTGTCCCAATTCATCCCTCTGAGCATCCAGTTTACTTTCTAACCCGATTTGCACCTCCTCTATCTGGTTCCCCATTCGTTTGATTTCCCGGGCAGATTGTTCCCCTATTTCCCGCAATTTGTCTTCCATCCTATTTTCTAACCCCATTAACCCATTTTTCACCTCTTTTATCCCATTGTCTAACCCCTCAAATTTTTTTTCTAATCCCTTAAAATTATTATCTAATCCCTCAAATTTGTTTCCTAATCCCTCTATTCTACTCCCTAACCCTCCGATCTGGGCCCCCATGTCCTCCCTCAATTTCTCGCTATTGGACCCCATGTCCTCCCTCAATTTCTCGCTGTTGGACCCCATGTCCTCCCTCAATTTCTTGCTATTGGACCCCATGTCCTCCCTCAATTTCTCACTATTGGACCCCATCCTTTGTTCTAACCGTTGGCTATTGGCCCCCATCCTTTGTTCTAACCGTTCGCTATTCTGGGCCATAAGGGCCTTCATTTGTATTAAAAAAAGGTTCAAATCCACCAGCGGCGCTGCTACGGTTGCGGGTGCCGTGGCCATGTGCGAGGCGCCATTTTGCGCGCCCGTAACCTCGTGCGCGAGGCCGCCATTTTGTGCACCTGATACTCCCTCAACCACATTGCCATTGCTCTCCTCCTCCCTTTCCTCCACATACATTTCCCCGAGGTCCTGGGTTACCCCTAACCCGTCTATCTCCCCCACCGACATCCGATCGCCTTGATTGTCCATGGCGCGATCTCAAAATTCGGGTTTTATAAAACAACAAAATTTCGGCAGCTCGTAATTTTGACCAAATTTTTTTCTACACGTTTTAAAAATTTGGTTCGGGCCTCGTATCCCACTCCTAGACACAAATTGTTATGGGTCGCGGACAAGATGTTACTTTGGGCCGAGCGGATGGTCAACCGCGACCGTTACAGGATCCCCGATTGGCCCGACTCCCCCAACGTTGACCAGATCGCGCCACAGATATTCAATTTGGAAACCTCTAAAGCGACCGAAAGAGAAGGAAGAGAGAAGAAGACAGAGTACGGAGGAATAACAGGATTTATTATACACACAAGCAAAAAGAAGGAGCGATCAAAGTTATTTACAAGCAATGGATGGAAGAAGCAGTCACACAGTGAATCGTTAGCTTATACTATTCAATTTACTTAACCCCAGGACAACAATTAGGACAGACGACGTTCACACTTACACGAGGGAAATTGCAGGCAGGAATGGCGGAGGTGGGTTGCTGGAGAGGGAGGCAGGGTCAGGTCCCTGCAACCGGCAGGGCTGGAGGTAGCCGCTCCCAATTCTTCGCGTTTTTGGCGGGAAAACCCTCGGTCGCGTCGACGCTGCTGATGCTGTGGACGTCAAGCGCTGGCTCGGTCACACCTGCTCCTCTCCTTCTGGTGGAGCTGTCTCCCTCCTCTCAGCACGTCTCTCCAAAGCTTGTTTCATCTCCAAGTACCTCTCCTTTTTGGTTTGGAGCGTCTCTCATCTCTCATCTCACAGCTCACAGCTCAGCTCACAGCTCATCTCTCCTCTCATCTCATCTGTCATCTCCCATCTCATCTGTTCTCATCTCCCGAAGCAGTCCCTCCAGTCGCTTTTATTACTCGGGTCGGAATCAAGCCGCCGGCTGCGAGGGCACGCCTACCGGGTCGCTCACCGCGGTGCTGGTTGGCTGTTAGGGCTGTCCGATTCCTCCTTTGATCATGACGACGTGCCACGCCTGTGAGTTGGCGGCTCCTACCCCCCTCTTCTCCGAGATTAGCACATGGGCAATGGCGGCTTGCGGGATTGAACACCACTCGCACCGCTTTTGAAAGGAACTTTGGAGAGCGGAGATGATTGGGGAAATTGAAAGGGGCCTACGCTTATTTCGTTTGATACAATGCAAAGTCAATCTAGTGGGAAACACATATTTAGCCTACATAGAATAAGGAAATAAGCTATTTAAAAAGATATATCGTGGCCTGTGTGTAAGTTTCATGGAATTAACTAGGGGGACGTCCTTCGACCTTATTTACTCTACGAGGGTCAGTTAAAACCCAGCAAACCAGTTCTCACATTCTTTACACTTTCCAAATTCGTTACAATATATATCTATACTAGGGCATGCCCGTACTATATATATATCTAAAAGTATATCCCCCCCCCTCTATTTACATGCAATGGTTTGGTCCAAAGCTAACGGCTTGCGAGTACGGTGACAATCCCCCCCCTCTATTTACATGAAATGGTTTGGTCCAAAGCTAACGGCTAGCGGAGTTTGGTAAAGAAATCGCCATAGCGTGCACAAATGCGCAGGAAAGCGAAAGAATCGCAAATTAGTTTTAATTAGTTTTAAAACATAGTTTAACGCCAACATAGCGGCAACATAGTTTGCCAACGTGAAATAAATGAATACGCTCTCAAATGTGCCAAAAAAAAAAATAAACGCTACCCGTACGCTCTACCCCGCCCGTACGCCCGTAAACAAAAAAAACAACGCTCTTCGCTTCCGCCCTTCGCTCTGACTGAATTGGGAGAAATAATGCGCATAAGAAATCGAGAAATTATTATTTTCTCCGGAAGAAATCGAATTACGTACCGTAATGGCGCACGCGCTGGGCTCAGCATCAGCTCGCTCTCACATCGGCCACGCCTACGCAATAACGCGTTCTGTGATTGGATGCCGGAAGTGCAGTCCTCACTGTCCGGAAGGTCGCAAATCGCAGTTACGATGAATCGCAAATTAGTTTTAATTAGTTTTAAAACATAGTTTAACGGCAACATAGTTTGCCGACGGGAAATAAATGAATACGCTCTCAAATGTGCCATCCGAGGCAGAGTGTGTTCGCCACGTTCGGCACACGCGATAGCTCGCTGCTCTCTGATTGGTTGAATCGTTTTTTGGACATAGCTCGGTAAGTAATTGTCCGATTAATATGAAACCTTGAAAAGGCACATCCTCGGGTCCCCAGCAATATACCTGGCAAGTTTCAAGTATATCGGACCGGTAGTTGTCGAGAAACAGCGGTCACAGACAAACAAACAAACAAACAAACATACACACAGAGATTAGTGGAATTATAGATAGATATCTGGGCAGTGTCTGTGTTGTCATTGAACTGCTCCCTGAAACTTTTGTTTCCGTGGTTGTGAAGTGTGTTTAATAACGTGGTGGTTGTTTTTGAATCATGTGGTGGTGAGATATTTTGAATTATGTGGTGGTGAGGTGTTTTTAAATCACGTGGTGGTGAGGTGTTTTTAAATCACGTGGTGGTGAGGTGTTTTTAAATCACGTGGTGTTGAGGTGTTTTTAAATCACGTGGTGGTGAGGTGTTTTGAATTAAATGGTGGTGAGGTGTCTTTAATTATGTGGTGGTGAGGTGTTTTGAATTACGTGGTGGTGAGGTGTTTTAAATTACTTGGTGGTGAGGTGTTTTGAATTACGTGGTGGTGAGGTGTTTTAAATTACTTGGTGGTGAGGTGTTTTTAATTATGTGGTGGTGAGGTGTTTCAAATTACTTGGTGGTGAGGTGTTTTAAATTAGGTGGAGGTGAGGTGTTTCAAATTACATGGTGGTGAGGTGTTTTAAATTACATGGTGGTGAGGTGATTTGAATTATGTGGGCGTGAGGTGTTTTAAATTACATGGTGGTGAGGTGTTTTGAATTACTTGGTGGTGAAGTGTTTTGAATTACGTGGTGGTGAGGTGTTTTGAATTACATGGTGGTGAGGTGTAATCGTTCCAAACTTCCAGTCTGCACCTACCCCTCCCGTATGTATACTGAGGGGTTATTTTTTGAATTTATATATATTTTTTCAACCTAAATCTTCAACCTAATTTGCTTATAAAAATGTAATATCACAAACACTACAAATACATTTGTGCAAAATAATTGTTTGTATTATGATTGGTGTAAATCATGACAACACAGCAACTCAGGTACAGTCATTATCCTCATCTAAAACAAGCCTGTTCCTCTGTAACGACGCGTGCTGAGGTGAGCGCAGCGAACCGAACCAAGCTAGTTTATATTGTTATGAATTTGGGGTAGAGGGGAATATCTAGATCTAGGTAGATCTGTGTACGTATCATGCTTCATCTGTTGTGATAGAAGAACCACCTCGATGTAAGCAAGTCAGGGACCTGTAGCCCGTATGTCAGAATAAGCTGCGTATCAGCCCGCCACGAGACGGCAGGGCTTGGTAACTAGAATTAGAGAATATGCTAACTCCATTGTGTGTCGTTCCCTCTGTGAACATACGTGTGTCCCTTATGGCAATGCACTCCCATAGACATTAAATAGGCCCTTAGTGCACACACTAATTAAATTCCCACCCTTACAATGACTGACAGGAAAAACCATCAGGCAGCAGCCGCGCAGTATGCCACCATGGCGACAAACAACGGCAGCCAAACAGTTCAATCTTGGTTATATCAGACCACAGAATCCCTTGGTTAATACCGGAGAATCATGAATACCTTCAAGGTGCATGGATCAAGGTGCACGCGCGTACCGAAGAACCGCGTGATCAAACCCTCGCTTTCACACACCTTATTCAATTGCGTGCCGAGCTGATTTGCACGGTGTGGAAAGCGGCGTTACCCCACGAGATTTATGTACCTGAGTCTAGCCAAATGTGGTCCCGGATGATGCTCGGCCAATGGAGAAAAGACGTACCGAACAGGTTGGAAAGTAACAACAAAATGTACAGCCTTTTATTTTGAAGGCACAGAGAAACAGAGATTAAGATTCAGCTTATCAATTATTACCTAATAATAACCCCGACTTCGCGCCTTCACACTCTGACACACACACACACACACACACACACACACACACGGAAAAAGACACTGGTTAAGGGCGTACCGATGTACGTGCTGGAATTGCCTCACTGGTGATCACGTGGTCTGGTGTGCGCGGCTCGCAGTTCGATGAGGTCATGTCTGAAGGACAAACCGCCGCCTCGAAGTCAGCACGGACAAACTTAGCACAGGTAGATGAACTTCAGCGCAGGTGAGTCGTGTAGAAATGCCAATGCTTGCAGGTCAGCCGGATGGCGCAAAAGATCGGAAAAGAGGCGGTGGTGGTCGACTAAACACAAAGGCCAAAACATGTGTCGTCTGGTGGAGCCAAAACAAGAGAGTCCAGAGCAGGGTGTCGTCCACGTGGCAAAATCCAAGGCAAGAGAGTCGTGTCGTTCACGAGGCAAAATCCAAGGCAAGAGAGATCGTCCTGTGTGCAGCAAAATCCCAGAAAAAGAGAAGCATGTCGTCCACGTGGCAAAATCCAAGGCAAGAGAACAGAGCAGGAGGTCGTCCTGTGCGCAGCGAAATCCCAGGCAAAGAGAATGATAATGTGCTCCACGTGGGCTTTTACCAGACCCGCCCACGTCCTTCAAAATGTTCCAGAACCTCCCATTGGCTGAGGCTTGTCGCATCATGGCGACGGGTTCCCGGCTCGCCTATGGTCACATGGGTCGTGCTTTTGGCCACGCCTACCGGCTCATTAAAAATGGCTTCCCTTAACCAACGAGGGTTTGAAATCCTGTCTAACTTCAACGCATATTGGTTTTGATTACTACACAATGGGTTTGGATTACTGGATTACTGGATTAATGGATTATTCCGACTCCTCTGGAAGAAACTTGTTATGTGGATTGTCACATTCTTCAAGTTGGCACGGTCCACAGGCAGTAGTACATGGTCGTCCATAGTCCTACCCTGAACACATGGAGTGCCCTCCCCCCCAGGCTATAGCTGGGAAAAGTTGTGCACATTTCTTTTGGAAATGTCTAAAAAATATGGATTTTGTTTATGCATACTTGTACCAAATAATATACTTATTCCTTTTGAGATGAAAATAAATTGTTTGTCAGATTTTTCAGTCCCCCCCCCCCCCCCCCTTCCCCAATATAAAATAGTCTGTCCCTTGCCATAACCTCTCAAGCTTTGTACAAACCTTTGTCTGTAATGATCACTGAATACTGTGGACTGGAGTCACAGGTGGCAGTGGTGTAGACACATTACACTCTTATCTCCAATCTGAAACACACACTTGGTTCATTAGCTGGTGAGTCAGAGGATGACGATGAATAGCGACTAACTGTAGAAGACAACAAATGCCTAATGGGCTGGTAAACCTGGCTTACTGGATTACCTGATTACTTTGTGCTTATTTAAGTAATTTTGATGATTTCCTGGGTGCCTTAAACCTAGGTATACACACTGAAAAAATCTCTCTAGGTTGACTACTATTCGACAGAGCCATTTTAGTGGATCAGGATGTCACCTTGGGATGCCATCTTGGACTTGTCAATAAATAATCAACTGATGATAATTTTATTGATTCAATTGGATTCCTTGGGCCCTAAAACCCAGGGTTAGACACCAAAACCACCTTTCTAGGTTGAATAATAATTGAGGTATGGCCATTTTAAGCTCCTGGTGGCCATCTTGGACGCCATCTTGAAAATGACCACTTTCCGGAAGTCAGATGTTACTAGATTTTTAGTATGTTATTTAGCATGCCCAATGGTACCAAAGTCCATTGAAAAACCTTTTGTATCAATTATTTTAGGGTTCAACCATATATTGACCCCTCTAACTATTTGAAGGTAAATCTTTGTGGTTACATCAGTGCTGTCCACCCGGAGAACAAATTAACGCTTTTTAGCAGTTTTCACCTCTGCTAAACAGAGGTGAAAATATCACCCCGTTCACCTTCCATGGTGGAGTTAATTACACTGGATTTTTGCTTCTATACATTATTGTCTTTCCATAACATTATGCTACATTTACACAAAACATTAGGTTCCTAACAGATATAGTTTTTAGTGTATAGGAATTAATTAGGGTTCTCGTATAAAGCGTTATGTGGACATATTGATGGAGATGAATTCCACCAAGAATCGTCAAGAAGACAAAACCGCTCCACCGCTGGATGTGCTTTGCTAATGCAAACATGGCTGAGCTCCCTCACGATCCCAGGAGACGCGTGGCTGGCAAGTGCAGAAGGTATTAAAGAAGTTGCTTTGAAGTTTTGTGTAATTATTCTTCGCTGGAACTACCAAGGCAAAGCAGTGTGAAAAACCGAATGTGTGCACGCAATGGGCTTGTTGGTCATTCTGTTTATATGATACAGTATTATATTCTTTTGTTTCTCACTCAGACCCTTCACGTGGACTTGGCTGGCTTTATAGGAAGTTTACAAATGAAAGAATATACACTGCAGTAACACATTGCAAGAAAAGTGTGTGTGTGTGTGTGTGTGTGTGTGTGTGTGTGTGTGTGTGTGTGTGTGTGTGTGTGTGTGTGTGTGTGTGTGTGTGTGTGTGTGTGTGTGTGTATGTATTCTGTTCAATGTATGATGAGACTTTTATTTTAAATATGATTTGTGAAATGTTAATTATAAAACTAAAGGGGGGGGGGGGGATATTAAGGTTAGTTAGGTAAAGAAGATGCAGTCCCACCTTCCAAGGTTCCTCTTGATTTAATGGGTATGATTAATAAAGCGTGAAGGTTTAACAATTAAGCCTTGGATCTTGGTCCTGTTTGTTTTTTTAGCTCACCTGGAACGAAGTTCAGGGGAGCTTATGCAATGGCGCGTTGTCTGTCCGTCAGTCAGTCAGTGTCTGTAAACACGTGAAACTTCTTCTCCGAAACCGCTGAAGGGATTGTGACCAAACGTGGCACAAATTATATTTGTTGTGTTGTGACTAAAGTTGGTTCACGGCATTAAAAAAAAATCAGGGTCTAAGGGGGTTTACTGGGGTCAAAGTGGATCTAGCTTTGACCCCCCCTTCCCCCTTCCCCCCCCCTACCCCCCCCCCCCCCCCCCCCCAAAATAGGAATTTGCTTTTTCCTCTGAAACTACACACACTATTTCGATGAAACTGGACCACAGCCTTCATCACCCGTGACGTACCGAAGTTTGTTCAAGGCATTAGGAAAATTGGGGTCTGAGGAGGTATACAGGATGGGATTTTTTTGTTTGTTTGTTTAAAGTCTTATGATTATGTTGGTATCACATGTTGCCCTGTCTTCTAGCAACCATTGAAATTGGTTTAAAATACCTTTATTCAGTGTTGTATACCGTTTATTGTACCAGGTGAGCATCAGGGGTATTGCCCCTATGTTTAGTGATAATTATGACGTCATAGGTCACGTCGTACGGACGCCATCTTGGGGAAAAAATTGCACCTCTATCTCAGAAACCGCTCAATGGAAAAATTTGAAACATGGTGCGTTGTCAAGTACCCCCCATGCAGAATAAGATATGTTAATGATGTCATCGGTGCCTTCAGTTATGACGTCATAATTCGACAAGTACAATGCTTGATCTGATCAGCATGAATTTTTTTTCTTTTGTGCATACTTTCACAGTCAAGGGGTGTGTATACTTTCTGAAGGCACTGGTATCCTATACATTTGTCATTTCTTACATGCAGAATAATATGCCCTGTAAAAATATATTTTTTTACTGAAATATCATGAAAGGTATTTGCTTCTGGATTTGTAAAGTGATTTGTTTGGTTTATCACAACATTCTGCCTTCATCATAGCCTGGTATCCTGGATTTCTGCCCTGCAGTTGGCAAGAAAACATTGCACACCCATGCAATGGTCTACAATGCCAAGAAAATGCAGGGGAGAAGCAATTGAAAAGAAAACTTTTCATTTATAATCATGAAATTGTGGCTTTGACAAGATATCCCTTATAATAATTTTTTCAGTTTTGACATTGGTCCTGATTCTGAATTAATTTTGCTTTTGCCTTTCTGGCTCATTAAGTTGTGGTTTTTAATACACCATCCTATGTGTATAAATAAATGTTGGAACAGTTGTGGTATTTACACTTTTTGAATGTGCAGCGAAGAATTATTATTTAACTCAGAAGGAATATCAATGTCATCCCTTAAGAAAGTTTATAAAGACCGTGTACCATGATGATATTGGTGTTCCGAAGAGTTTTTCTAGCCAGTGTCATGAGGGACCCAGTGAAGTGGTAATTAGTAACGAGTGTATGTGATCGTTACTTGGCCAAAAATTTTTTGGGATGAGTATGTTCATCGCTCTGGTTTGTCTGTTTGCGCGTTTGTCTGTCTGCTCACTTATACTTTCCTACAGGTCACAATTTTAAACCGATCTTCACGAAACTTCACCAATTGGTGGAGTTGGTGGTCCGACAGAATCCTATTTATTTTTTAGATCAAAAGGTCAAAAGGTCAACACAGGCCAAAGGTCGACCACTTTTTTCAAATTTCTAAAATCCTCAATCTTCATCTGATTGACTTGTAATTTGAATCGGATTTTCATATCATCTTGCTGAATTCAACCACCAATTACATTTGAGGTCAACAGAGGCCAAAAGGTCAACTTAGGCCAAATTTCTAAAATTGTCAAATCAAGTCACTGAATTCTACCACAAATTATTTTTGAGGTCAAAAGGATGCTCTACAGAGTACCATTCTACTTTGTTCTCTTTTGCCAAGTGTTGCTCAGAGTGATTTTTTCATTTAATTTGTTGATACACAAGGTTTTTGGTGTTGACATGTTACTGACCATGTTGTGTCTTATCGTGATGATTTAATGGATCTTCATGTTTATTACCTTCGCCACCGAAGGTGGGAGGTTATGTTTTTATACCTCTTTGTTTGTCTGTGAACAGGACATTTCAAAAAGTTGTGGACTGATTCAGCCGAAATTTGGAGGAGAGTGTGGATATGTGACAAGGACAAATTGATGAGATTTTAGTGAAGATCCGGATATGGATCCGATAATTTTAGTGATTTTTCTGCATTGAGTGATCGGGCTAAAACCGATATAAATCACGATATCTTAAAAAGTTGTGGACTGGTTATGACGAAACTTCGTGGACAGATTGGGTGTGTGTCGAGGACTAATTGATTCAATTTTAATATCTGCATCCAATAATTTTTAAATGTCTAAGTGGTTCTTCAGCATTGAGTGATCGGGCTAAAACCAATATGAATTACGATATCTCAAAAAGTTGTGGACTGGTTATGACGAAACTTCGTGGACAGATTGGGTGTGTGTCGAGGACTAATTGATTCAATTTTAATATCTGCATCCAATAATTTTTAAATGTCTAAGTGGTTCTTCAGCATTGAGTGATCGGGCTAAAACCAATATGAATTACGATATCTCAAAAAGTTGTGGACTGGTTATGACGAAACTTCGTGGACAGATTGGGTGTGTGTCGAGGACTAATTGATTCAATTTTAATATCTGCATCCAATAATTTTTAAATGTCTAAGTGGTTCTTCAGCATTGAGTAATCGGGCTAAAACCAATATGAATTACGATATCTCAAAAAGTTGTGGACTGGTTATGACGAAACTTCGTGGACAGATTGGGTGTGTGTCGAGGACTAATTGATTCAATTTTAATATCTGCATCCAATAATTTTTAAATGTCTAAGTGGTTCTTCAGCATTGAGTGATCGGGCTAAAACCAATATGAATTACGATATCTCAAAAAGTTGTGGATGTGTTCGCATGAAACTCGCTGGATAGGTTGGGTGTGGGACAAGGAAGAATTGTTTCAATTTTGATCAAGATTTGAACCCGGATTCGGATCAGAAAAAATTTCAGTGATTCTTCACCATTGAGTGTTCGGGCTAAAACCAATATAAATTACGATATCTCAAAAAGTTGTGGATGAGTTCGGATGAAACTTGCTGGATAGGTTGGGTGTGGGACAAGGAAGAATTGTTTCAATTTTGATCAAGATTTGAACCCGGATCCCGATCAGAAAAAACTTCAGTGATTCTTCACCATTGAGTGTTCGGGCTAAAAGTGATTATACAGCACGATATCTCAAAAAGTTATGGAACGATGACAAAACTTGGTGGATGAGTTGGTTAGGCGACAAGAACAAGCCGATTCGATTTTGGCTGAGGTCCGAATCCAGATCCGGCCTATCGGTGGGATACAAAACGTAAACTGTTCAGCCTTGCGGATGTATGCACTCTCCATTGAGAGTCGTTCTTGCTGTGTTCCATTCAGTTTGTGTGTAGCTTGTTTAACACCATGTGTCCTTCTTCCCCTGCCCTTGATCTCATTCTCAGTTGAACCCTGCTGTCGGCGTTTCCCTCTTTCCACTTTGCTCTAGCTCTTCCACGAGACACGATCACGTACACCAAAAAAAGGTGGATGCGACACGGGAGCCAACAGACCACTTTCCGTGATGTGAGTATTTTTTGTACAGTACTTCTTTGAATTATTTGTGCTCAAGAGGGAAATTGACTGAAAGCCACCCAAGTATCATGCTTCATGTGAAATATGCCCTTTCACTGAAGGCAGACGTTGTGGAACAGCACATTTAGGAATGCCTGGGCGCAGCGATCCAGTAAAACATGGCGTTGCGTGCTTGGCAATCCAGTCAGGCACCTTCATTTCCTCCACTGGACTCTTTGCAAGGAGAGGCATTTGCAACGCTTGTGTTTATAAGGAAAGCAAAGCTTCTAAATTCTCCAGCTGTAACGCTTTGCCGAGTTATTGGAGGCCAAGGGAGATGGTAAACTTTTACCTACACTCTACAGCAATACTTCATCGAGATATAATCCCTACTGGATGATGTTAAAGGTACTTCGGATCACGTGTTGTTTTTGAACAACGAAACATTTACTTTTATTCTTTTTTTTTTCCTCTCGTAAAACCATTTATAATACTCAGAACAATAATTGTTGCCCATAATATATAAACACAAACATTTGTGATGTTTTTTTTAATGCTTTAATGGTGTTATGGTTAAACACAAACTTTGAAGTTGCAAATTCAGGTTTTATCAACATTCTCACGCGTTTGTGTTTACCTGCTATCAGAACAAGGGAAACATCTCCCATTATTCGATGTTGTATTGTGCACAATCTTCTGTATTAACACGGTGGAAAAAGAACACTGTTTAGCAAAAATATGAAATTACAAAAACATGTACTTTCACCTTGAAAAGTTGGCTTATTATTCGTGTTAACTAAACGTTTTTTTATGCCTCGGCCGACGAAGTCGCCGGAGGCATTATGTTTTCAGATTTTCCGTCCAGCTGTCCGTCCATCCGTCCGTCCATCCGTCCGTCTGTCCGTCCGTCTGTCCGTCCGTCAGTGATAGGTTTTGTTACCGCAATAACTTGAGAACGGCCGAAGAGATCTTCGTCAAACTTGGTGCAGGTATGTATAATGAGGTAAAGATGAACTGATTTGATTTTGGGGTCACGAGGTCAAAGGCTGAAGGTCAGAGGTCATGTTAGGTAAAAATCATGTTACCACGATAACTTGTGAACCAGTGATGGGATTGTGACCAAATTTGGTACACTTACGTATAATGATGTAAAGATTAAATGAGTAGATTTTGGGGGCAAAGGGTAAAGGTCAAAGGTCAAAGCCAGTAATAGGTCTATAACTTGAGAACGGCTGAAGTGATCTAATTCAAACTTCGTACAGATATGTATAACGATGTAAGTATTAACTGATTAATTTTTTGGGTCAAGAGGTCAAAGGTCAGAGGTCATGTCGGGTAAAAATGTGATAACTTGAGAACAACTGAATGGATTTAAAGCAAACTTGGTACAAGTATTATAATGATGTAATAATGTGGGCGGAGGCATATTGGTCGACGTCCTGGCGTCGAAGAGTGTGGTTGTAGTCTTTTTTATTTATTTTAATAATGCTGGGGAAAAAAAGACATTTTAACCCCCAAACGGGTGTCGGCTCAGGTTGCGGTTTATATTTGAGTGTTGTCTGTCTGTCAGTGTGTCCGTCCGTCAATCCGCAGCCTCTGATCGAAAATCTGCACCCCCCTGAAAATCTGTCTCTGCCCCCCCTCAAACAACCCCTCACTGTGCCTCATCCCATCACCATCAAACCTTTCGTCCTCCTCATCCTTCCCTTTCTTGTAACTCTTATGTAATCTCTGACACACTATCAACTGCTCTCCTAAACTCCCCCCCCCTCATCCTTCATCTGACCCTACCCCTCCTCTCCCCTCCCCTGTCTTGCACCCGATGCTCCCCCTCTCTCCTCATTAACGGTATGGACCTCAAACATCCTGGGCCTTCGCTCAAACCTGATTGATCTCTCCATTCAGGTTGCTTCTGACAATCCAGACTTGATCTGCTTAATAGAAACTTTCCTCCTTCAAGATGTCTCTGATTCCTTAATATCTCTTCCTGGTTACTCCCTCCTCCGGTATGATAGACCTGAGCCTCGTCCTGGTGGTGGGGTGGCTATCTTTATCAAAAACTCTCTTCCTCACTCTCCTTGCACTTCCCTCTCTTCACCCCACCCCCAGGAGTACCTCTGGCTACGGCTTCCTCTCCGCTCCCACCTTTTGTTCATATGTGTTCTGTACCGTCCTTCAAACAGTGATGACTCCATTTACATTTCGCTGTCGGACAACATGGACCAACTTCTATCAACTCATCCAAACTCTCTCTTCCTCATATGTGGCGATTTCAACTGTCATCATGCCAGCTGGCTGGGTGTGGGATCCTCTCTCACCAGCCATGGCACCTCAGCAAAGGACTTCTGCGACTCATTGGGACTGACACAATCTGTCAATTTCCGGACCTGGATCGCAGTCAATGGAGCATCTTCTCTTCTGGACTTGGTTATGACAAACTTCCCTGCAAATGTCTGCTGCTCTTCTTCTGCTCCAATCGGTTCTTCTGATCATGTGCTTGTTAAAGTGGACATCTCTCTGGCCATTCTCAGAGAGCCTCCTCAGTGTCGACGAGTCTGGCATTTCACTCAGGCTGACTGGCACGGTCTGCAAGCAGCCATCAATCATCTGGACTGGTCTCCCATCTCTACCGCCTCTGACATCAATTCATCCTGGGAATTCTTCCAAAGCAAACTGCTCTCTCTCATGCACAGATTTATCCCATCTCGTCTTCAGTTGTCTTACCCTTCCTCCCGTCCATGGTACACTGAATCTTGTGGTGAGGCAGTTGCCCTGAAACAACTTGCCTTTGTCTCCTGGAAAGCAAATCCAACGGCAGGGAATCTCATTTCCTTTCACAAAGCCCGAAACAAGTGTGTGTCCACCCTCAGGAGAGCCAGGAAACAATATCTCACCATTCTCAAGACCGAACTCTCTTATCTGTCTCCCTCTTCCAAATCCTGGTGGCGTCTGGTCAAATCTGTTTCTGGTGTTTGTTCCCCCTCCATCCCCTCCCTCACCTCAAACGGCTTAACGGCTGACTCCGCACGTGAAAAAGCTGAATGCCTCAACTCTGTGTTTGCCTCTAAATCTTGTGTCCCAAACCCATCCCTCTCTGTACCCACCGTACCCAGTCGTACCCAGCTGCTCCTGGACTCTGTGTCCTTTCCTCCTGACAAGGTGGAAAAGTTTCTGTCAACCCTCGACTCTGATTCTGCAACTGGTATATATATATTTTAGATATATATATAGTACGGGCATGCCGGCATGCCCGGCTCTAGGGCATGCCCGTACTATATATATATCTAAAATTATATCCCCCCCCCTCTATTTATATGAAATGGTTTGGTCCAAAGCGAACGGCTTGCGAGTACGGTGACAATCCCCCCCCCCCTCTATTTACATGAAATGGTTTGGTCCAAAGCGAACGGCTTGCGGAGTTTGGTAAAGAAATCGCCATAGCGTGCACAAACGCGCAGGAAAGCGAAAGAATCGCAAATTAGTTTTAATTAGTTTTAAAACATAGTTTAACGCCAACATAGCGGCAACATAGTTTGCCAACGTGAAATAAATGAATACGCTCTCAAAGGTGCCGTCCGAGGCAGAGTCTGTTCGCCACGTTCGGCACACGTGATAGCTCGCTGCTCTCTGATTGGTTGAATCGTTTTTTGGACATAGCTCGGTAACTACTTGTCCGATTAATATGAAACCTTGAAAAGGCACATCCTCGGGTCCCCAGCAATATACCTGGCAAGTTTCAAGTATATCGGACCCGTGGTTGTCGAGAAACAGCGGTCACAGACAAACACACAGACATACACACATACACACACACACACAGAGATTACTGGAATTATAGATAGATTATATCACCTTTATCTATCAATATTGTTGTCTTTCTCTTTCCCTCGTGGTCCCCATGTACTGTCTTTGTCTTTCCCTCGCAGTCCCCATGTGCTGTTTTTGTCTTTCCCTCGCGGTCCCCATGTACTGTCTTTCCCTCGCGGTCCCCATGTACTGTCTTTGTCTTTCCCTCGCGGTCCCCATGTGCTGTTTTTGTCTTTCCCTCGCGGTCCCCATGTACTGTCTTTCCCTCGCGGTCCCCATGTACTGTCTTTCCCTCGCGGTCCCCATGTACTGTCTTTCCCTCGCGGTCCCCATGTACTGTCTTTGTCTTTCCCTCGCGGTCCCCATGTACTGTCTTTCCCTCGTGGTCCCCATGTACTGTCTTTCCCTTGCGGTCCCCATGTACTGTCTTTCCCTCGCGGTCCCCATGTACTGTCTTTCCCTCGCGGTCCCCATATACTGTCTTTGTCTTTCCCTCGCGGTCCCCATGTGCTGTTTTTGTCTTTCCCTCGCGGTCCCCATGTACTGTCTTTGTCTTTCCCTCGCGGTCCCTATGTGCTGTCTTTGTCTTTCCCTCGCGGTCCCCATGTGCTGTTTTTGTCTTTCCCTCGCGGTCCCCATGTACTGTCTTTCCCTCGCGGTCCCCATGTACTGTCTTTGTCTTTCCCTCGCTGTCCCCATGTGCTGTTTTTGTCTTTCCCTCACGGTCCCCATGTACTGTCTTTGTCTTTCCCTCGCGGTCCCTATGTGCTGTCTTTGTCTTTCCCTCGCGGTCCCCATGTGCTGTTTTTGTCTTTCCCTCGCGGTCCCCATGTACTGTCTTTCCCTCGCGGTCCCCATGTACTGTCTTTGTCTTTCCCTCGCGGTCCCTATGTGCTGTCTTTGTCTTTCCCTCGCGGTCCCTATGTGCTGTCTTTGTCTTTCCCTCGCGGTCCCCATGTGCTGTTTTTGTCTTTCCCTCGTGGTCCCCATGTACTGTCTTTCCCTCGCGGTCCCCATGTACTGTCTTTGTCTTTCCCTCGCGGTTGTCAGCTCTTTCACGAGCCTCGATTCAGTATAGAAAAAAAAAAAAAAAAAAAAAAAATGAAGATCAAATAATCAAATAGCTGTGTGTTGAAATATGTTGAAAAAGTCAAAACTTTATGTGGGGTGTACTTACTTTTTCACGTGACTGTATGTATTGTTACGTTTTTGTGGGTAGAGGATGAAATACCATAGTAAAGGTAGGATTGTATCGGTGTAGCATGGACCATGGATGGGTAGGAGACATCGCCATGTAATTTAAGGAGGGAGACTGGAGTTTAAGATTGTTTATGTCTTCACACGGGGGGCGGCGGGGGGGGAGGGGGGTGGAGTTATGTTTATTAGATAGGGGTTCAGATTAGTTTCCCCGGTATGTAATTGTTACCTGTGGTTTTTCCTACATTTTGCATTTACAAGGCCAGCCATAAAAACTCATGTCTTTTACAACAACAATGACAACACCAAACGTCCATTAAATCACCACCACCCCAGACAGTGCCGAACATTCCCGATCGGGATAAACCCTGCCCCACCACGGCCGACAGGACCCGAACATTTGCCGATCGGCAAATAAACCCGGCCCACCAACCGAGTAAAGGAAAAGGCTGCGCCCCGAAGTTTGTCATTGGTCAAGCAAGACCATGGGGCGATTTGACGGAGCTCGTCGATTGTACAGATTGACGTAAGAGCGAGAAGGTTTGGAAAGGAAGAAGAACGGTCTTGTGAGCTGTCTCTCGGACTGGTCTTTGTTCTCGGTCGGTCGCTCCTGTCTCAGGTGCGCTGGTGAAGATAACTTTTCGGAGCTTTTGTGGAACTTTTGCGATCGTGAAGAGGAGCAATAAGGCGGCGGTTTGCGGGGCTCTTGGCGCTTCGGATGGAGAGAGCAAAGCTGAATGCCAGCCAGCTTAAAACAATTTATTTTCTTTTATCGCTCCCTTGTTGTGTATTTGTGTCTTCGTGGAGACGTCTCAAATTAGGATTTAGTTTTACCTCACTTTTCATTTTCACCACGTTCGTATTGCAATTATTTTTATTAAAGCATTATCATGGTACTTTCATTTGTTGTGTCGTGTGTGTTTATTTGTTCTGTGGGTTCGAGAATAAACCTGTGTGGCTTCTGTCTGAGGTAAGCGCTTTGGTTCCCTCACTCGCACGCGATGGACCAACCACCAGTTTCAGCTAAGCGCCTCGGACTTAAGGACCGTTACGGCTACAGCAAGTCGAACATTCCCAAATGACTGCTAGAATCCACCTCCCAGGGATCGTGACCGATGGGCCACGCCCCGAAGTTCGTCATTGGTTGAGAGCATATGGAATGATGTAATGGGCGCAGGGATTGGTTGGGGAGTGATGTCGGTGAAGGAAAAAGGTGGGTGCGTCCCTCCCTCTCGCTCTCTCTGGTGCTGACTTCATAGCTGGTGGTCACGTTTTCTCATGTGCACTTGAGGAGAACTGTCCGGAGCCCAGAAAACCTTGCATCGTTGGAGCCAGGGGTGTTGTTTTGATTTGGTGCTCTTCGAGGGAGCTAAGGACCGGATTATGCTAGCTGGGCCGGGATCGAGCGGGGGGACGTTTGGCTGCCTGCTGCATGGCTCGGTGTGCTGGTGCGCTTGACAGGCGCCATTGGTCGGGCGCTTCAATGCACGGTCCTCTCAGCGACCGACGCCATCAATGTGCTCGCCGAGACCAGAGCTGAGTGCCAAATAAAAGGGGGGATTTTCTTTTTATTTTCTTTAATCTTTCCCTTGTCTGTTTTGTGTGTCTGGAGACCCCTGGCGTCCCTGGAGACGTCTCAATTTAGGATTTAGTTTTTACTTCAACATTCATTTTTACCTCATTACTTTATTTCATTAAATTCATCATTGTCTGGCATTTTATTTGTCGTGTGTGTTTATTTGTTTGTGGATTCGAGGAATAAGCCCTGTGGTTCCGTCGTACAGGTAAGATCCTGGTTTTCTTCGCCCGCGCGTGCCAAAAATAATACCGCCAAGTTCCAACTGCTGCCTCTGAGTTAACCGATCGGCTATCCGTCTGAGGCCGGTTTTCTTCGGCCACGGACACGACACTAAATATATGGGAAAAAATATATAATTCATATGGGTTTCAAATAATGTACAGTTTGTAGGAATGCATCCATGATGTAAATCAGCGACTTGCTTTATACATATCGGTAAACCTTTATCATGACAGATGTTTTCCTTCACAATGTCACGAGATTCCAAAAACTCCTCGGCCAAAGACTTTTATAAAGATATGAGATTCATGGCCCCAGGTCGATTCGTTTAAGAATAGCCAAAAACAGAGTATATAGCAACAATAACAAATTTGACTTCACCGTTCCAATACTTATAGAGGGCACTCGATAACATTCGATTTAAATAAGTTGTCTCTCGATCATAAACTGATGTTTGTAGACAGACAGACAGACAGACAGACGGGCATGGAGCAATTCCTTATTCCCGCTTTTCGCTTCACATGTGTGGGTTAAAGACCATGCCTCCAAAGAAACAAGATATTGGCAGGAAAAGAAGTAGGCCAAAGTGAATACGTGAAGTCAGAGCTGTAGAGAGTCAGGAGCACCAGCAAAAGCGGCAGCATGATACTGATTGTGCTTCGCAACGGGAACCCAAACCAATGCCTGTGTAACAGTACAAGACTGATCTTCATAAAGTCACACAATGTAAGACTACTTGAGTGCAAAATCTCTTCAAGTGATCATGCTGGCAGGATTGTTCTCATTCCCCGTATTCCCTTCAATTGTCTGATGGAGACTATCCCATTTGAGGGTCAGAAACGTCAATTGTCTGGGTCACTTTTGCAATAACTATAAATAAGAGCCAGTGTCAGATCTTCAAAAGTGTTGGTGTGTGGCGTGTTGATGTGTGGCATATGTGTTGTGTGTTGGTTCTGATTGGTTTGTGGTGTGTGGTTATCACGTGTTGTTTTGTGGCGTGTTGGTGTGTGGCTTTAAACATGTTGGTGTGAATGTTGCTGTTGGTGTGTTGGCATGTGGTGTGTTGGTGTGTGGTTTTACCCACAGGTAGCTTTAAGTTGTTGCTGCTCGGGTTGGGCACACCAAAAACATTTGCTTCGCCATTAAGCCAGTACAGTGAATACTACCTAACACGACACGTAATGTTGTGTATCATGAAGTTTTGGCATTATACACTACCGAACAATCACCTACCGTCATAGGTATGACCACGCCTTTTTGCATCATGATGAGGCATATGGCTGCCGGAGCAGTTTCGAGACTATTGGGCACAATCCTGGACAGGTGACCACTCCGATGCAGGATACTTGAATGTCTCATTCATCCCAGTGAGCTGGTACTCATTTTGCCGACCTCGGAAGGATGACAGGCTGAGTCCATCCGCCTGGTGTTAATTCAACAACATGACAGGGGCTTGAACTAATGACGCTGAGATCTCAAGCCAGCCACCTTAACGGTTAAGCCAACACCAGGATCATCATAGGTACCTGTATAATCATCATCGGGTCGATCTCGATCGGACATAAGCTCCAATTGGCCATCACGTTGGCGATCGTGGAGGGGCTTGCGTGCCCCGATGACCCAATGAGCTATACTGGACAGGTCTAACCAAACCAGGCAGGTCAGAGGGTAGGGGACAAACGAAGTAGCGTCAAAACCTAGAGGAGTAAAGCTCAATGCTAACTAGAACGCCACTCAGTAGAGCGCATACTCCCGCCGTGGGTTTAGTTGGAATAATACGTTTTGTTTAACATCCCCTCTCCCCAAAACAATAAATGAAAAAGAAAGTAAGCCCTAACTGTCAGATAATTTATTTTGATATATCTCGGAATTAGAGGAGAAAAACATCATTTAAGAATAAGAATAAAAGCTTAGATGCAGTAAAACAGAAAAAATCTTTCCCAAAAAAATTCCTGGATCCGGAATAATATCCTGAGCTTCACCAAAAACTAATCAATTCTTCCTTATCCCAAGGGCAATCATCCCACCAACTTTCATCCAAATCAGTTCAGAACTTTTCCAGATATCTTGTTCACAAACATACGAACACACACACACACACACACACACACACACACACACACACACACACACACACACACGCGCGGACGGACACGATCGAATGCGTTACTCCCTGTACTGGTGGGAGTAATAAACCTGAAAATCGCAGAGCCAGAACCAGAATTATTTATTTGGTCTGGGAAGGCCATGCGAGGTTTCTTCTTCTTCAGCATCTCACAACCCTGGGTGAATATGCGATCTTTTAAAAACTAAGTTGGAATTTTCCAAATCTGTTTTATTCATTTGTTAATATACCTTAGCCATTGACAAATCTGGAACTAAGTCTTTATAAGTTTATCAAATACTGACACCGCGAATGACATTCGCCGAGCTAAATGTTGATATCTCTTCTGAGGTTAAAAAAAAAAGAAAAAAGTTTTAAAGCATTATACGTATCAAACGATACATTTTATGAAACGGGAAAACCTAATACACACTTTGGTGGTTTTAAAATGACAGAATATGTCTTTATTAGAAAAAAAAAAAGAACATTGAAGACGACGCTGCTAAAAAAAATACACCGCTCTAACGCATAACCACGAGTTTAAACTACATTTACAACAAATATGAAAACTATTTTCATATCACAATGTTAAATCTATATATATAAAACACAGTTTGTGTGAGTGTGTGTGTGTGTAATGTTACCGATAGACTCCTAAACGGAGAGGCTCACGTGCTTGATATTTGGCATAGACATGGCCATTGAGCCTGGGAAGAACATGGCCGACCTAAAAAAAAAAAATTTCATAATATTTTTTTACCATATTTTTACCCCAGCGCATTTCAGCGAGGAATATTATGCACGGAATCTGAGGCGGTGGCAGAGCAGCGCGCTGATTCGCTCAGAGCGATCATGTGATGTTCCTTGCCACCATAAACTCACAGTTACGCGTTCACACGTAATTCAGAGCGAAAAGCGATTGCGTTTTTTCACATTTCAGCGAGGAACATTGCCATTCACACCACATAGGTTTTTACACACAAACTGTGTTTTATATATATAGATTTTTTTCAGCGAGGATTATTATACACGGAATCTGAGGCGGTGGCAGAGCAGCGCGCTGATTCGGTCAGAACGATCACGTGATGTTCCTTGCCGCCATAAACTCACAGCAAGTAGCATAGATTTTAGCATGATTAGCATTTAGCATGATTTAGCATGATTTAGCATAAATAGTAGCATGTTTCACATAGATTTTTTTTCAGCGAGGAATATTATAAACGGAATCTGAGCCGGTGGCAGAGCAGCGCGCTGATTCGCTCAGAGCGATCACGTGATGTTCCATCCCTGCCGCCAGACCATTGAACATAAAACACAGTTTGTGTGTGTGTAATGTAATGTTACCTCCCCCCCCCCCTCCGTCCTCCCCCCTCCATCCTCCGTCCTCCCCCCTCCATCCTCCCCTTCCCCCCCTTCCTCTCCCCCCTCCCCTTCCCCCTCCACCCTACCCCCTCCCTTCCCCCTAACCCCTCCCCCACTTACCCTCCCCCTCCCCCTCCTCCTCCCCTTCCCCCACCTCCCCCCTCCACTCCCCATCCCTCCCCTTCCCCCTCCCCCTCCCGTCCCCCCTCTCCCTCCCCCTCCCCACCCCCTCTCCATCCTCCCCTCCCCCCTCCATCCTCCCCTTCCCCCCTTACCCTCCCCCCTCCATCCCCCCTTCCCCCTGCACCCTACCCCTCCCTTCCCCCTACACCCTACCCCCTCCCCTTCCCCCCTTACCCTCCCCCTCCCCGCTTACCCTCCCCCTTCCCGCTCCCCTTCCCCCATTACCCTCCCCCTTCCACGCTTACCCTCCCCCTTCCCCCCCTCCCCTCACCCTCCTCCCCCTCCTCCCCCTCCCCTCACCCTCCTCCCCCTCCTCTCCCCCTCCCCTCCCCCTCCCCCTCCCCCCTCCTCTCCCCTCCCCCCCTCTCCTCCCCCCCCCGTTCCCCTCCCCTTCCCCTCCCCTTCCCCATCCCCTCCCCTCTCCTGCCCGGCAACGCCGGGTACTTCTGCTAGTATAGAATATATAGAAGATAATGTTAAAAAAAAATGAGCCTATCTTCCAATGGTAAAAAAATCCTTCAAAAAATTCCTGGATCGTGAATAATATCCTGAGCTTCACCAAAAACGAATCAATTCTTCCTTATCCCAAGGGCAATCATCCCACCAACGTTCATCCAAATCCGTTCAGAACTTTTCCAGATATCTTGTTCACAAACACGAACACACACACACACACACACACACACACACACACACACACACACACACACACACACACGAACACGAGTGAATGCATTACTCCCTGGTGGGAGTAAAAATTCTGATTTTGGCAGCAGGACCTCAGTGGTTGAAATGGCGAAGCAGAAAGACTTGTTACTCGGCATTTCAATGATGAAGATCATAAATTCTGAAAAAAGAATACTGCGTACTTATGTCGAACTTGTGATCACATGAGTATAACTAGAACGGCACTCAGTAGAGCGCATACTCTCGCCATGGGTCAAGTTGGAATAAGACGTTTTGTTTAACATCCCGTCTCCCCAAAACAATAAATGAAAAAGAAAGTAGGCCCTAACTGTCAGAGAATTTATTTTGATATATCTCGGAATTAGAGGAGAAAAACATCATTTAAGAATAAGAATAAAAGCTTTAACGCAGTAAAACAGAAAAAAAAAATTCCCAAAAATAATTCCTGAATCCGGAATAATATCCTGAGCTTCACCAAAAACTAATCAATTCTTCCTTATCCCAAGGGCAATCATCCCACCAACTTTCATCCAAATCAGTTCAGAACTTTTCCAGATATCTTGTGCACAACCACACGAACACACGAACATACGAACATACGAACACACACACACACACACACACACACACACGCGGACGGACACGATCGAATGCGTTACTCCCTGGCGGGAGTAATTAGCAACCAGAAGTTCGTTTTTTTTTGGAGTTTTTAAAACAAAATCGCTCGATAGTGCCGAAGCCTTTTAAAATTAATGACAGTTATATACAAGTACACATTGGTATAAATAAATACATTACAATCACCAGACATTTGAAAACAAATAAATCAAACAATTCCGGAAGTGTACGAAGTGGGTAGTACGGCTTCTTCTTCTTCCTGATCGGCATCACACTCAACTCAGAAACGTGATGAACGCCACATTCACCAGCATATATTCAACGAAAAGGTGATGAACCCCTTCCTCTCCTGCCTCCCCCACTCCCCCCCACCCGCTCCTAATATATTTATTAAATAATAATAAATATACTAGTACCGACTGCAAAGCCGCAATGAGCCGGCGAAGCCAAAGCCTCTTGCCACTATTTTACCCATCACTATGGTATCAGTAGGTTAGGTAGTTGGTATTAGGTAGGTGTAGTAGGTACCATACCTGGTAAGACTTGGTAAAAGAGAAGAGCAGACAGTCCTCCCCAATACCTGCATACCTCTTGCCACTATTTTACCCATCACCATGGCATCAGTAGGTTAGGTAGTTGGTAGTAGGTAGGTAGGTAGTTGGTAGTAGGTAGGTGTAGTAGGTACCGTACCTGGTAAGACTTGGTAATAGAGAAGAGCAGACAGTCCTCCCCAATACCTGCATACAATAAATGTCACAAGCAGCTTAAGGAAGTAACGATACGATGTGCTAGCTTAAGGCCTATTTTAAGAAATTTTAACTGGGCTTAACATACGTTTTCACAGTATGTGTGTAGTCTTCTAACTTCAGTCGCTGGCAGGACTGGTTCTCTCCGGGCACGGCAGCTTCCTCCACCAGAAGACATTAGCTTGCAGTGATTAATTCGGTGAATTCAGTCTCAACTTCGGATATTTCCGGCCGTGAAAAACTATCCGTATTTCTAAACTAAATATGTAAACCGCTTATACCGTATTTCTGGCCGTGAAAAACTATGCCATACGGCCGCGAGATTTCTAAAAAATAATTCTTCGTCAATGTTAGAATATTTGACGCCGTTTTCACCCTCCGAAACGCGTAATAATATTTTTTCAAATGCTCGAATCTCATTGGTTCTGGTGTTTGATGACGATTTTCGTTGAAGATAACGAGGTTGGTCTTAACGTATTTTAATTACTAATTAGAGGTTTCATTAGATTGTGAATCAAAGAACGACGGGTGCAACAAACTCCTATTGAACTTTTTCGCAATTGTTTTATGCAAACTTCCGCATCCGGTCGATGGCGGCCACCATTGAGTGATTTCATTTTAGAAATATTTTTGCAAATGCTCGACTCTCATTGGGTCCGGTGTTTGGTGACGCGTTTTGCTGAAGATAACCAGGCCCGTGCGGGCCGATGTTGGTCTTAAATTATTTTATTAATACATTGGAGGTGCATAAGATTGTGAATCAAACGATGACGGGTGAAAGAAACTCCTAATGGACGTTTTAAATTTGTTATGCATACTTCCGCATCTGCAAGATGGCTGCCTCCACTGCGCTTCGGATTCTTGAGCCAAGGCATAATCAGGTTTTCAACATAATACGTACGCGTTTATTGACAACACCGGCTTCACCGGCTATTAAATGAACAATTATATTTAAAATTAACAGGATTATAAATATTTAATTGATATTATTATATATAGCATGTTATAATTGTTCTATATATGTTCTGATATATATATAACCCCCGCTCTAGTAGGGAAAATGGCCTTTAAAATGCATGTTGTTGTTGTTGTTGTACATATATTTATATATATATTTATTTATATATATATTTATATGTATAATATTAACATTGAAATAAGCATGTAAATAAAATAATTAAACGCTCAATAATTTTACCGTTAAAATGTATTCCAAAACAGCATGTGTCTTTCACTGAGGAGAGGCGTCCGTCTGGCCACTCTGCCATAAAGCCCAGATCGGTGGAGTGTTGCAGTGATGGTTGTCCTTCTGGGAGTTTCTCCCATGTCCACACAGGATCTCTGGAGCTCAGTCAGTGACCATCGGGTCCTTAGTCACATCAATTACCAAGGCCCTTCTCCTCCGATTGCTCAGTTTGGCCGGGTGGCCAGCTCTAGGAAGAGTCCTGGTTGGTCCAAACTTCTTCCATTTAAGAATTATGGAGGCCACTGTGCTCTTGGGAACCTTCAATGCAGCAGAACATTTTTGTTGGCTTCCCCAGATCTGTTTCCCTCAACACAATCCTGTCTCCGAGCTCTGCAGGCAGTTCCTTCGACCTCATGGCTTGGTTTTTGCTCTGATGTGCATTGTCAGCTGTGAGACCTTATATAGACAGGTGTGCGCCTTTCCAAATCATGTCCAATCAATTGAATTTACCACAGGTGGACTCCAATCAAGGTGTAGAAACATCTCAAAGATGATCAAGAGAAACGAGGCACCTGAGCTAAATTTCAAGTGTCACAGCAAAGGGTCTGAATACTTATATCAATGTGATATTTCAGTTTTTTTTTAAAAAAATTTGCAAAACTTTCTAAAATCCTGTTTTCTCTTTGTCATTATGAGGTATTGTGTAGATTCATGAGGGAAAAAATGAATTTAAACGATTTCAGCATGAGGCTGCAACATAAAATGTGAAAAAAGTGAAGGGGTCTGAATACTTTCTGAATGCACTGTACATATATATATATTGAACCTCTATCTTGCTGATGTAGCAAGGCACAGATCGAGTCCCATAACAGTAAATGCTACACGACCTATTAGCAACAATTAAAGCGTCATGTCCCACATGATCATTGCCTCTGTCCTGTTGATTATCAGCAAGGAGGTAGGGTGCAGTCAAGCAACATGAGTTGAACCAAAAATGACTCTTCTGACTCTGAAAGTGGCATGATGCTGACGTCATGCGCATATATGAACCAACACGTCACCTCCAAACTAGAATGGCTTTTGTGATCGTGGTATTTAAAGACTCAGATTAAATACTACCTCTCCAAGTTATGGATTTAGATTTTAATGTTAATTAACTTACCTTGTCACAAGTAAACACTTTTGCATAAATACGTATTTTCAAATAAGTATACACACACACACACACACACACACACACACACACACACACACACACACACACACACACACACACACATCTCGTTTTTCCATTTCTGTTCCTCACAATTCTATCTCTCTTTTATTCACAGACACACAGACACACACACACACACACACACACACACACACACATATATATATATATATATATATATATATATATATATATATATATATATATATATATATATATATATATATATATATATATATATATATATATATTGTTGCGGATATGGGATTTGGCCTCCATCCATATCCGCTTGTAAATATTCCCCTATTTCTCCAATACTCCCCAACTATCCCCAATCCCCCATTCCCTAGTCCCATTGTCTGTAAACAACACTCTGTAGCCCCGACCTTCCCCTTTTTCCCCCATTAAATGTCGTACCCAGGTTCACCGCATCTCACGTAGACAACTATAGGACATCTTGCTAGTTATTCTTAGTCTATGTCAGACTGACTCACACAGGGATTGATGGCAAGGACTCGTTTCCATTAATTCTGACTCTTCGTTGCACCAGAATGTGATTGTATGGCACCAGTAGTAAGTTTAGGACCTCCCAATACCTCCCCGCATCTCTTCCTCATGAAACAACAACACCAACAACAACAACAGCGGCGCGGGGAGTGCGCGTCCTCACTCCGGCTTGGTTAGCCACCATTGACCATGTGCTCCGACGGGGTTACCACTCAGGGGCTCACTGTCAGCTCCTCTTCAAGGGCGGAGCCCGGTAACCCCCCGCACCCAATAAGAAGCGGCGGACCGATTCCATCTGGGGCGGAGCTAACGAGCCGTGGGCGTGTCACTCCCCGCTGGACATGCGCAGGAAGACGGAGGTGACGTCAGATGCGCCTCAGCTACGAAGAAGAAAGGACGCCACCTCCTAGCGCTGAGAGATACCTCCCGCCTCTCTGGACCGGACCGAGTCGATTCTGCCCCTGAGCCAAGGTGCACCTTGAGCCATCGACTGCCTGCCCTTCCTTGCCATCAATCCCTGTGTGAGTCAGTCTTGTCCCGTTTGTCTGTGGTCTGTCGGGAATAAGATAAGACCGTGTATAAGTGCTTATCTTTCTGTGCTGTACCTCTGTGCCGTGTAATCTAAACGTTCTGCATAACCCATATTATATCCTCCTCCGGAAGTCTTGAGAACTGTACCCCTGGTGTCGTGTCATTTAACCCAGCCGTTGTGTCCTTTCCTTCATTGATTTAGCATAGCGCGATTCGGCCAACGTTCGAGTGTAATCGGGTAACTTGTGCGAACACGGCGGCCATTCCGCTCGGTCAAGCAACATCTAAGTCGTGTCCGTAACAATATATATATATATATATTTTTATATATATATATATATATATATATATATATATATATATATATATATATAGATATATATCACATATTTATTATATACTGTGGCGGACACAGTCAGTGGGCAATAATTCCGCGCACCAGTCGGTGGCGCGAGCGTCCGGGCGTGGAAGCGCAGCTCGGGCCACGCCCGGAGCGAAGGCGTCACGAGGCGCAGGGTGGAACTGAGGACATGCCCGCCTTTCGGCCGACCGGCCACGCCCTGGGGCAAGGCGTGGCCTCGGGACATATATGCGGGCACGATAGTCGAGCCCGCCCAGTGCTTACATGCGAGCTGTTAATAAAGCATTTCAGTTTGTACAACACGTTGTGGCCTACCTTCTTGGCAAACGAATCGTGTGTGCACAGCACCACACTGGTGACCCCGACTGGTTCAGCCGTAGCTGACCCCTGAACGCGCCATGGCTACCAACGCTGTCGCCTTCAAACTCCCGGAGTTCTGGGAAACGCAAGCCGACGTTTGGTTTTTTTCAGGCCAAAGCTCAATTCCAGCTCCGGGGCATCACAGGGGACGAGACCATGTATTACCACGTGGTCGCCGCCCTCGAGCCCGGCACTGCCACCCGCGTCGTGTCCATCCTTTGGCGCCCGCCGGGTGACCAAAAGTACGCGGCGCTCAAACGTCTCCTCCTCGCCGGGGCCCCGCCTTGCTCGCTGCCAACGGAACACCCATCCGCACATTCGGGAAGCGTTGCCTCTCGCTGCGTTTCGGAGGGCAGCGCTTCAAATGGTCGTTCATCACCGCCAGCGTGCCAATGGCCCTGCTCGGTGCGGACTTCCTTTGTGCGAATGGGCTGTTGGTGGACGTTAAGCGTCGACGTCTCGTCCAGGCCGAAACCTTCAGCTCGCTCGCTTGTTCGCTGAGCGGCTCGTTGAGGGCTCACAGAGGCCGAACGCGCCGACGGCCTCCTGGACCTTCCCGCCCTCGGCGACACACGACCGTCCGTTCGGATGGATTTTATGTTGTCCCTTCTTGGAGACCAGTGCCCGGATTTCCTTTTCCGCGCGCTTTTCCTCCGCCAGCTACCTGCGCAGGTGCGGCTCGCGCTGGCTGGTTCGAACTTGACGGAACCCCGCGCCCTGGCCGGAGAGGCGGACAAATTTTTCGCGGCCTGCGACACGCAGTTGGTGTACGGTGCTGCCGTAGTGGATCCCGGTGCGGAGGCTACAGCGCCCCCTGATTCCCTCGTGGCCGCTGCTACGCCCCGCCCACTACCGCCACCGCCACCACCACCGCCGCCGGCACAGCCGGCGTGGCAGCCACCACCGCAAGCCTGGTGCTAATATCATGCCAGGTTCGGCCGCAAGGCTAGAGCGTGCCACCCGCAGTGTTCTTTCGACGGGTCAGGAAACGACCGGGCCGGCGCTCACTTGCGGCCATGAGCGTCGGCTATTCCGGCAGCCTCCTGTTCATCACAGACACCTTGTCTGGTCGTCGTTTTCTGTGTGACACGGGAGCGCAGGTAAGCGTCCTCCCTGCCTCCGCGTCCGACAAGCAAGCCACGGGCCGGGGCCCCGCCTTGCTCGCTGCCAACGGAACACCCATCCGCACATTCGGGAAGCGTTGCCTCTCGCTGCGTTTCGGAGGGCAGTGCTTCAAATGGTCGTTCGTCACCGCCAGCGTGCCAATGGCCCTGCTCGGTGCGGACTTCCTTTGTGCGAATGGGCTGTTGGTGGCCGTTAAGCGTCGACGTCTCGTCCAGGCCGAAACCTTCAGCTCGCTCGCTTGTTCGCTGAGCGGCTCGTTGAGCAGCTCGCTGAGCGGCTCACCGAGCGGCTTACCAAGCGGCTTGCTGAGCGGTTCCATCCCGGCGAAGTTAGTCTGTACGCTTCCAGCAGTGGACGAGTTTACCCGCCTCCTCGCCAGTTTCCCGGCACTCACGCGGCCCACCTTTTCAGCAGTGGCCGTCAAACACGGGGTGGAGCACCATATCCCCAACGTCGGACCACCGGTCTACGCCCAGGCGCGCCGCCTCGACCCCACGAAGCCCGCCGTGGCAAAAGCGGTGTTTGCCACGCTGGAGCGGCTGGGCATCGTACGGCGCTCCAACAGTGCATGGGCCTCTCCTCTGCACATTGTGCCCAAGCCCGGCGGTGGATGGCGGCCGTGCGGTGACTACCGCCGGCTCAACGAAACCACCACCCCCGACCGCTACCCGGTCCCGCATATTCAGGACTTTTCCGCCCGGTTGGCAAACACGACCATTTTCTCCAAGGTGGACCTCATCCGGGGCTACCACCAGGTCCCCGTACAACCGGACGATGTACCAAAGACGGCCGTCATCACACCTTTCGGCCTCTTTGAGTTCCTGCAGATGCCTTTTGGGTTGAAAAATGCGGCCCAGGCGTTCCAGCGGCTCAAGGACAGCGTCTTGCGCGACTTGCCCTTCATCTACGTCTACCTGGACGACATCCTAGTCGCGAGTGCGTCCCGGGAGGAGCACCTGCTCCACCTCCGCACGCTCTTCGAATGCCTGGGCCAGCATGGCCTGATAATCAACCCTGCGAAGTGCCGTTTCGGCGTCACCGCCATCGACTTCTTGGGGCACCGCATCACCAGGCACGGGGCCATCCCTTTACCGGCCAAGGTGCAGGTGGTCAGCAGTTTCCCGCGCCCCCGCACGATCAAGGGGCTCCAGGAATTCCTGGGCATGGTGAATTTTTATCACCGCTTCGTGCCCCGCGTCGCCCAGCTCCTGCGCCCCCTGCACGAGGCCCTCCAGGGGAAGCCGGGCAAAGGTGACATCGCCTGGACGGAGCCGATGGCCGCGGCATTTGCGGGCGCAAAGCTGGCCTTGGCCAACGCCACCATGCTGGCGCACCCGGCGCCTGATGCACCAATCGCCCTCACCACCGACGCGTCGGACTACGCGGTGGGTGCGGTGCACGAGCAGTGGGTGAGTGGTGCTTGGCAGCCGCTGGCGTTTTTTAGCCGGCAGCTTCGCCCGCACGAACGCCGGTACAGCACCTTCGATCGTGAGCTTCTCGGGCTCCACCTGGCGGTCCGACACTTCCGCCATCTTCTCGAGGGCCGTGCGTTCACGGCCTTCGTCGACCACAAGCCACTGGTTTTCGCGATGGGCAAGGTCGCCGAGCCGTGGTCGGCCAGGCAGCAGCGTCACCTCTCGGCCGTGTCCGAGTACACGACGAACATCCGTCATGTCGCGGGTAAGGACAACCCGGTGGCGGATTGCCTTTCCCGGTCCTTCGCACACGCGGTCCACCTCAGGATCGACTATGCCTGGATGGTGGAGGGCCAGACCGCCGACCCCGACGTCCAGGCCTTGTGGACCGCCGTCACGGGCCTCCGAGTCACCGAGGTGCCGTTCGACGTCGTGGGCACTGCCCTCTTGTGCGACGTCTCCCTCGGCCGGCCTCGCCCCATCGTGCCCGCTGGTTGGCAGCGCCCGGTTTTTGACGCCATCCACGGCCTGTCCCACCCGGGCACGAAGGCCTCCCAGAAGCACGTCGCGGCGAAGTTCGTCTGGCATGGCCTCAGGAAGAACGTCCGCGACTGGGCCAGGACGTGCCTCGTGTGCCAGTGCGCAAAGGTCCACCGCCACACCCAGGCCCCGTTGGCCCCGTTTACGGTGCCCAAGCGTCGGTTCGACCACGTCCACGTCGACTTGGTGGGACCTCTGCCCCCCTCGCGGGGTTTCACCCACCTCCTCACCATGGTGGACCGCACCACCCGGTGGCCGGAGGCAGTGCCATTGGCGGCGACGGCTGCGGCTGACGTCGCGCAAGCTTCATCGCCACGTGGGTTGTCCGGTTCGGCGCCCCCTCGGACATCTCGTCCGACCGCGGCCCCCAGTTCACCTCGGAGCTCTGGGAAGCGGTGGCGCAAGGGCTCGGCGTCAAGCTGCACCGCACCACGGCCTACCACCCCCAGGCCAACGGCCTGTGCGAGCGCTTTCATCGCTCAATGAAGGCCGCGCTCCGGTCCAGCCTCCGCGATGGCAGCTGGGCCGACAGGCTCCCCATGGTCCTGCTGGGCCTCAGGACGGCGCCCAAGGACGACCTGGCGCGTCCTCGGCGGAGCTGGTCTTCGGACAACCACTGCGGGTACCGGGCGAATTTATCCCCGACTCCACGGCGCAACAGCGCTCCACCCTGGAGGAGACCGCCAGGAGGTTCGCCCCGGTGCCGACGGCACACCACGGTTGCCCGTCCTCCCACGTCACCCCGGAGCTTCGCACGGCGGAGTACGTTTTCGTCCGGCACGACGCCCACCGGGCACCGCTGCAGCCCCCGTACGACGGGCCCTTCTGCGTGCTGGAGACCGGGGACAAACATTTCACCGTGGACATCGGCGGTACTCCAGATCGTATCTCCGTGGACCGCCTCAAGCCGGGCCACCTCGACCTGGACCACCCCCCGCCAGCAGCTCTGCCTCCGCGTTGAGGCCGCCCCCCGGCGGGCAGACCCCCGGCACCCCCCAGCCCCGCTACCCCCCAGCCCTGCACGCATCGCCAGAGGGCGTTTTGGCCGGGTCATCCGGCTTCCCCGCAAGCTCACCCTTCAGGTGCCCGGGAATTCTGGGGGGGCGCGTGTGGCGGACACATTGTCAGTGGGCAATAATTCCGTGCACCAGTGGGTGGCGCGAGCGTCCGGGCGTGGAAGCGCAGCTCGGGCCACACCTGGAGCGAAGGCTTCACGAGGCACAGGGTGGAACTGAGGACATGCCCCGCCTTTCGGCCGACTGGCCACACCCGGGGGCAAGGCGTGGCCCCGGGACATATATGCGGGCTCGATAGTCGAGCCCGCCCAGTGCTTACGTGCGAGCTGTTAATAAAGCATTTCAGTTTGTACAACGCGTTGTGGCCTACCTTCTTGGCAAACGAATCGTGTGTGCACAGCACCACAATACAACACCATTAAGTGAATTTATTTCAAAAAAGTAGAACGCCACTCAGTAGAGCACATACTCCCGCCGTGGGTCAAGTTGGAATAGTACGATTTCACAAAAGTTTGAGGGAGTAGTTCAGGGACAACACAAGACAAGACAACACAAGACAGACACTGCACAGATATATACCGGTATTTAGAATATACAGAAGATAATGTTTAAAAAAAACAACACAATTTCACTTGCATTTTCGGATTCAGCGTTCAATTCTATATAAGTGTGTATTTTGAGGCATGTGTGACTTCAAATAAAATTGTAAGCCAGGAAAACGTCGTTTCATTCCTTAGGGATACAACATGTAAAACTGCCCCAAACGTCAAAACAAAACTCGCTCATTTTAAGTCGTACAAGCTAATGCGACCACTCATTCTTCTGGGAAGAATCCCGTGCACATGCTGGTCACACTTATAACTCACCTAAGTCTTTATAAGTTCATCAAATACTGACACCGCGATTGACATTCGCTGAGGTAAATGTTGATATCTCTTCTGAGGTAAAAAGAAAAAGAAAAAAAGAAACAGTTTTAAAGCGTTATACGTATCAAACGATACATTTTATGAAACGTGGAAACCGAATACACACTTTGGTGGTTTTAAAATGACAGAATATGTCTTTATTAGAAAGAAAAAAAAAGAATCTTGAAGACGACGCTGTTAACAAAATACACCGCTCTAACGCATAACCACGAGTTTAAACTACATTTACAACAAATATGAAAACTATTTTCATATCACAATGTTAGATATAGAATATACAGAAGATAATGTTAAAAAAAAAAATGAGCCCTATCTTCCAATGGCAAACAATCCTTGTACACACACACACACACACACACACACGTACATACACACACACGTACATACACACACACACGTACATATACATACACACACACATACACAAACACACACACACACACACACACACTGTTATGTGCTCCTCCCCGACCCCTTGGTCTCGGTATACCCCCGAACCCCGGGTGGAGTCACGGCAGAAAAGAAATTGATTACTCCGTGTCAAAATGAAGATCGAAACCACACCAATGGTTATCAACAAAAAGAATATATTAAAAATCACACAGGAATTATGATACAACCCTGATAGCCAGCCACCATACAATCAATATCTTAGGATGGTACTGTAGCGGTTACCGCTGGATGTACATAATCGCCTTGCACCGGCCAGAACACGGCCAGACGCGCCTCTCCCGGGCATGCCCGGACTCACTGTTCCCGGGCACGCCCGAACCTCCCGGGCACGCCCGGTCTCGTCTTTCCCGGGCATGCCCGCTCTCGCCTTTCCAGGGCTCGCCCAGAGCGTCCGGGCATGCCCGCTATCGCCTTTCCAGGGCTCGCCCAGAGCGTCCGGGCATGCCCGCTATCGCCTTTCCAGGGCTCGCCCAGAGCGTCCGGGCATGCCCGCTATCGCCTTTCCAGGGCTCGCCCAGAGCGTCCGGGCATGCCCGCTATCGCCTTTCCAGGGCACGCCCAGAGCGTCCGGGCATGCCCGCTATCGCCTTTCCAGGGCTCGCCCAGAGCGTCCGGGCATGCCCGCTATCGCCTTTCCAGTGCTCGCCCAGAGCGCCCGGGCACGCCCAGCCTCGACTTGCCAGGCCGCAGCCAAACACGCCCGGGCAGGTCCAGACTCGCCTTTCCAAGGCTCGCCCTTGACACCCGGGCATGCCCGGTATAGCTTTTGCCGGGCAAACTTCCCGACATAAATGTGTATATATATTGTTGCCTGAAAAACGGGCTTGGCAGAATACCTGAGCTGTTTTGTTTCAATAAAGCAACTCGGACGAATTCCGTCTTTGGTCGCGTCAATTCTTTCGACTCGCGTTGGAGCGCAGTTCCTTCATTGGTGACCTACCGACATGGATATGGCAGTGACGCTTAAACTGCCTACCTTCTGGGAGACTCACGCGACTGTTTGGTTCGCCCAGGCGGACTCCCAGTTCGCCCTGCGAGGCATCACCGCGGACAACACCCGCTTCCACCATGTTGTGGCGGCGCTCGGTTCCACCACCGCGGCCCGCGCCTTGAGCCTCCTCCAGCACCCGCCGGCTGCTGACAAATACGACGCGCTGAAGACGCTCCTCCTCGGCGCTTTCGCCCTCTCACCGGCAGCACGCGCACGGCGCCTGCTTGACCTGCCCGAGCTCGGCGACACGCGCCCGTCCGAGCGCATGGACTATATGCTCTCGTTGCTCGGCGAGCACTCTCCGGCATTCCTGTTCCAGGAGCTGTTCCTCCGTCAGCTGCCTAACCCGGTACGCCTCGCCCTGGCTGGCACGTTGATCACGGATTCCCGCGCCCTCGCCAGGGAAGCCGATAAGATCTCCTCGGCGGCCAGCACATCGGCGCGGTTACCTGGAGCCCGCCGCCGTCCGAGGCGACGCCCACGACGCCCGAGCGCCCTGCGCGGTTGGAGGCCGAACTGCCGGTGCAACTGGCGGCCGCCACGCCGCACCGCCCGCTTCCGACACGACGGCCGGGGCCTCCACCTGACCGGGCGTGGTGTTATTACCACGCCAGGTTCGGACACAAGGCTCGGACGTGCCGGCCCCCGTGCACTTTCGGCAGGTCGGGAAACGGCCGGGCCGGCGTTCATTCCCAGCCATGAGCGCCGGCCACTCGGGCAACTTGCTGTTTATTCGGGACAAAGCGTCTGGACGGCGTTTCCTGTGCGACACCGGCGCCCAACTGAGCGTCATACCTGCCTCCGAGCAGGACAGGCTGGACGCAGTTTGCGGCCCCTCTTTGGTCGCTGCTAATGGCTCGGCCATACGCACTTTCGGCCCACGCGTCGTCACCCTCTGCTTCGGCAGCCAGCGCTTTCAATGGACTTTTGTTACCGCCAGCGTCCCCGTGGCTTTGCTGGGCGCCGACTTCCTCTGCGCGCACGGGCTGCTGGTCGACGTCAAACGACGTCGCCTTGTCCACGCCGAGACCTTCAGCTCCCTGGCGTGCACAATGAGCAGCTCCGCGCCGACCGAACTGGCGTGCGCCCTCCCGGCAACAAACGAGTTCGCTCGCCTGCTCGTGGAATTCCCGGCCCTCACGCGGCCGACGTTTTCGGCCGTCGCGGTGCGGCACGGGATCGAGCACCACATACCCACTACGGGCCCGCCGGTCTACGCCAGGGCCCGCCGCCTCGACCCAGCCAAGCTCGCCATGGCAAAGGCCGAATTCGACGCGTTGGAGCACCTCGGCATCGTGCGGCGCTCCGATAGCGCGTGGGCCTCGCCACTGCACATCGTGCCAAAGCCGGGGGGTGGATGGCGCCCGTGTGGCGACTACCGCCGTCTCAATGACGCTACCACCCCCGACAGGTACCCGATCCCGCATATTCAGGACTTTTCCGCCCGTTTGGCGGGACGGGTCATCTTTTTGAAAATTGACCTGATACGGGGCTACCACCAGGTACCTGTCCGGGCGGCCGACGTCCCGAAGACGGCCGTCATCACGCCGTTCGGCCTGTTCGAATTTTTGCGGATGCCGTTTGGCCTCAAGAACGCGGCCCAGGCGTTCCAACGCTTGATGGACGGCGTGCTGCGCGACCTGCCATTTCTTTTCGTCTATCTGGACGACATCCTCGTCACCAGCACGTCCCGCGCCGAGCACCTCCTCCACCTCCGAACACTGTTCGGTCGCCTCAGCGAGCACGGCTTAATTGTCAACCCGGTCAAATGCCACTTCGGCGCGACGACCGTTGACTTTTTGGGCCACCGCATCATCAAGACCGGGGCCGTGCCGCTGCCGACCAAGGTCGAGGCCATCACCACGTTCCCGCGTCCCCGTTCCATCAAGGCCCTCCAAGAGTTCCTCGGCATGGTGAATTTTTATCACCGATTCGTGCCCCACGCTGCTCAGCTCATGCGGCCCCTTTACGAGGCCCTCTGGGGCAAGCCGGCCAAGCATGACATTGTTTGGTCCGCGGCCATGGACGCGGCCTTCGCCAGTGCCAAACGGGCCCTCGCCGACGCAACGCTGCTGGCTCACCCGGTGCTCAACGCGCCCATTGCCCTCACTACGGACGCCTCCAACTACGCGGTGGGCGCCGTCCATGAGCAATGGGTGGACGGGGTTTGGCAGCCACTCGCTTTTTTCAGCCGGCAACTCCGGCCGAACGAGTTAAACTACAGCACGTTCGACCGCGAGCTGCTCGGGCTATTCCTGGCCGTTCGCCATTTCCGACACCTCCTGGAGGGCCGCCCGTTCACGGTTTTCGTCGACCACAAGCCGTTGGTCTACGCAATGGCTAAGGTCACGGAGCCGTGGTCGGCACGCCAGCAGCGCCACCTCTCCGCCGTGTCGGAGTTCACCACGGACATCCAGCACGTCGCCGGCAAAGACAACGCCGTGGCCGACTGCCTTTCGCGGGCCAGCGCGAACGCGGTCCACCTCGGCGTGGACTTCACGCTCATGGCGGCCGACCAGACCACCGACGCCTTGGTGCAGGCACTCCGCGTGGCGGACACGGGCCTCCGCCTGGCCGACATCCCCTTCGCGGGCACCGTCCTGCTCTGCGACGTCTCCCAGGGCCAGCCTCGCCCCATCGTGCCCGTTTCCTGGCAGCGCCGCATCTTCGCCTCCATCCACGGCCTTTCTCACCCGGGCCGGAAAGCTTCTCAGCAGCTGGTGTCGGCGCGTTTCGTCTGGCACGGCCTTCGACGAAACATCCGCGACTGGGCCAACGCCTGCACGGCCTGCCAGCGAGCCAAGGTCCACCGCCACACCCAGGCCCCGCTGGCACCTTTCGCCGTGCCTGAACGGCGTTTCGACCACGTCCACGTGGACCTGGTGGGTCCCCTGCCCCCCTCGCGGGGGTTCACCCACCTGCTCACCATGGTGGACAGGACCACCAGGTGGCCGGAGGCCGTGCCCCTCACCTCCACCACCACCGCCGACGTGGCGCAGGCGTTCATCGCCACCTGGGTCGCGCGCTTCGGCGCACCAGCGGACATCTCATCCGACCGCGGCCCACAGTTCACGTCTGAGCTTTGGAGCGCGGTCGCCCGTTCGTTGGGGGTCACGCTGCACCGCACCACGGCCTACCACCCCCAAGCCAATGGGTTGTGCGAGCGGTTTCACTGCTCCATGAAGGCCGCACTCATGGCCAGCCTTCAGGACGACGGTTGGGCTGACCGGTTGCCGTGGGTCCTTTTGGGCCTTCGCACGGCCCCCAAGGAAGACCTCCAGGCGTCCGCCGCCGAGCTCGTCTACGGCCAGCCACTCCGCGTCCCGGGCGAATTCGTGCCTGACGCTACCAGTCCCTGGTCCGCCGCTCGCCAGCGCTCGGACCTCCAGGAGGCCGCCCGACGATTTGCCCCCGTGCCGACGTCCCGCCACGGTGGCCCCCAGTCCTACGTCCCCCCGGCGCTTCGCACAGCGGAGTACGTCTTTGTGCATCATGACGCGCACCGGGGGCCACTCCGGCCGCCGTACGACGGGCCCTTCCGGGTCCTGCGACGGGGCGACAAGTCTTTCATCGTCGACTTCGGCGGCCGGCCGGACCGGATTTCTGTGGACCGCCTCAAACCGGCGCACATGGACGTCGACCGACCACCACGGTTGGCCCTTCCTCCGCGGCGAGGCCGCCCCCCGTCCACAGTTCCCCCCGCTCGACCACCCACCACCACGTCAGACCCCTCCCCACGACCCTCCAGGGGTCGCTTCGGCCGGGTCATCCGGACCCCCCTTAAATTGACCCTGCCGGTGCAGGTCGATTCTGGAGGGGCGTGTGTAGCGGTTACCGCTGGATGTACATAATCGCCTTGCACCGGCCAGAACACGGCCAGACGCGCCTCTCCCGGGCATGCCCGGACTCACTGTTCCCGGGCACGCCCGAACCTCCCGGGCACGCCCGGTCTCGTCTTTCCCGGGCATGCCCGCTCTCGCCTTTCCAGGGCTCGCCCAGAGCGTCCGGGCATGCCCGCTATCGCCTTTCCAGGGCTCGCCCAGAGCGTCCGGGCATGCCCGCTATCGCCTTTCCAGGGCTCGCCCAGAGCGTCCGGGCATGCCCGCTATCACCTTTCCAGGGCTCGCCCAGAGCGTCCGGGCATGCCCGCTATCGCCTTTCCAGGGCTCGCCCAGAGCGTCCGGGCATGCCCGCTATCGCCTTTCCAGGGCACGCCCAGAGCGTCCGGGCATGCCCGCTATCGCCTTTCCAGGGCTCGCCCAGAGCGTCCGGGCATGCCCGCTATCGCCTTTCCAGTGCTCGCCCAGAGCGCCCGGGCACGCCCAGCCTCGACTTGCCAGGCCGCAGCCAAACACGCCCGGGCAGGTCCAGACTCGCCTTTCCAAGGCTCGCCCTTGACACCCGGGCATGCCCGGTATAGCTTTTGCTGGGCAAACTTCCCGACATAAATGTGTATATATATTGTTGCCTGAAAAACGGGCTTGGCAGAATACCTGAGCTGTTTTGTTTCAATAAAGCAACTCGGACGAATTCCGTCTTTGGTCGCGTCAATTCTTTCGACTCGCGTTGGAGCGCAGTTCCTTCAGTACCATCGATTAAAGTAATCGAACTCACTGTTCCCAGTACATGGAAAGAACATCTTCAATGTCTCTATAACCTTCAAGACGAAGTTGATTCGCTCCGGCAATCGTTGGAACAATGTCCGATCAAGTGCAACCGAGGCGTAGACGGTCGAAACGACACAGAAGTCACGTGGTCCAACACCCAGCAAACTCGCGGGAGCATGGAAAATCTCCAAAGACGCGCGCCGACATGCACGTTTGCCGTTCAATCGGCAAAATCGCCGTGTACTCCTCAAACGCCGCTTTATTGCACAGCCGTCCCCGGCAAACCACCGGAGGATAAGCCCAGCCAAAGCGCCAAAAACCTTTTCCGATGAAGGCAGCGCGCAGGGCGAAATGGCGGACGGCTCTCACTCGAGCCGGCGCTTCTAGGCAAGGATTCTCCAGAATCTCAATGCCGATACCCGACTACGCAGGCTCCACAATACTCCGGCGATATCACCAGTCGCATGAGATTCTTTTCATGGACTCAAAGTTCCCTCGACGCCGTTCGCTCGACCACGCTCGCAACGGAGCTTCAAGACACGTTTCTTCTTCGACCTTTTCCTCACAACCTCTTCTTCTTCGCTCCTCGTTTTCCGGGGCACGATTTCCTGTATCATTTTAAGTTAACCTTTTTAACTTTTAATAACTGTTCATAAACAATAAACCTTTGGAAGACAATAATAGTACCTAGAATCAGAAATCTTTCAAGTGGAGAAAAACCACAACAGCGGAAGTGACGAATCCGTAACACACACACGTACATATACACACACACATACACACTTACACATACACACACACACACTTACACATACACACACACACACACACATAGAAACACACACGTACATACACACACACATGTACATACACACACTTACACACACACACACACACACACAAACACAAACACACACACACACACACACGTACACACACACACACACACACACACGCACGCGTACATACACACACACGTACATACACACACACACTTACACATACATACACATATACACACACACACACACACACACACACACATACATACACACACACACACACGCACACATACACACACACACTTACACATACACGTACACATACACACATACACTCATTCACACATAATACACATACAGTCACGTGAAAAAGTAAGTACACCCCATGTAAAGTTTTACCTTTTTAAACATGTTTCAACATACAGCTATTTGATCTTAATTTCAACAATATTGATAGATAAAGGTGATATAATATTGTTACGGTTTTGGAATAAAGGATAATCCCCCTCGTAGGTAGACGCACCACAACATGAAGCCTCGCGATAGTTCAGTTATTTCTTAGTGAATGTAAGCGTAGTCCTTTCCTGTGTTCGTTTTGCGTTGAGCAGGCCCGTGAGTATGGCGGTCTTTTGGGCTGGAAATGCCATGTGGTAGGCCTTCAACAAGTCTGGCAAGGCCGAAGGGAGGCGCTGCAGAGGGAGTGGCCGGTAAGCAACGAGCCGCCAATCAGGGCTCAAGGGGACATAAAACCCTGCTCCGAGCCCCCCGCCTCAGTTGAGAGTCAAGTCGGAGCCCCTGAGTTGAGAGTGGCTTACCACGGCAACGGGAGGCGGAGCATGGAACATTCGGGTGAGACTGTGGGGCGGGGCCATAAAACCCTGCTCCGAGCCCCCCGCCTCAGTTGAGAGTCAAGTCGGAGCCCCTGAGTTGAGAGTTCTGAGTTTGGGTTGAGGGATGGATTGAGTCAGAGTCGTGTGCACAGGCAGTTGAGTTGAGTTAAGAGTCGCGCAGCCCATGAGTTTGAGTTCCGTTCAGAATCGGAGTGTTGGATTTGATCACTGAAATAGCCGCGCGGTACATGAAACTGCCCCATGCCCTCCGCTCCGCGCTGTATTAATCGCGGGTTCGAGAAGACGACCCGTGCCGGGCCACATACGCGCGATCTCCTCCTGCCTGCCTTCTCCTGCATACGTGCCGTGACCGCCAGAGGGCCACGCCGGGCGAGCTGTCCTGGAGCGACTGAAGGCAAAGCGCGTTTGGCGCGCGGACTTCTTCTCTTCTTCTCCCCGTGTGCGGGAGTGGGCCCTGTATCTGGGGATAAGTTAAATTGGTTAAGCTTCTGCTCTGTGTCCCCTTTCCTTCATCCTGACCATTGTACATTGTGGAAATAAATTGTGTTATTCCTCTTATTTGACCGTTCCCGTCCCTTCCATTGATTTGCCTCGCATGGTACGACGAGAACCGCTCGAATCGGGTTCCATAAAAGTAACGGCACGAGTCACATGATACGCATACCGCTCGGGTGTACTCGATTAAGCGTGGCTTGTGCGAGGTTCGGTCCCCGCTTTCGTGGCAGCGTGGGTTAAAGGTATGTGCGGCGTCGACCCGATACCCTTTTTCACGCTTGCTGCGGAAGTGGCGATTTGGCCTCGTGGACATGAAGACCCAGGGGAAAAAAGGGGTTTAATCCCCCCTTTGTAATGTGGAACCGGCTTCGGGAGATCCGCAACAATATAACAAATATCATGAAACATTTACATTTTGTAGTCCATTGTATAATTTAAATAAACATCAATGCAAATTTCGCATGTGGAAAAAGTAAGTACACTCCTACATTTATCACAACTTCAAATACCTAAAATTAGAATCAGGTGCATCAGCTCAGGTGCAAATCATTAGAACATCGTCAGAGAGGATCTTGGAGGAACCTGTCTTATTTAAACCTCAGACATTTAGTTTGGTTTGCTCTTTGTTGTTGACGTGTGCGGCGTCACCATACCTAGATCAAAAGAGCTCTCTGATACCTTCAGAAAGAAGATTATAGATGCCTACGATTCTGTGAAGGGATTTAAAAAGATCTCCAAACAATTTGAAATCAATCATTCGACTGTCCGGAAGATCATCTACAAGTAGAGAAGACTCCAAACAACTGCCAACTTGTTCAGGCCAGGCTGCCCCCAGCAAGTTCAGCCCGAGAGCAGACCGCAAGATACTGAAAGAAGTCTCTAAGAACTCCAGAATGTCATCACGGGACCTACAGCTAGCTCTTGCCACTGTTGATGTCAAAGTGCACGAGTCTACCATTAAAAGAGGCTTCACAAATTTGATCTACATGGGACGTGTGCCAGGAGGAAATCTTTGCTGTCCAGAAAGAACATCAGGGCAAGACTAAGGTTTGCCAATGAACACCGACGCAAAGACCTGCACTTCTGGAACAATGTGCTCTGGACAGATGAGTCAAAGATAGAGCTATTTGGCTATAGTACCAGAATACATGTTTGGCGAAAACCAAAGACAGCATTTGACCACAAGAACTTGATACCACTGTAAAGCATGGTGGTGGAAATATTATGGTTTGTGGCAGCTTTGCTGCATCAGGGCCTGGGCAGCTCACCATCATAGAAACCACTATTAATTCTTAATTGTACCAGTGGGTGCTTGAGGATAATGTGAGGCCATCTGTCGGAAAGTTGAAGCTCAACCGAAGGTGGACCTTGCAACATGACAATGACCCTAAACATACCAGTAAATCCACCAAGGAATGGCTGAAAAGAAAGCAATGGAGTGTTCTGGAATGGCCAAGTCAAAGCCCAGATCTAAATCCCATCGAGATGTTGTGGGGGGATTTGAAACGAGCTGTGCATGCAAGAAACCCCTCAAACATCGCACAGCTGAAAGAATTCTGCATGGAGGAGTGGGAAAAAATTTCTCCCAGCGATGTCAGAGACTGGTAGACAGTTATAAGAAACGCCTACTTGAGGTTGTTTCTGCCAAAGGGGGCAATACCACCTGTTAAAGCCAAGGGTGTACTTACTTTTTCCACATGCGAAATTTGCATTTATGTTTATTTAAATTATACAATGGACTACAAAATGTGAATGTTTCATGATATTTGTTATATTATATCACCTTTATCTTTCAATATTGTTGAAATGAAGATCAAATAGCTGTATGTTGAAATATGTTGAAAAAGTCAAAACTTTACATGGGGTGTACTTACTTTTTCACGTGACTGTACATACATATGTGTGGTCCAAAAATTTGAAGATTGGATTTTCATTTCTCCACAAGCCTGCCCCTATTCCTATTGAAGACAGTAGTTTGTGGTTAAAATTGGAGCTTGATTGGACAATATTTAGAGGTTTCTCAAAATGTTGACAAATTTTAATGAATAATAAGATACAGAATTTTTTGCATCATACATCAATTTTTTGATAATTATCTATTTTCAATTACTCAAATTATTTATTATTGTTATTGTTGTTATTTGTTTGTAAACTAATAAATAATTATGTACAATGTACCATCACGGGCAATGTACCATTGTACAATGTACATGTATGTTCAATTGTTCATTGTTCATTGTTCAATGTTCATTCATATAGTCAAATTAAGATTAAAAACAAAACAGTAGATTCAACATTCATGTATTAATTTGACAATAAATCATTTATCAGAAAAAATAAATCATCCATCAGAAAATATAAAATATCTATCAGAGACGATAAAACAAATCTATCAGAACAATTAAAACAAAGTAAACATCAGAATACACATAATTTGAATGATTTTACGTAACATTGTTTTCAGAAACTTGTGTTTCAAAACATTGCCTACTTCTTTGACAAGATGGCTTTGGTTGACACTGGAAAGTTTTCACGATGAAGTTTCACAACTCTCAACACAAATTGCTTCTGCTCTTCATTCTTGGTCAGAGTGTCATGGAAAGTTTGGATGAGAGCAACACCTCGCTCAGCACAGTCATTGATAACCTTCATGCTGCGCATCTTCTTCTCGAGCTCTTGGTATGAGTTGTCTGTGTTCCAGAGGTGTGGCTCCTTTTCCAGAAACCTCAGTGATACTTCTTTGTCAGACTCTGAGATGACAACACCAAATAATTCAAGAGATCGACTTGTGATGTAGGTGTCCACTGAGTCAGAAAGCCTGAAGGCTAAAGCATCTATCCTATGAAGATTGTTTGGCTTTGGAGCCCGCTTGAAGTTCTTCACCATCTTTGCCTTTGTCTCATCATCCACTCGGCTATCAAAAAGAGCTAATGCAGCAAGGTGTTCTGACAAATACCAGAGGTGTCTAGTGAATGCTTTGACAGCAGTTTCACGGACAACCACATCTGGGTAAGAATCAAGGGTTGAAAGAAGAAGCAGATCATTGAGAGGTGCCTTTGTGGGTAGTGGCGCCTCATGCCAGAATCTCGCATACACAAGTGCAACAAAAAGAGCAATCTGTGTGATTCCCTTCAATTCACATGATGTTAGCTTTATTTGGTCTTTGAAGAGAACCATCTTGAGAGCATATATGGTTTTCATCATCCAGCGGCATTGTGCATAGCTCCTGGGGCATGGAATTTCACCTCTGGCCTCACATCCACCCAGAAATGTATGGCATAGTCTCAGAAGTTCTTCATTGTCATCACGTGGGTGTTGTTCTTCGAGTGCAGCTGCATAAAAATGTATCATATTCTGACGTTCAACAAGGTTATTGGAAAATATTTTATCTTCTACTTGGAACCTCTTCTTGTCAATTAAAGGCCACTGTTTCTGAAACCTCTTGAACAGTCTGACCTCAGGTCCGCTAGTGGGTCCTATGATTTAGTTGTAACATCAGAGAGCATTACTTCAAACACATGATGATGACATGCAATCCAGACAAGCTTAGCATACAAAGCTGCTTCAATGAGGGTACATGCGCCGTTTCTCAGCCCTGTGTTGGATGCAGTGGTGTCAACACTATGCCTTTCACCAACTGTTTGACATTCCACTCCTCAAGAAGTTGTATGCATGCATTTGCTTGTGCTACACCAGTGCCTTGGGGAATTTTTGGGACTCCAAGCAACTTCTCGGTATTCATACCAGTTACAAGTATCGCTACCCGATCAACAGATTCTTTGTGATTGCCAGTATAATCAGGGAGCAGTTTCCCATCCCAGTGTAGTAGGAGTGGGCTATTACATGAGAAATTTGCCTTTTCTTCAGTGGCCATTATTTCCCTTCCACAAATTAGAGCATGACGAATTCCACTGCGTGACAGAGAAATGTCTTCAATGGTATGACCAAGAGATTGTGCAAAAGCACTGGCCACAAACACGGCACGCCGATCTGAGAGATTTACTCTGTCCAGAGTTGCCACGATTGCTGGAGTGATCACCTTGATGGGAGCCTTTTTCGCCTGTTTGACAGAAGATGGACTTTGGAGTTTGAATTCATTGTCCCCTGAATCGGAGCTTTCAATCTCAGACTCATCATCATCATCATCAACCACAGCCGATGTTGATGGAACAGATTGCATTGCTGTTGGAGTCTCAGCAGCATGTTTCTTCTTTCTTTTATCTTCATTCTCAAGCCTGATACGCTTTCTGTTCTCCTTCACTGCCAGAGTGTTGTCCACAGATCCCATACGTGAACTTGAGGGATCCTCACGCTGCATGATAAGGAACGCTTTGTCTTCTTCATTCGTCATTTTCTCAAGCGCATCATTTGGTGAGATATCGAAGAGGGATTGAAGATCATCTTTGAACATCTGCTCCTTCACTCTATAGTTTTTGAATGTCTTGCTTCTATTTTTCTTTACCAGTTTGTAGGCATCATACAACTTCAAAAGTTGGCGCTCACAGGAATCTACTCTCTGCACTGGAATTCGTGCTTTCTCACAGTATGCACACACAGCTTGTACACTAAGTTTGGCACTTTCACGAACTGTATGGTGTTCTTGTACGTGATGGTACACCATTTTCTGCAATGTGTGTCCTTTGGTTGGTAGTCCACCACATATTATTTCCTTTTCAGACTTTCCCAGCAACCAAACTGTGGAAGAGCTGCGAGTTTCTGCCATCTGAAAAAAACAGGATAAATAAAAAATGTTATTTTTGAGCAGCCTCTAAATAAGTTCCAATTGACCTCATATTTGGTTCATATGATCTTTATAAACAGAGGAACAAGGGCAGCCTTGTGGAGCGTGGATGTTTTAATAGTATTAAATATTACATATATCTGTGGTCCACCCTAATACACATACACATGCACATACACACACACATACACACACATGCATACACACACATGCATACATACATACACATACACACACACACACACACACACACACACACACACACACACACACACCATTTTGGGCAACCTGTAGAACCCACCTTGCTTATGTCCCTACCTGGTGCTGGGCAGTATTTTTTCAGCCACTTACTGTGTGCTGATACAGAGAAATTCCAGGTCACTTCCAGCTTTGATTTTAAACTTCAGCTTTTCCTAATTCGCATGTCGCCACTTTAGATCTAAAAGATTTCTCAGAAAATCTTCACATCATTTGCTGTTGTTAGTCAATGGCCGCGATCCAGTGAATACTCTGTCAGTATCACTGCGAGCCAAGACTCTTCTTGGATGGATCATATCTTCAAGCTGGCCTGAAAAGCAGACACTGTCTGGGTGTACTGTTGTACGCCAAGTCATTTCTTGGCACCAATTTCTCCTTACAATGAACGAGCGATTTTTGCAGCTCCATGATGGATACTTAACCTCTGCGTTGTTGGAAAATCTACATCTTATAATTTGAAACTTATTTACGTTTTAAACTCCAAAGCCTTGTGTGATCCTGGAACAAAGGATACAATAACAAAACTTTCTCTCCAGTATTACTTGTGGAGTCTTTCTTAAAGTATTTCAGGTGGGAGGGAGCCTTTGCCATTGGAGCACGCTGGTAAGAATTTCATAAACTGCTCGGAATTCTTGACCTAAAGGTCATTTCTGATTGGGTAGAGAAAGGCACACATAGAGATTGGGTAGTGAGATTGGGTAGAGAAAGGCACCATTATTCTTTTTGATTGAATATCAGATGAAACAACATCAAAACCACACTCAATACGACATAAATGCATCAAGCCATTCTTCTATGCTGTAAACTCACTCACAAGATTATATCATGCTCGTGGAATGATCATGTTAGGATGATATAACAGTTATAGGATAATATTAGGATCACTTTATGGTGAAAATAATTTCTCTAGTACAGTATTCCAAAATATACTTTGCTTTCACCATTTTATTTAGCTCCCATTAGACTTTGGAATGGGGGCTTATGGATTGGGTCTCGCCTGTCCGTCCATCTGTCCATCCGTGTGTCCGCAACCATATATTGGAGATGTGTGGACAGATTTTGTTCATGCTTGGTAGTTGGCATGAAGACAACACATGATTGTATACATACGCACATCATTTTGTTTTGTTACGCAATCAAATATGGCCGGCAGGCGGCCATTTTAGTGGTAAAAAAAACCCCGGATGTTGAACACGTCCTCAACCATTTCTCACACATGTATTTACCGATGTTGTCCAAACTTATGACATTGATTAATGAATGATCGCTTACATATGCACGTCATTTTCTTTCTAGATCAGATACAATATGGCTGACTGGCGGCCATTTTGTTACTTAAACGTGTCCCCAACCATTTCTTGACCATGCATTTTAATTTTTATTCTTTTATTTTTACAAGATCGAGGCTCGTGTGAGAGCTAACATTAATCACAAAAAGACAAACTGACACATAAAACATGAGATAAAGGGAGCGGGAGACAAGATGGGGAGAGAGAGGGAAACACAAGTGCAACATTTGAGAGCATACATACATCGAGAGATCTGTGGGAGGGAGAGGGCTTGGGGGAGGAGGCACGGGAAGGGGATGGGGGGGATTGTTGTCCGATTTTGTTCACTCTTGGCACCAGCGCAGCACAGGCTGGCATACACGTGCACCTCACTTTATTTTGCGATCTTAAAGATGGCCGACTGGTAGACTGGCGGCCATTTTAGTTGTAAAAAATATTGAAAACGTCGTCAACTGTTTCTCGGACATGCATTTACTGATCATGTTCAAACTTGGCACACAAAGAAGGAATGATGGCTTACATATGCAGAAGATTTTGTTGTGTAATCCGACCAAAGTTGGCGAGCTGGTGGCCGTTAACTCCCTCCGTACAGGAAAACTATGAAAACCACGGGGGCCATGACATTTTATGTCTTTTTCTCCCTGTTATCTCCACCACCGAAGGTGCACGGAGGTTATTTTTCAACCCTGTCCGTCTTTGTTTGTTTGTGAACAGGATATCTCAAATAGTTACGGACGGATTCGGATGAAACCTGGTGGACAGTTTGGGTGTGTTTCCAATACGGATTCGGATAGGAGCCAGGAGGATTTAAAAAAAGTTCCAAGTGATTCTTCCCGATTGAGTGATAGAGCATAAAACGCTATGTAGCATTATATTTCAAAATGATTTGGATGAGTTAAGACAAAACTTGGTGGATGAGTTGTTTAGGCAACAAGAAGAAGCCGATTAGATTTTGGTTCAGGTCCTTATCCAGATCCGGCCTATCAGTCGGATAAAAAATTTCAGCCTGGCTAAGGTATGCGCTCCAGCAATTGCCGTTCTAGTTAACTCATTTAATTACAAATCTACAAATTAACTCTCAATATTAGACACCCAACAACGAGTACAAATGATAGCATTCTTTGCTCTGGGTGCTGTTACATATGGCCCATGTCATAGCTTAGAGGGGTGCAGACTGGATCTATCTAGCCTGGATTCCAATACCAATCCAGCCATACACTGTCACCCTGTTGTTTTGCATACAGGGTAACGCATCAATGGTAGACTTCCTCTCTTCCGCAATGGACCGCAATGGTCTCCCTATCTAGTCGTAGTCAACGTGTGGCCCTGAATGGGTTTCTCTCACCTCATCTTCCTGTTCAGGCTGGAGTTCCGCAAGGCAGTGTTCTGGACCCTGTGCTTTTTCTGGTCTTCATTAATGATCTCTCTGACTCTCTTGAAAATCCTCTCTATCTCTTTGTCCGTCCATTGGATGGATGTTCAGCCCGATGACTCATCTACCAGCACCGGTTGTTGTGTGGAACTGAATGATTCCAGAAGCATCCTTTGTGAAGAGTAGATGAGTTATCGCCAGCACCCTGAACAAACTTCAAATGTCAGCCCTGGCAGGCCGGTTCCAGAAAAATTATTAGAGCATAATAATTCCCCATGGCCAACCCCACAATGTGGAATTTCTCTCTCTCACTCTCTCTCTCTCATCGTTATTTGTTATATTAACTGGAGAGTTCATAGAACACCTTACCCTGCACAGTCTTAAGAAAAAGGACATAGCAAGAGTCTTTTCAACTCTTGCTTTGCGTTTCAGAGCATGATCTATATTTCCTATATATTGTCAACCCTCGACTCTGATTCTGCAACTGGACCTGACGGCATCAGCCCACGGGTCCTAAAATCCTGTTCTTCCGCTCTTTCACTGTCTCTCTCTGTTCTCTTTACCCTCTCTTTTGCTCAAGGTCATCTGCCATCACCTTGAAAATCAGCCAACATCACCGCTTTACACAAAAAGGTGCAAAAACAGATCCTTGCAACGACAGACCAATCAGCCTTCTCCCAATTATCAGCAAAGTCATGGAATCCATCATTGCTTTGGATATCAAATCTTTCCCCTTCTCCAATGGCTTGATCTCTGATCATGAACTTGGTTTCAGACCAGGTCACTCTACTCTGGACATGCTGCTTCTGCTGTCTCAACAATGGATGGAGGTCCTCAATGCCAAACAGGAAATTAGAGCTGTCTCCCTTGACATATCACGTGCCTTCGATACGGTCTGGCACCACGCTCTGCTCACCAAACTCTCCTCCTTTGGTATCCATGGAAATCTCCACGCTTGGCTTGCGGACTTCCTTTCTAGTCGTCATCGACGTGTGGCCCTGAATGGTTTTCTCTCATCTCCCCTTCCTGTTCAGGCTGGAGTTCCCCAAGGCAGTGTTCTGGGCCCTGTGCTTTTTCTGGTCTTCATCAATGATCTCTCTGACTCTCTGGAAAATCCTCTCTATCTCTTTGTTGATGACTCCACGCTCTGCCGCTCCATTCCTCATCCATCAGATCGGCAGTCTGCAGCCTCCTCACTCTCTGCAGGCCTGGACAAAATCACAGACTGGTCAAACAAGTGGAACATGTCTTTCAATCCTGACAAATCTCACACTCTTACTGTGTCTCTCCGAAAAGACTGACTGAACAACCCTCCCATCCACTTTCTGAATAATCCTCTCCAAGAAGTTCTGTCACTCAAGCTTTTGGGTCTCACTATCTGCCATGATCTTTCCTGGGAAAACCACATTTCAAATCTGGCCTCCAAAGCCAGTCGCCGACTGGGCATCCTCTGTCGTGCGAAGTCCTTCCTTGGCACACCTGAGCTCCTCACCACATACAAGGCTTTCATCCGCAGCTCAATGGAATACTGCTCTCCCCTCTGGGCCGGTGCTCCTGCCTCACACCTAGCTCGGCTTCACGCTGTTGCAACCAAAGCTTTCAGAATCATTGGAATCTCCCGTGATGAAGCTAACTCCAAGGGCTTATCACTCACTCACCGCAGGCAGGTTGGTGGTCTTTCCGTCTTCTACCGACTCCTCTCTGGCCTTGCCCCCCCCAGCTCTCTCTGGGCTCTGTCCCCCAAATATTCCTGCAGGTCGCACAAGATCTGCCTGCAACCCTCTTAAGGTTAAACTGCCAAAATCAAGACTCTCTGCTCACCTTCACTCCTTCATTCCTCTTTTCTCCCGCCTCTGGAACAAACTCCCTCGCTCGCTTCAATCCCACTCCACCCTCCAGGTCTTTAAAACAGCTGTTCACCACGATCTCCTATCTTCCCCCATCCGAAACCTTGATCTTTTCTACCCCTGCTAATTTCACCGCAGATTCACTTTTTTGATATACCAACTTCTTTCCTGGAAGTCCTTGGTGTCCTTGAGTTTTATACTTCTCCCACCCCTCCCCCCCTTCCCACGCCTCCTCCCCCCAAGCCCTCCCACAGATCTCCCGATGTCCCTGCTCTCAAATGTTGTGTTTGTGTGCTTCCCCTTCTCTCCCCATCTTGTCTACCTCTACCCTTATTATATGTTTTTTGTGGCTGTTTGATTTTTTTTGTGTGATAAATCTTAGCTCTTTCACGAGCCTCGATCCTGTATGCCAAAAAAAAAGGCAGAATTTTGACTCAATGTAAATATTCCCCAACAATGAGAGCGTTAGTTGCAAATTGGATTTGTTGAGAGGGTATGAAATGGCGTAATGCCTTGTCCAACTACTGGTAAACTGGACGTTTTTGTTAGTGCCAGCAAGCTGCTGTGTGGTACACAACATATACTACAATTTTGAATAAAACAAGCATTCTGAGTATTGCGCTGCAATACATGTCCCCTACCGGCAGTCTGTCGTCCGGAAAACTGTTGGAGAACTTACCAAGGGTTATTTACCCACAGGTTCTGAATCGTTCCCAATCGCTAATTACCTCAGGACGGGCTCACCTGTGATTCGCACTCGGGACTTCGATTTATACACCTTGCAGACAGGTCAGCAGAAGCACGAGAAAATAAGTTGTTGATAAAGAACCTTTCGAGTCGCTAAATATCAGTAATTTATTATATTTTCCGGTTCACGATCAATGATCGATGTGTATATATATGTTGCTCGGCTTGGCTCTGCCCCTCCCGAAAGCGTGCGCTGTGTCGCGCTTTTGACGTTCACAGACGAGGCTGAGGGCGTGCGGTGCGGCTTGAGGAGAACTCTAGAATAAACAAAGTGCCATAACTTTGTCAAAAATGATCGAAACGTCGTAAAGTTCGAACTTGATCTGTAACTTATCATAAGGAAACCATGTACCAAGTTTGAAATCATTAGCATTAAGAGTTTAGAAAAAAAGTCCAGAAAACTGTTCTTTGCGTGACGGACTGACGGACGGACTGACAGACTGACAGACAGACGGAAAGACGGACAGATGGAGGGACGGCGTGCAAAACTATTGTAAACCAAAACCATTGTTTGTTGTAAACCATTGTTTTGGCGTGCAAACCAAAACCGGTAGGGGACTAATAAAGGTTTAATAGCTGGAGGAAAAAATACTTTTTTCGGAAGTTTACCGCCGTTGATGCAGAGTATTTTGCACCACCTTATTAGTCCCCTACCGGTGTACACCGGAGGGGACTATAGGTTTGCACTTCGTCCCTCCATCCCTCCGTCTGTCACTGTCCGTCCGTCCGTCCATCCGTCACGCAAAGAACAGTTTTCCGGATTTTTTTTCCTAAACTTTTAATGCTAATGATTTCAAACTTGGTACATGGTTTCCTCATGATAAGTTACAGATCAAGTTCGAACTTCATGACGTTTCGATCATTTTTGACAAAGTTATGGTACTTTGAACTTTGGTAATTTCCCCAACAGTTTTTCAGACGACAGACTGCCGGTCGGGGACATGTATTGCAGCGCAATACCCAGAATGCTTGTTTATTTTTAAAAAAACACCACCTTAGTTATGCATGTTGTCTGTGTCCTTTATGACGTGCCTAAAAACAGTAAGGTTCCTGTTTTGGAATTATTTAAAATTTTGTTTGACCGCCAGACAGTCAAACAGACTGAAACAATTGCTTTACCGCAAGTGCGCATTCTTGCTCAGGTGGAGATGCCATACAAGTTGCCAAATTCAGAGCCAAAGTACTGCTGAAATGCAGCTTTTGTTCCTAATCATGTTCCGATTCATGTTCTGCAGTGTTCAACATGTTAAATTGAATTGAAATTAAGTAGTTCCTCAATCATAGACTGCAGACAAACAGAAAGACAGACTGTGTGACCTATTGCTCATGCCCGCTTTGTGCTTCGCGTGCGTGGGGTAATAAATGTAGAGACTGTGATGACCAAGAATGGCGGTAATTCTGTAGATCAAGAGGCAGGACTTTAGATTTTTGGCCAGAATACCTGAAAAGAGAGGCCCATTGTTTTCAGACAGCACTGTGGGGTTGTTAACCTCCACAAGTGTTTATTAGGCACAAAGGACAGCCAACGCAATGCCCACTCCAAAAGGATGGTATACTCTATGATGCAACACTCTTTTTAAAGCAACAGGATAACATTTGCAGGCGGACTTCTTTCTGGTGTGGATTGATCTTCAACTGCACAACTTAAGGTTAAGTTCAGTACAGTACATGACCAAAACTAATGAGAGCACATGCAAACCCGAACCGTCCCAAAAGCAGGAAGTCCTTTCTAAAAGTACGTATCTTAATTGTGACATTTGTGACTCGCGCAAAGAGTAGTTGAGTTATCACCGCACCGTGAGTCAACTCCAAATTCCTGCCCTCACCAGCCATGGGGCTCTGCCTGGCAAGAATCAATTTGAGGATAACGACACAGAAAATCCACAGGGACCACCCAAAACTCCCGATTTAAACACAATCAAACCACTCTGAGATGTCTTGTAATACCAGCTAGTTGTGAAAGAGGAATGATTCAATGTTTTGCTGCAAAGTGCAAGTATAACTTTGCTTGAGCTGCGCTTGTTGCAAATGGAGAACAAACAAGTTATTTGAAATCAAATAAACAGTTTTGAAATCACACAAACAGTGTGCTCTCCTAGTAATGGAGTATGGCAGTGAAACATGGTCTCTAACAGAGAACATGGAGGAAAAATTGGATCACTACACATGGAGGCATGGAAAGACAGCGGCTTGGCACAACCGGCAGTTACACAAAAGGAAACGGATTCAATCAAAAAGCTAAAATGTAACAGGCCTGGACACGTAGCAAGAAGAATGGGGACAATCAGTCGACAACAGCAATTCCAAACTGTAAAGCTCGAGAAGGCCCAGGAAGGAGATGTGGACCGAAAACTAAATGGAGACACTTCAGTGCAATGCCCTTAAGTTGCATTGAATGCAACGGAATGGACCATGTTGAGGGAGGCCTTAATCAGGCAGTGGACCAGGTAAGCTGGTAAAGTCAAGTTGGGAAATATTAACCTTAATTTTACTGTTGCATTATTTCCGGTTGAAAGCGTGAACCTCTTCTGAGCTATCTGCCTTCTCACCGATAAATCAACGACGACGACGTTCGCTCCGTTCGCCAGAAAGTTTTCTTTTTCTCTCACACGTAGCACATGTTTGCTGTTTGCATCATTGTCTGGAAGCAGAGCTTCGCAGCTGATGTAGTTCTCCCTGTACGTTAAGGCAGGAATTTGGCCAGGGCACCGGGAAAAAAGTCTGTCTACTCTTCGTTGAAAGACTCCCTTGGATATTCGACGCCCAGCAACTAACTGTAGCACACGGAATACCCAGCCTAACGCCCTCCCTGGTCGGGGATCGAACCCAGCCAACGGACGGCTCGAAGGTAAGTTCGTCGTTTCTGCGCCATCTTGTTGGGAGAGCTTCTTCTTCGAAAGTGTTTCTGTTTTGAGATGCTTGGTTCTGCCAGCACCGCAGATGTTCAGACTTAAATCCGCATCACCCAGAAGGTGGTTTAACACCGCAATAGCCCAGGAGCATTAGGTTAGGACCTAGAAGAAATTAGTAGAAAGCTGATTTTTTTTGTACAGAGCTTCAGAATACCATGTGGATGCCCACAATATAAAGTCCCACGAGTCCCACCTTGTGGCATTTTCGTGCCACAATTCGTGCCACAAAACTCTGCCAAAATTTAAATAATTCTCATATCCGAATCCATATTCAGATATTCACCAAAATCGAATCTATTTATCCTTGTCACACACCCAATGAAACTTGGTCCACCAAGTTTTGTCCAAATCCATCCACAACTTTTTGAGATATCCTGATATGTAACGTTTTTGGCCCAATCTCCCAATGATGAAGAATCACTCTAAAAATTCTACTAGCCGGATCCGGATCTTCACCAAAATCGAATCATTTCGTCCTTGTGACAAACGCTAAAACTCTTCCGAATCCGTCCACAACCTTTTGAGATATTTTGTTCACAAACAAACAGGCAGGGGTGAAAACATGACCTCCAATCCTCCATACACCTTTGGAGGCGGAGGTAATGAAGGGTGGAAAAATATAGGAATACAGTACTCTCGGAGAGGGTTTGCACTGAACGCAACATTAAAAGGTCGTGGTATTTTGCTAAAGCTGTGTTACAATGCCTACATCTATCTATAATTCCAGTAATCTCTGTGTGTGTGTCTGTGTGTATGTCTGTGTGTCTGTGTGTATGTCTGTGTGTCTGTGTGTTTGTCTGTGACCGCTGTTTCTCGACAACCACGGGTCCGATATACTTGAAACTTGCCAGGTATATTGCTGGGGACCCGAGGATGTGCCTTTTCAAGGTTTCATATTAATCGGAGAAGTAGTTACCGAGCTATGGCGATTTCTTTACCAAACTCCGCAAGCCGTTCGCTTTGGACCAAACCATTTCATGTAAATAGAGGGGGGGGGATTGTCACCGTACTCGCAAGCCGTTCGCTTTGGACCAAACCATTTCATGTAAATAGAGGGGGGGGATTGTCACCGTACTCGCAAGCCGTTCGCTTTGGCTTTGCGAATGGACCAAACCATTTCATGTAAATAGAGGGGGGGGGGGGGATATAATTTTAGATATATATATAGTACGGGCATGCCCTAGTTATGTGAAAGCTAACAATGAGGTGATATTTTAATGAGAGATGTTTCAAAGAGAATGCACATGTCACGTCCTGGGTTGCAAATCCTTTTATCAAGGTGAATAAACTTTTCGATACGTCGACAATTTGTGTTCAATTATCCTTACTTTAAGGTTTCGGGAAGATATTTTTTTAGTTTTCAAAGTGATTCGCCATCATTGAGATATAGGGCCAAAAAATACATACAGCACGATGTTTTAAAAGGTATGGACGGATTTGGACAACATTTGGGGGAGGAGTTTGTCAGGTGACAAGAACAAGCCGATTTTGAATTTTGGATTTTGAAAATGCCACAAGGTGGGACTCGTGGGACTTTGTACTGTGGGTATCCACATGGTATTCTGGAGCTCTGTGCAAAAAAATCAGCTTTCTACTAATTTCTTCTAGGTGTCCCATTCATTTTTGGCTAATGCTCCTGGGCTACAAGCGAATGCTCAGCAAGAAGCCGACATTGAGTGAAATATCCTGCTTTTTGAAACTGGTGGTTCCCCAGCAAGACGATCGCGTTCAATTAGATTCCGGGAAAGTTGGGAAACTGCAGTCATGATCGGAGGATTAAAGCGAAAGAAATGTTGAAAGTATTAGCAGGATGTACCAACTGGAGGCACACAAATATCCCCAGAGCTAAATTTACAACGGGCAACTAAACAAAACTTAAATGAACGTCTTTTCCTAATCGGCCATCAATCCTGTTTATCATAATAGAGGATGTAGCGTTTAGCTCAATGTAAGCACGGATCGCTTTCCGGTCACTTTTTGGCAAAGTGCGTTCCTTTAAATGTCAGATGGTCTCACTCTCAGGCAGCCTCCCGAGGCACATCGTTCAGGCAACCTCCCGAGGCACATCGTTCAGGCAACCTCCCGAGGCACATCGTTCAGGCAACCTCCCGAGGCACATCGTTCAGGCAACCGCCCGAGGCACATCGTTCAGGCAACCTCCCGAGGCACATCGTTCAGGCAACCTCCCGAGGCACATCGTTCAGGCAGCCTCCCGAGGCACATCGTTCAGGCAACCTCCCGAGGCACATCGTTCAGGCAACCTCCCGAGGAACATCGTTCAGGCAACCTCCCGAGGCACATCGTTCAGGCAACCTCCCGAGGCACATCGTTCAGGCAACCTCTCGAGGCACATCGTTCAGGCAACCTCTCGAGGCACATCGTTCAGGCAACCTCCCGAGGAACACATCGTTCAGGCAACCTCCCGAGGCACATCGTTTTACCTGCGATAAAAACTTCTCGGTTTGTGAAAGGATCAAAGTTTGTTTCACGTCTGATTACTTGTCCAGCGCAGCTCTTACGGACATATGTTGATAACGATTTTTATTTTTATTTTTTTACAGCAATGATGTTTAAACTTCAGTAATGTCATGTGATTGAAGCGGAAGTTTTGATGTTATAAATGGAGGGAGGGTTCGAAATGTTTTCCCCCAGCATGACCCAATGGTCGGTCCTACTTCAGTGAAACTTGGCACAGATTTACATATAATGTCCTTGTCTTTGTCGTTTCATGGCGGTCATACATTTTCCCTGCAGCCGTGGGTGTTTCCTCATGACATTTGAACATAAATCGTGTTTTTTATAAAAAGAAAATCGTTTTGACGTCTCCTTTCCCTCCTCCTCTCCCCTCTCCTCCTGCCTCCTCCTCCCCTCGCCTCCTCTCCTTCTGCCTCCTCCTCCTTCTCCCCTCGCCTCCTCTCCCCTCCTGCCTCCTCCTCCCCTCTCCTCCCCTCCCGCCTCCTCTCCCCTCTCCTCCTGCCTCCTCCCCTCCTCCTTCTCCCCTCGCCTCCTTCCCCTCCTCTTCTGCCCCACCCCCCTCATACCACTCCTTCTCTCCTTCCCCTCCTCCTCTGCCTCCTCCCCTCCTGCCCCTCCCCCTTCTCCCCTCTCCTCCTCTCCTGCCCCGTCCCCCTTATTTCTCTCCTTCCCTCCTCTCCTTCATCCCTTCCCTCCTCCTCCTCCTCCCTTCTCCTCCTCGTCCTCCCTTCCCCTCCTGCCCCATCCTACCGTTCACCCCTTCCCCTCCTCTCCTCTCCTTCCCTCCTCTCCTCCTGACCCCTCCCCTTATCCTCCTCCCCCTCCTCTCCTTCTCCTCCACCCCTCTTCCTCAAGGAAATAGATGTTAGGGTTTGTTGAGATGGTCCATTTGGAGAAACAGCCTTCTGCTTTACCCACAAGGTCATCCTTATAGACCCTCCCTGTTCAACCACCTTTGTCTCTTTCTGCTTCTTGACTTGCATCTCATTGTAATATATTTACTCTGCACCCTCCTCATTTGCTCCTTGAAGGTTGCCCATTTTTGTGATGCTCAATGCCCTCCTGGTCCTGCCAGCCTATCCAAAACTATAGCACGTGTCTGTCTGTGTCTGTCTGTCTCTCTCCCACTCTCATTCTCTCCCTCTATCCCTCTCTCTCCCTCTCTTCCTCTCTCTCCCTCCCTCTCTCCTTCTCTCCCTCTCTCCTTCTCTTCCTCTCTCCCATTCTCCCACACTCCCACTCTCTCCCACTCTCATTCTCTCCCTCCCTCTCTCCCACTCTCTCCCTCTCTCCCACTCTCCCACACTCCCACCCTCTCTCCCACTCTCATTCTCTCCCTCTATCCCTCTCTCTCCCCCTCTCTCCTTCTCTCCCTCTCTCCCTCTCTCCCATTCTCCCCCTCTCTCCCTCTCACTCTCTCCCACTCTCATTCTCTCCCTCTCTCTCCCCCTCTCTCCCTCTCTTCCTCTCTCCCTCTCTCTCTCCCTCTCTCTCCCTCTCTCTCCCTCTCTCCCACTCTCTCTCTCCCTCTCTCTCCCTCTCTCTCCCTCTCTCTCCCTCTCTCTCCCTCTCTCCCCCTCTCTCTCCCTCTCTCTCCCTCTCTCCCCCTCTTTCCCTCTCTCCCTCTCTCCCTCTCTCCTTCAAAGCTTCTTGAAATCCGATAGCTTTACTCTATTATCCCGAACCCTAAATTCTGTAAAACGAACTTTTACTCGAACTATCATTAAAGTAGAAAGAAAAATATTATATTCCACCCAGTACTCATAACATTTTTATTTTATGATTTGGAATGCCTACTCTTAGCAAAACAATTATTAAAGCCTAATTATTAGAAATACAATCCAGCAAAAAAGTGTTAAAATTATTCATTTACTGATTACAATCAAATAAAAAGTTATCCTTGATTTTTAAATATATAATTAATCCGTTTATGAAATTGAAGCGAAAAATTACTCTTTAAAGAAAAGATCCACAAAGGAACTCAAGTACTATAGGCCTATTAGTATAACTTAATTTGTAGGGAAGATGTTAAACATTTTAATGGAGGATTGAAATGGGAACCATTGAGATAACATTAAACTAATCATATTATCATCAGTCATCATGGATTTAACAAAAGGGAGATCATGTTTAACAAATTTATTGGAGTTCTCGGAAGCTGGTTCTGATTTGGTGGCTGAGGGAAGTATGGTAGATGCATCATATTTAGACTTTTTGAAGGCATTTCTTCTTCTTCTTCTTTCAGATGCAGTAAGTGGTTGTAGTTTGCGAGAAGTGTGGCTCTGCTGCCAATGCAGTCAGTGACCCCAGTAGGTCAGAAGAGGAATTTGGAATTTGGCCAGCGTGCAGATGATAGCTCTCCTACTTTTGGTGAAGGACATCGTGAGATATTCAATGGCCACCAACTAATGGCAGTAAACAAGACACCCAGTTTAACATTTATCGTTCGGACAATGCACACTTTGATGTTATCGCCCTGCATGTGAATCATCAGGGTGAAAAGTTATACAGTCACGTGAAAAAGTAAGTGCACCCCTACATTTATCACTACTTCAAATACCTAAAATTAGATTCAGGTGCACCAGCTCAGGTGCAAATGATTAGAACATCGTTAGAGAGGATCTTGGAGGAACCTGTCTTATTTAAACATCAGACATTTAGTTTGGTTTGCTTTTTGTTGTTGAAGAGTGCGGCGTCACCATGCCTAGATCAAAAGAGCTCTCTGAGGCCTTCAGAAAGAAGGTTATAGATGCCTACGAGTCTGGGAAGGGATTTAAAAAGATCGCCATACAATTTGAAATCAATCATTCGACTGTCCGGAAGATCATCTACAAGTGGAGAAGATTCCAAACAACTGCAAACTTGTTCAGGCCAGGCCGCCCCAGCAAGTTCAGCCCAAGAGCAGACCGCAAGATGCTGAAAGAAGTCTCTAAGAACCCCAGAATGTCATTACAAGACATACAGGTAGCTCTTGCCACTGTTGATGTCCAAGTGCATGAGTCTAACATTAGAAAGAGGCTGCACAAATTTGATCTACATGGGAGGTGTGCCAGGAGGAAACCTTTGCTGTCCAGAAAGAACATCAGGGCAAGAATAAAGTTTGCCAATGAACACCGAGGCAAAGACCAGCACTTCTGGAACAATGTGCTCTGGACAGATGAGTCAAAAGTAGAGCTATTTGGCCACAGTACCAGAAGATGTGTTTGGCGAAACCCAAAGACAGCATTTGACCACAAGAACCTGATACCAACTGTAAAGCATGGTGGTGGAAATATTATGGTTTGGGGCAGCTTTGCTGCATCAGGGCCTGGGCAGCTCACCATCATATAATCCACTATGAATTCTTCATTGTACCAGACGGTGCTTGAGGATAATGTGAGGCCATCTGTCGGAAAGTTGAAGCTCAACCGAAGGTGGACCTTGCAACATGACAATGACCCTAAACATACCAGTAAATCCACCAAGGAATGGCTGAAAAGAAAGGAATGGAGGGTTCTGGAATGGCCAAGTCAAAGCCCGGATCTAAATCCCATCGAGATGTTGTGGGGGGATTTGAAACGAGCTGTGCATGCAAGAAACCCCTCAAGCATCGCACAGCTGAAAGAATTCTGCATGGAGGAGTGGGCAAAAATTTCTCCCAGTCGATGTCAGAGACTGGTAGACAGTTATAAGAAACGCCGACTTGAGGTTGTTTCTGCCAAAGGGGGCAATACAACCTATTAGAGCCAAGGGTGCACTTACCTTTTCCACAGAAGGAAATGGCATCTCTGTTAATTTTTTGTTGAATAAAATATTGCAAAGTTAATTTTTCATTGTTTTTTGTTCAATTAGATCACCTTTATCTATAGATACTGTTTAAATGAAGATCAAATATTGATATGTCCACATATGTTAAAAAGATTTTAAAAAACATTTCATGGCATGTACTTACTTATTCCACATGCGAAATTTGCATTTATGTTTATTTAAATTATTCAATGGACTACAAAATGTAAATTTTTCATGATATTTGTTATATTATATCACCGTTATCTATCAATATTGTTGAAATGAAGATCAAATAGCTGTATGTTGAAATATGTTGAAAAGGTCAAAACTTTACATGGGGTGTACTTACTTTTTCATGTGACTGTAGGTGGGCCGATATTCAAGCCTAGGTGAGACAGCTCAGTCATGTGTGTTGGTCTCTAGGCTGTCTTTCTGGTAAAGGTATTTGATAAGCTACCACATTTTTTTTTTTTTTTTTGTATAGTGAATCGAGGCTCGTGAAAGAGCTAACATTTATTTCACAAACAAATCAACCAGACAAACAAAATATATAAAAAGAGGGAGCGGAAGGACAAGATGGGGAGAGAAGGGGAAGCACACAAACACAACATTTGAGAGCAGGGAGATGTGTGGGAGGGAGAGGGCTTGGGGGGAGGAGGCGTGGGAAGGGGGGAGGGGGTGGGGGAAGTATAAAACACAAGGACACCAAGGACTTCCAGGACAGAAGTTGGTATTTCAAAAAAGTGGATTTGGAGTGAAATTAGCGGGGGTAGAAAAGATCAAGGTTTTGGATGGGGGAAGATAAGAGATGGTGGTGAACAGCTGTTTTAAAGACCTGGAGGGTAGAGTGGGATTGAAGAGAGTGAGGGAGTTTGTTCCAGAGGCGGGAGCAAAAAGGAATGAAGGAGTGAAGGTGAGCAGAGAATCTTGATTTTGGCAGTTTAACCATAAGAGGGTTGCAGGCAGATCTTGTGCGACCTGTAGGAATATTTGGGGGACAGAGCCCAGAGAGAGCTGGGGGGCAAGGCCAGAGAGGAGTCGGTAGAAGACGGAAAGACCACCAACCTGCCTGCGGTGAGTGAGTGAAAGGCCCTTGGAGTTAGCTTCATCGCGGGAGATTCCAATGATTCTGAACGCTTTGGTTTCAAGAGCGTGAAGACGAGCTAGGTGTGAGGCAGGAGCACCAGCCCAGATGGGAGAACAGGTTTCCATTGAGCTGCGGATGAAAGCCTTGTATGTGGTGAGGAGCTCAGGTGTGCCAAGGAAGGACTTCGCACGACGGAGGATGCCCAGTCGGCGACTGGCTTTGGAGGCCAGATTTTAAAAGTGGTTTTCCCAGGAAAGATCATGGCAGATAGTGAGACCCAAAAGCTTGAGTGACAGAACTTCTTGGAGGATTATTCAGAAAGTGGATGGGAGGGTTGTCCAGTTGGTCTTTTCGGAGAGACATCGTAAGAGTGTGAGATTTGTCAGGATTGAAAGACATGTTCCACTTGTTTGCCCAGTCTTTGATTTTGTCCAGGTCTGCAGAGAGTGAGGAGGCTGCAGACTGCCAATCTGTGGGATGAGGAATGGAGCGACAGAGAGTAGAGTCATCAGCAAAGAGATAGAGAGAATTTTCAAGAGAGTCAGAGAGATCATTGATGAAGACCAGAAAAAGCACAGGGCCCAGAACACTGCCTTGGGGAACTCCAGCCTGAACAGGAAGAGGAGATGAGAGAAACCCATTCGGGGCCACACGTTGACGACGACTAGAGAGGAAGTCCGCCAGCCATGCGTGGAGATTTCCATGGATACCAAAGGAGGAGAGTTTGCTGAGCAGAGCGGGGTGCCAGACCGTATCGAAGGCACGTGATATGTCAAGGGAGACAGCTCTAATTTCCTGTTTGGCATTGAGGACCTCCATTCATTGTTGAGAAAGCAGAAGCAGCATGTCCAGAGTAGACTGACCAGGTCTGAAACCAAATTGATGATCAGAGATCAAGCCTTTGGAGAAGAGGAAAGATTTCATATCTGAAGCAATGATGGATTCCATGACTTTGCTGATAATTGTGAGAAGGCTGATTGGTCTGTAGTTGCTAAGATCTGTTTTGGCACCTTTTTTGTGCAAAGCGGTGATGTTGGCTGATTTCCAAGCAGATGGCTCATGACTTTGAGCAAAAGAGAGGGTGAAGAGAACAGAGAGAGGGAGTGAAAGAGCGGAAGAACAGGATTTTGGGACCCGTGGGCTGATGCCGTCAGGTCCAGTTGCAGAATCAGAGTCGAGGGTTGCAGGAAAACTTTTCCACCTTGTCAGGAGGAAAGGACACAGAGTTCAGGAGCAGCTGGGTATGACTGGGTATGGTGGGTACAGAGAGGGATGGGTTTGGGACACAAGATTTAGAGGCAAACACAGAGTTGAGGCATTCAGATTTTTCACGTGCGGTGTCAGCCGTGTAGCCGCTTGAGGTGAGGGAGGGGATGGAGGGGGAACAAACACCAGAAACAGATTTGACCAGACGCCACCAGGATTTGGAAGAGGGAGACAGATAGAGAGTTTGGTCTTGAGAACGGAGAGATATTGTTTCCTGGCTCTCCTGACGGTGGACACACACTTGTTTCGGGCTTTGTGAAAGGAAATGAGATTTCCTTCCGTTGGATTTGCTTTCCAGGAGACGAAAGCAAGTTGTTTCTGGGCAACAGCCTCACCTCAAGATTCCATGTACCATGGATGGGAGGAAGGGTATGACAACTGAAGATGAGATGGGATAAATCTGTGCATGAGAGAGAGCAATTTACTTTGGAAGAATTCCCATGATGAGTTGATGTCAGAGGAGGTAGAGATGGGAGACCAGTCCAGATGATTTATGGCAGCTTGAAGACCGTGCCAGTTGGCCTGAGTGAAATGCCAGACTCGTCGACGCTGAGGAGGCTCTCTGAGAATGGTCAGAGAGATGTCCACTTTAACAAGCACATGATCAGATGAGCCGATTGGAGCAGAAGAAGAGCAGCAGACATTTTCAGCGAAGTTAGTCATAACCAAGTCCAGAAGAGAAGATGCTCCGTTGACTGAGATCCAGGTCGGGAAATTGACAGATTGTGTCAGTCCCAGTGAGTCGCAGAAGTCCTTTGCTGAAGAGCCATGGCTGGTGAGAGAGGTGCCCACACCCAGCCAACTGGCATGGTGACAATTGAAATCACCACATATGAGGAAGAGAGAGTTGGGATGGGTAGATAGAAGTTGGTCCATATTATCAGACAGCGAGATGTAGATGGAATCATCACTGTTTGGTGGACGGTACAACACACATATGAACAAAAGGTGGGAGCGAAGGGGAAGCCGTAGCCAAAGGTATTCCTGGGGGTGATGTGGAGAGAGGGCAGTGCAGGGCGAGTGAGGAAGAGAGTTTTTTTTATAAAGATTGCAACCCCACCTCCAGGACGAGGCTCAGGTTTATCATACCGGAGGAGGGAGTAACCTGGGAGAGATACAAAGGAATCAGAGACATCACGAAGGAGGAAAGTTTCTGTTAAGTAAATCACGTCTGGTTTGTCAGAAGCAACCTGTATGGAGAGATTAGTCAAGTTTGAGCGAAGGCCCCGGATGTTTGAGGTCCATACCGTTAATGAAGAGGTAAGGGGAGCATCGGATACAGAACAGGGGGGGGGGGGGAGGGGTAGGGTAAGATGTGGAAGAGGAGAAAGAGGTAGGGAGAGCTGTTGAAGGTGTGTCAGAGATTTCAGAATAGCTTGGAGAAAGGGAAGAATGGGGCGGACAAAAGGTTTGATGGTGATTGGGTGAGGCACAGTGAGGTGTTATTTGAGGAGGGAGAAGAGCGAGGCAGAAAGTTGGGGGAGATGAAGGTGAAAGTTGGAAGGGAGAAGCGGGGAGGATGCTTTGAGGAGGAGGGGTGAGAGGGGAGTCTAGGAGGGGAGGAGCGAGGGAGAGTCTCGGAGGGGAAGGGTGTGGGGGGAGTTTAGGAGGAAGGGGCAAGGGGGGAGATTTGAAAGGGATGGGTGATGGGGAAGATTTGGAGAGGAGGGGCAAGGGGGTAGATTTGGAGGGGAGGGGTGATGGGGAAGTTTTGGAGGGGAGGGGTGATAGGGACGTTTTGGAGAGAAGGGGTGATGGGGAAGCTTTGGAGGGGAGGGGCAAGGGGGAAGATTTGAAAGGGATGGGTGATGGGGAATATTTGGAGGGGAGGGGCGAGGGGGAATATTTGAAAGAGATGGGTGATGGGGAAGATTTGGAGGGGAGGGGCAAGGCGGTAGATTTGGAGGGGAGGGGTGATGGGGAAGTTTTGGAGGGGAGGGGTGATGGGGACGTTTTGGAGGGAAGGGGTGATGGGGAATATTTGGAGGGGAGGGGCAAGGGGGAAAATTTGAAAGGGATGGGTGATGTGGAAGATTTGGAGGGGAGGGTGGAGGGGGAATATTTGAAAGAGATGGGTGATGGGGAAGATTTGGAGGGGAGGGGCAAGGGGGTAGATTTGAAGGGGAGGGGTGATGGGGAAGTTTTGGAGGGTAGGGGTGATGGGGAAGTTTTGGAGGGAAGGGGTGATGGGGAAGATTTGGAGGGGAGGGGTGAGATTGGATTTTGAAAAGGGTACGATTAATGGGAAACGAACATTTTAGTCAGGTTCACTATGTTTTTTCGTTCAAAATTTTGGTAGATTAGCAAAACTATACATTTTTGGAATATTCAGAGCATGAGGAATCCAAAAATTAATGTTTACATTTGCGTAGACACCTTTGCGAAAATGACACTCAGGACAGTGATGAAGATCTGTAAAAGCATATTCCTGAACGGTATAGACCTCGTAGATCCTGTGTATATGACTTATAGTTCAATCTGATACTACCTATAACTTCCTATAACAACCTATAACTTCAAAGGACTTGCAATATCATGTATTATGTAATACAGTTATATCACAAATATAAAGACAATGGTTTTCAATTACCTTTGATTGTTGCTTTTCTATAATCCTGAGCACTATTTTGAGGCCTTTATTGGATTCCTTGACCCAGAAAACATAGGATTAGCATATTTAATTAAGTCTCTAGGTTGACTAGAAGCCGAGATTGCGCAAAATATGTATTTTATGGCGGCCATTTTCAAAATCCAAAATGGCGGCCATGCAGGTGTCTGTGCAAATGCCAACATTGATTTTCAGATTCTCCATGCTCTGAAGATTCCAAAAATGTACAGGTTTGCTAATCCCAAAATTTTGAAAGAAATTATATTTGTTAACATAGTGAACCTGACTATCTTCATCACTGTCCTGAGTGTCATTTTCGCAAAGGTGTCTACGCAAATGTAAACATTAATTTTTGGATTCCTCATGCTCTGAATATTCCAAAAATGTATAGTTTTGCTAATCTACCAAAATTTTGAACGAAATTATATTTGTTAACATAGTGAACCTGACTATTTATTGCAAAATGAGTTTCTTGAGACCTTCGAGTCTAAAATACGTTTGAGGACACTGAAGGAGGGGTGGAGTGCAGGAGAGTTTCGGGAATGTAGAAAAAAGGAACTGTAAGAGATGGAATTTTTTTTTGGAATGAATAGATTTGGTGAGCAAGTCGAAAGCATCCTTTTATAGAAGAAGAAGAAAAAGGTGTTATAATATACGACAGAATACAGTTCTTCAGGGGAAAGTTTAAACATTTTTAACAACTTGATCACGTGATCACGAACAACGTGATCGAAGAACGAACGAACAAATAAGAACAACGAATAAGAACAGAGAAGGAAAAAAAATTTTTTCTTTTTTGAGTTGAGATTTTAAACAAGGAAGTATAGGGTGACAGACTGGGACAAAAAACAGAGAACGAAAGTAATTGCAACGCAATCGACGAACCGCTGAGAGAAAAACAAAGCCTCAAGTTCGGACACGGTAGCCTACTAGGCCTCAGAATACGCGACACGAATTAACCGACGATTTTGTATACATGTATGAAAAATTAACACCGAGAATCTTACTAAAGACACTATAGGTACACACACCGAAAGATAGATACAGTTTCGACAAAAACACAATTGTGAAAATTACTTAACTTCGAAAGCGTGAGCGCATGGACAGCTTCGAAAAAACGTGACCTCCAATCTTGCGCATGTGCAAAACATCAAACATCATCAGGTATGGTTCGTGCACATAAAATGATGCTAGGGATTGCTAGGTATGTTTAGTGCATGCAGAGTTGTTAAGGTTGTCTCTCACTGGATTAGAAACTGGCTGAGTGATGGGAGGTTGGATGTAGTGCCGTAGTGGGGTACCTCAGTGATTAGTAACTAGGACGATTATTTTTTAGAATCTATCTAAATGATTTGGCCTGTGGGGATAAGAGTAGGCTCTCCAAATTTGCAGATTGAATGAAGCTTGGAGAGGACAATTCGTAGATGACATGAAAATGGCCTATCATGTCCCTTATTTGCAGAAGTTTGCAGATGCCATGTCATCTACCTTACCTACAAGATGATCAGCTTGGAGGGAAGGTAGTTTATAAAAGAGGATGTTGATCAAATTCAGGAAGGCCTAGATTGTATGTGGAAGAGGGGGGAAAGGGGGAGTTTCATAGCTAGATTGTGAAGCAAACATAGAGTTGAGGTAAGCACGCTACACTTGCCTCACTACACGTTACCGCAGAGGCACAGGCTTGTTTTAACTGAGGATAATGACCTGACTGAACTTGAGTTTCTATGTTGTCATGATTTCCACCAATTGTAATACAAACATTTATTTTGTACAAATTTATTTGTAATTTGTCTTCTTTTATATTTTATATCTATCTTTATCTATCTTTAATCTTCTGTCTTCTATCTTCTATCTATACATATAAAAGAAAGTTTTTGTTTGTTTGTTTGTTTTTTGTTTGTCTTCACGCGCTAATCTCCTGAACGGTGAAAGATAGGAGGAAACTTCTGAAATAAAAAATGTCGGGACGGGCCCAGGGAAGGTTATAGGCTAGGTGGCGAGGCCGGTCGAGGCCCACCTCGGCCGGGCTGGGCCCATTTCGCAATAAATCTTCTTCTTCTTTCAAAATTCTCTTGAAGTACAACTTATGCACTTAATAGGACGATCTGACTGATTGCAACACATGCTTTCAAAATTCTCTCTCGTGGGGCCTGACAGAAGAAAGAACAAGGAATCGTTGAGCACTAACTGATACTGGGCTCGCGTCAGACCTATGTACAGAAGATTAAATTCATTCAAAAAGAACCCGGACAACGCCGGGTGCATTCATCTAGTTTGTAATAAAAAAGGTCCAGGTGAGTGATGTAGAGCTCTAAATGGTCAAGGGTCCAAGCTGGTTTAATGGGTCTAAAGGGTCTAACTCTAATGGGTCTTTGGGGTCTTTAGGGTCTTCGTGGTCTTTAATGGTCTTCGGGATCTTTGTGTCTTTTCGGTATTTTGAGTCTTTGGGGTATTTTCGCTCGTCGAGGTGTTTTGGGTCTTTTCAATCTTCCCAGTTTTTAAAGGTCTCCAAGGTCAACGAGAGGAGGGGAGGGGAGAAGAGGGGGGGGTAAGTACCCGGCATTCCGTGTATAAACGTGAGGGAGAAGAGGGGGAGGGGGGAGGGGAGGAGAGGGGGGAGGGGTAGGGGGAGGGGGGGAGAGCCATAATGCGCTACGTTATGGCAAAAAATGTGGATCTAAAGATGAAAGGGAAAAAAACCTATGTGGTGTGAATGGCAATGTTCCTCGCTGAAATGTGAAAAAACGCAATCGCTTTTCGCTCTGAAATACGTGCGAACGCGTAACTGAGTTAATGGTGGCAAGGAACATCACGTGATCCCTCTGAGCGAATCAGCGCGCTGCTCTGCCATTCCGGTCATAATATTCCTCGCTGAAATGCGCTGAGGTAAAAATATGGTAAAGAAAATATTATGAAATAAATTTTTAGGTCGGCCATGTTCTTCCCAGGCTCAATGGCCATGTTTGTGCCAAATATCAAGTACGTGAGCCTCTCCGTTTAGGAGTCTATCGGTAACATTACACACACACACACACACACACACACACAAACTGTGTTTTATATATACTAGGGCATGCCCGTACGTGGGTGCCTGTTCCTTGCCAAAAAAAAAAAAAAACGCTACCCGTACGCTCTACCCCGCCCGTACGCCCGTAAACAAAAAAAACAACGCTCTTCGCTTCCGCCCTTCGCTCTGACTGAATTGGGAGAAATAATGCGCATAAGAAATCGAGAAATTATTATTTTCTCCGGAAGAAATCGAATTACGAACCGTAATGGCGCAGGCTCTCGGGCTCGCAACAACGCGTTCTGTGATTGGCTGCCGGAAGTGAAGTCTTCACTGTCGCAAATGTGAAGCGATGAATACGATGAATCGCAAATTAGTTTTTATTAGTTTTAAAACATAGTTTAACGGCAACATAGTTTTCCAACGTGAAATAAATGAATACGCTCTCAAATGTGCCGTCCGAGGCAGAGTCTGTTCGCCACGTTCGGCACACGTGATAGCTCGCTGCTCTCTGATTGGTTGAATCGTTTTTTGGACATAGCTCGGTAACTACTTCTCCGATTAATATGGAACCTTGAAAAGGCACATCCTCGGGTCCCCAGCAATATACCTGGCAAGTTTAAAGTATATCGGACCCGTGGTTGTCGAGAAACAGCGGTCACAGACATACAAACATACAAACATACAAACATACAAACATACACACAGAGATTACTGGAATTATAGATATATATATAGATATATATATATATATATATATATATATATATTGTTGCGGATTCGGGGGTCGGCGTTCCCCTTACCAAGGGGGGCGGGGGGAGTTAACCCCCTTGTCTTTTAAGCTGGCCGTCCCCCCCGATCCTGGAAATTATAACGCTCCTTTCCGGTCGAGATTGGCCAGGGTGGTTGGTCAATGGAGTCCCAAATACCTGAGTGCCAATCCGACCGCAAAGCAGGGAGATAATTCCTGCTCGAACCACGGATATGATGGTAATTGCCGAGCGGTTTAGCAATCCGAAGTCCGAGCCATTAACAAAGGAACTAAACCCGTTCCTGAGCAGTTGGCCAAATCGTGCCGCAGGTACCCAATGGAGAGAAAAGACTAAAGCGATTGAATGGAGAAGAAACCAAAAGGGTAAGGAAGAACACAGGATTTATTACAACAATCAAAGAGGAAACAAAAGGGAAGAATGTACAAAGGAAGAAGAAGCAGACACAGGGCAACCTTACCTATACAGTCTTACTTAACCCCAGGACGAACAAACAGACTTACACGGGAGGGTAGTGGTAGGAGAGGAAGGTCCAAGTAGATGGTTCCAGGCGACGAGATCCGGCCTCGGTCCAAGCTCCAGGTCCGTGGCGAAGAATGGTAGGCGCCTTCGTATCATTTGCGCGCGACCGGACCTTAAGAATATAGCGGGGGAAACTGGGATGCGTACGTAATACCAGTACTCTCAACTCTCTCTTTCGTACTGTTCGTATCTCAGAGGGTACCCTCGCGCAGATGTTACTCAGTGTGCTCTTTCACCAAGGCCGTGCGAATCCGAATCCCAAGAAGTCCATGCGAGTCCCAGCACGCCGTTCGTACGAGAGCGTGGCGCAGCTTCAGGCCCCATCCGCAGTCCGTCAAAGGGCTTTCTGCTCGCCATTATATAACGCGGGCATCGATTAAGCCGCGCTTCATAGGGCTACGCCCACCAGCGAGCTCACCTCAGCCCTGGTTGGTTGGCGAGGGCTCGCTGGCTCCACCTTTGATGATGAGTTGACAGGGGGCCACGCCTCCTCCCGGCGCTCCGCCCTTCTTCTCCAGCTTGACCGCGTGCGTAATGGCGTTTTGAGCCAGGCAGCGAATGCTGCTGGGCGAGCAGAGGCGCATACCACAATTTGGAGAGAGTCAAGCCGCAAAATGAATGGAATGGAAAAGGACCTATCTTATTTAATTAATACAATGCAGATGCAACTATTGGGAACACAGCCTTACCTAAACACAGACTAAGGAAATAACTATAAGGTTCCTATGGTGTCCTACGTGTTGCTCGTGGACTAACTATGGGTGCGACCTTATTAAATGAAGAGAATTATTTACAAGAATTATTTACAAGTATTTACAAGTGAGGGGTTCTAAAACCGCAACACTGCACCCTCCTTTCCTCCAGGCCCGTCCCAGTCTGAAAAAACTTTAATTTAATGTGACACAGGTGTGGTAACCCTCTACTTTTAACCTCACCCTGAGTGCGACAGTTTTAACAATTAAGTATGTCCCGCCTGCTGCGTTGCATTCTACCTAACAGACTCATTTTCACAGACTAACCGAATTGCGGAATGGTCTTCAAATCTACACATTTAGCCGGTGGGGAGCATGTTATTTACAAGACTACTATTTTGATTATTTACAACTCGAACCCAGGACCTGTCTTTTTGGGAAACAAAAGCAGATGGTTTTGAAAAGAAGGAAAATACTGCACTGCACTGCACTGATACACCATACCATATGCACCAATTAACAAAATGCACCACAAGCACCATAAAGCACCATCACAAAGAAAATGCACAAAAAAAAAGCACAGTCATATACATTTCAAATAATCAAATGGCTTCTTCTCCGCTGGGCCGCTGGCTGCTGGGCTGATGTTTCTGGGCGTCTTGATGTTCCGGCTTGCTGCCTATTTAATAAATAAAAAGGGGCACAAACCGCGTCCACTTTTTTATTTTACAGCCAGCAGGGCCAACTAAGGTGGTCCACCTGCATGGCATAGGTGCCACCCAAAACACAGTGGTCCGCAACCAAGATGCTGCTGGCAGCAATGACCGGTCCCCAGCAGAGGTGCCAGGCCCCAAAACGTGGGGTCCATAAGGTGGTGCTAGGCCACAGAACGTGTGGTCCATAAGTGGTGTACCAGTGCAGGCCGGAGGCAGCGGAGGTGTGGGCACACAACTGCAGTCACCTGCGCACTCCCCCCGGGCCAAAAAGAAACAAGTCCATGAGTGGGGGAAGGAGGACAAGCAAAGCAGCGGGGCAAGGCCGCAAGAGCACACATTAATACCAGATAATGCAACATGGAGAGCGCGGGAGAGCAAGCTAAGAAAGCTCGTCCCTAGCATTCGTCACTCCCCCATGTCACCTACCCTACCCCTTGACCCTCCCCGTATCTACACAATTTACAAATCCGTCGCTACGTCTTGTCTTCCCCATATCTCCCCTAAACCAAATTCCTCATCAATCCCACTTCCTCATCAATCCGTCTTAAACCAAATTTATCATCAATCCCTCCTAAGGAGGAAGAGATGGAACACAAGCAATGTCTCACCCACGTCACGAATGCGCCTTACATACCAAATATTTGCAAAACCTCGTGTGGAGTCATATCACCTTGGTGAGTGGATGCGGATGGTGCGAAGAGATTTCCAATCCTAAACGATACCTCTAAATGACATAACCACACTTTACACTACCCGGGGTCTTTCCCTGCAAAACCATTGGCCATCATTACTCTATGCGGTTCTAAGAACCGAACTCCCATTGAACATACTGTGGTGCTCTCCAATTTGGGGTCTCACTCCCCCGATTCTTTCCCCCTGTGCCCTCACACAATTTCGGGGCTGGGTCGTGTGGCTCACCAGCAGGTCCGCTCACCTGCACACCTCTGCCACTGTATGTCGCCACCCGAGCTTACCTGCTCCTCACCCTAACCTACCTGGGGAAGGCCCTCTGGCTCCCTTACCCCACTACCGCCCTCTCTGGCGTCGGGCTACCCGGGTCCTCCTCTGGATCCTCGGGCCCCATTGGATAACTCACTAACTGGCTCCCAGAGCCTACCTGCGGCCTCACCTGGCCGACAGACTAACAGTGGCGGAGTGCCCATTTAATCATCCCTCTGACAGGCCACACGCCCAGCCATTTCACTCACAATAATGCACCCATCCAAGCACTTCATTCTACTACACGCACCACAGTTGTCAATATCCAACCACAATTTACCTACTCCCTCTACCTACTTTTAAACTACCCTCCCCGGGTATTCGTGAAGGGGCCCATCTTCCCCATCCACTCCTTTCGCACCAACCACTCCACTCCACATATCCCACACTACTCACTCCACACCATCCATTCCATACTCCATTTACTCCATGCTCCATTCACTCCAGACCATCTATTCCCCACTCCATGTATTCCATGCCCTTCATTTCATCCAACCATTCTCCATACACCTGTGCTTCACCTGCACACCTGTGCCCACACACCTGGTGTCACCTGTACACATGGTGGCACTTGCACCCGTCTCTCCTCCAGGACCATTCATTCAATACAACTCACAATCACACCTTTCACCATACTCTGCTCAATGCACAATCATGCCAATCATCATGCTCACCACAAAGAACTTCCTGCACACACCCTGCATCATCTAAGCTGACTACTCCCTTCTGAAACTCGCGCTCCCCAGTCTTCCCTTATACTAAGCGCACCCACGTCATTATAATCCACTAATCTGCTACGTCCCCTCTACAGGTACATGCCGCTACTTAACTCTACAGTTACCTATGGTCATCTTTCTAAATCCTAACAATAACCTAACCCTCCCGGGCTAGTTTGCACAGCCAAAACCCCATAACTAATGCTCATGTGCTCTGGTAGGATGGGAAGGATGGCAGATTTGCCATCCCTCCACATCGGGCATCTCCCATTATACCATATACCCATCAAATTTTGCCCATCAAATTTTCCCAGTCAAATTTGCCAATCATTACTGCCAATCATTTTTACCAATCAAATTTGCCAATCCAATTTGCCAATCAAATTCACTATCCCTACCATCGTCCATTAAACTTCGAGCCTCGGTGCGGGAAATTACATTCTCAAAGCGCGGCTTCGCAAAGCCGAGCAATGAATGCGGGTGGTTTGTCTACTGCGGTTGGGTCCGTCCAGCATTCGATTCAGGGGAGGAGGTTTGGTTGGGCCAAGGTTCAAAGCACCATCCCTACGCGGGGCCTTTCGCTCCCATGCGCGGTGGGCCAACCTTGCCCGGGTGGAATGCCACCACCACAAGGGGGCGCCGTTCCGACCCCTCCTACCTCCCCTCGAACCGGGCCGGTCGCCTTGCCCGGCAAAGCGCGGACTCGACCGTGCGGGGCGGGGCCCGGCGCGAATCGTGCATGACGCTCCAAACAGGAGCGACGCGACACCGATCCCCGCCGGCTCCCGCAGCCCACACCGCCCGGCACTGACCGGGAGCTCGCATCGGCTATACGTTGGCCTAACCGCTGCCCCGGTGAACGTCGATGCTCGCTTTGCATTCTCACACCCATTCACTACCCCTTTCATACTCGCAAAACCCGGCGTCTCAGCGCCTCTCATGCATTCCACACACTCTACTCGCGCACATCCTTGCGCATCCATTCCACCATTCGCACACTCTGTTATCTTATCACACACCTTTCTTCCCCTGTTACGTCCTCCGTAACACTCACCACGGGTGTGCACTCCTGCACATACCCACTCACGCGCTCCGATGTGCCCTCCCGCACACGTGCCACAACCAACTCAGGTGTGCCTCCTCGCACCCGCTCCTCATCCATCTCACTCTCCTTATCACTCGCATCACACATACACTCCGACGTGCATTCTCGCTCGCACCCGGTATCACACTCACGCTCTGCGCCATTCGTACATGCGCGCCATTGCCATTCATAACGCGCACCACGGACCTTTTACGAGCGCCCGGGTGCCGTCTCGATCCCAAACGCGCGAAAATTCTTTTTGCGCTAAACACCTTCCCGCATAACCTCTTAGCACCATACACAGCCCGTCTCACCTTCGGGGTTCTTCTTCTTCGCTCCACACGCACCTGCAAATCTTTATAAGGATTATGCAGCACAACATCATGATGCGAGCACAGACTTTGGGCAATTTCCATTCCTCCCTTCAATTCCTGGGCTACCTCCGTCGTCTTTTCAATTTTAATTTCGACTATTTGTTCGGTTTCTTTTCCCATTTGAATTAATTCTTTTCCTTTATCTTCTTTTCCCTCGACGACCGCTGGCTCTAATAAAATTTCCTTTTCCACCTCAGCAGGCGCCGTCTTCCCCATACCCCGGTCGCGATCTCTACTCCGGGCCAGTTACCTGCGCTTTGCGCCAACTCGCTTTCTCCACGCTTCTCACACCGCGCTACCTCGTCGCGTACCCCCGCGACCTCTTCGCCCACTCTGCGGTCTCTCTCCCTCTCCACCTGCTTTATCTCATACCTGGCTTGCCCCCTCGCCAACCCCTTGTTAATTTCTTTGGCTTGGCCATTTATGCCCTCCAATTTGCTTCCTAGCCCCCCTAATTTGCTTTCTAATCGCTCCCCCATTCTATCTTCCCATCCTCCAATTTGGTTTCCCATCTCGTTTCTCAATTGCTCACTGGTACCCCTTGCTTCGTCCCTCATTGCTCCCATCTCTCTACTTAACCCCCCCATTTGGTTTCCCATTTCCATTTGGATGACTGCCTGTAGCTGCGCCATGAGGGCCTGCATGTCAAAGCCCGCTGGTACAGCGGGCGCGGCTCTCGCCGCCACGTGCGAGGCGCCGCCATTTTGTGTGCCTGCAACCCCCACTGTTACACCTCCTTTATCCTCCTCCTCTACCTCCCCCTTCTCCTCCCTGGGGTCCTGGGTCGACTCTAACTCTTCATTCTCCCCTACCGGCACCCGATCGCCTTGATCATCCATGGCACGATTTTAAAATTTAGATGTTTTAATAAAATTTCGGCCGCTTGTAAATTTTTGACCAAATTTTTAAAGATGTTTTAAAATTTTGGTTTGGGTCCAAATCCCGACTCCTCGACACCAATTGTTATGGCCAATAGTAACAATTGGTGTCCAAAATTTGGTCTAAATAAATTTAGTCCCAGGTTCCAGATCCCAACTCCTGACTACCAATAATTGTTATGGATCTCGGTTTCGGCACTCCCCTTACCGAGGGGGGTTTAATCCCCTCGTCTTTTAAGCTGGCCGTCCGAGTCCTGGAACTATCTCGCTCCTTTGCGGGATGAGATTGGCCAGGGTGATTGGTCAAGGATTTCCCAAATACCTTCACCAATCTCTCCGCAAAGCAGGGAAATGAGTCCCTGCTCGAACCGCGGATAAGATGGAAGATTGCCGAGCGGTTTAGCATCCGCAGCTCGAGCCATTAACAAAGGACTAACCCGACTCCGAGCATTTGGCCAAAATCGCGCCACAGGTATTCAATCAGGGAAAAGACTAAAGCGGCCGGATGAGAGGAAAACCCAAAGAATAAGAAGGAACAGGTGTAATTTATTAATTATATACAAAACCAAAACCAAGGAAGAAACGAAAGGTAGGACTGTACAGGAAGAGGAAGAAGCAGGTACACAGGGCAGCCTTAAAAGTCTTATATTATAACCCCGGACAAAACAAACAGACTCACACGGACAGGGAATGGCAGGAAGGAATGACTGGAAGGAGGAGAAGGTCCAGGCAGACGGCAGGGCAGAAAGGTCCAGGCAAATGCACAGCGTCGAGGTTGGCTCCAGTCCACGCTCCGGGCTTTAGGCGAAACCCGGCGGCAGCTGCACGTATATTTTCACGTGTACTGACAATGTGAATAGATCGCGTAATGTCAGCGGACCCACTCTTCTGCCTCACGATCCTTCACACTCGTTTCCCTCTCACTCATCTCATCTCCTTCTCACCTCATCTCCTCCTTCTCACCTCATCTCCTGAAGCAGTCCCTCGCAGCCGCTTTTATTGTCCGTTCTTGTATCAAGCCACCGGCTCCGATGACACGCCTACCGGTCGGCTCACCTCGGCGCTGGTTGGCCGGCAAGGGCTCGCTGGCTCCACCTCTGATGGTGAGCTGACGTGCCACACCTTGTTCTGGTGTTCCGCCCCCTTTTTCCTCGGCTTGAGACCGCGTGCGTAATGGCGGCTTGGTGCCAGCAAACAGCCCAAGGCAAACGGCAGCGAACGCTGCCCTACCGCTACTGCACTTTGAAGAGCGGGAGAGGCGATTGGGGAAATTGAAGGGGCCTATCTTATTTGATTACTGCAACGCAGATTCAACTATTGGGAACAGATCCTTAACGGAAACACATAATAATGAAATAACTGCAGAGAGGTCCTATGGTGCTCTACGTGTTGTGCATGGACTAACTCGGGTGCGATCTTTAATAAAGCCAAATAATGGGGATATTTACAGGGGATGATTTATAAGGGAACATTTACTAAAATTTACAAAGTGAAGGTTCTAAAAACCGTAATACATATTGTTACTGATCGCGGTTTAGATGTTATGATGGGCCGAGTGGATGGTCCGACCGCGACCGTTACAGGATCCCCGACTCACCCGATTCCACCCAAACGTTGGCCGGATCGCACCGCAGCTGCTCAATGAGGGAAAAGACTAAAACGACGAATGCAAAGAGGAAAACGAAGGCAAAGAAAGGTTTGGAAATACTACTGAATTTTTGACTATTTACACACATAAGCAAAAAGAAAGCAGTCACGTTTATTTACAAGCACATAAGACGCAGGTGACACAGTGCAAATATTAGCTTACCTACAGACTTAATTAAATACCCAGGGACAGAACAAACAAAACAAACTCACGTACACAAGAAGGATGGAATGGCAGGAGGTGGATGGCTGGAGGGAGAGGAAGGTCCAAGGGGGGTCCTGCAGCACAACCGGCGCGTTTAGCAGCCGCCGTTCAGGCCCCACGCTGCTGTTGTGGCTGCTGTGGACGTCGCGTGCTTTGCCGGGCCTCGTCTGACGCGTCTGGTCCAAACCCTCAACTCTTTCTTGTGCGTTCGTTCACTCTTTACCACCGACTCCTCACCGCAACCAACGCAACCAACTGACCACCACCACCGACTCCTCACCGCAACCAACTGACCACCGACTCTACTGACTGACTCTTCACCACTCTCCTTGCTTGATGACCGACTCACGACTCACTTGCGTGCGCGCCTTTTATAGCGCCTCCGGCGATTAAGCCGCCGGCCTTTTGGACACGCCCATCGGGGTGCTCACCTCGGCCCTGGTTGGTCGCGCGACCCTCGGGCTCCGCCCTTGATGACGACGGGCGGGCACGCCCCTCCTCCCCTCTATGACGAGGTGGAGACACGCCTTTCTTCCCCGACTCGAGCACATGGTCAATGGTGGTTTTGGAGGGGATGTAATATGGGCAATCGAGGCTCGGCAATGACGAAAGGGGATGTGAAGGAAATGGGGATTTTGGGGATGGGAATGAAAGGGGATCTATTCTCTTTCACTGGTGCAATGGAGTACTTCAATTAATGGGAGACACAGCCTTACCCTAAAACACAGAATAAGAGATAGCTATCAACAGGGGTATTCTATTACTTGGCTGACGTGTATGCTTGTGGACTAATTATGGGATGCCCTTTCACCTTTACACAGCTCCGGAGGTAGGGGGGGCGCAGAATAAACAATAATAATAATAATACAGCACACAATCAAAAAAAATACAGTCCTCATCTCCGCAACACTGCACCCTCCTCCTCTTAGGCACGTCCCGGGCCTACAACTTTTATTTTTAGTGTGACACGTAGGTGTAGTTCCCTCTATTTTTAACCTGACCCTGAGTGCGACAGTTTTAAAACATAAATAAATGTGTCCCGCTGCTCCATTGCACCCTGCCTAACAGACTTACGCCCACAGTTAACCGAATTGCGGAATGGTCTTCAAACTACACACTGACGGTGGGAAGCATTATTTACAATGACGCTATTTTTATTTACAAAACTAACCCAGGACCTGTGATTGTTCTTTCTTGGGGGGAGACAGTCTGCTCTGCATCAATGCACCATGAAAGCACCCAAAAACGCACCAATACACACCCAAGCACCAATCGGTGCAGTCACCATTGTTCATCAATGTTCAATCAAAATAAAATCAACAACCCCTAACCCTGCAGGTGGTCTCTTGCTCTTCGGCTCCCTCTGCTGGTTATTATTATTTGGTCTTCCAGATGTTGTCATTCTTTTGCTTTGCTTACTGGCGGCCTATTTTCAATAAAGTGTGCCCAATGTGTCCTTTTTATTTTCTTTATTTATGGCCCACAGGGCCGACTACGTGTGCTTCACCTGTGTGGCATCGGTGCCCTGTGGCCAAGGTCCGCCAGCAAGATTTCGGGCCCTCATGGCCGGTTCCAGCAGAGGGGCCATGCCCCAACCCATGGGGTCCATTAGTGGTGCTCGGCCACACGCATGTGGTCCATAATGTGGTGCATCGATGCAGACAGCTGGTTCTGGGAATTCCGGGCGCACAATGGCCGACCCACGCACGCTCCCCTCGGCGCCCCATGGCGCACAGGTCATGTGGGAGACAAAAGGGGAAAGACAATTGAGCGAGGGGTAAGGTCACAAGGGTACACATCAAAAAGGCAATGCAAGGCGAAATGCGTACGGAGAGCGAAATGAGAAAGCTCGTCCCTACCGTACGTCACCCCCCTGTCACCTACCCTACCCTTGCCCTTACCCCATATGTACAAAAATCTACACATTTACAAATTCGTCACTACTGTCACGTCTCCCCATATTTCCTCTATACCAAATGCGTCTCCACAATCCCTCTACTTCAAAATTTGCCATCACCAAATTCATCATCAATCCTCATAAGGAGGAAGAGATGGAACATCAAAGCACAATGTCCCACCCACGTCATGATGCGTCTCACAATCCAAACATTTGCACAGTAAAAAATAATCAAACATGGCATGTTGCGGAGTACCTGTCACCTCAGGTGAGTGGATGCAGATGGTGCGAGGAGACTTCATCCTAACTACTTTCTAAATGACATTAACACACTTTACACTACCCGGGGTCTTTCCCTGCCAATCCATTGGCCACTTACACTATGGGTTCTAAAAACCAATTCCCATTGACCAAACTGTGGTGCTTCTCAATTTGGGGTCTCACTCCCCCGATTCATCTCCCGGTGCCCTCGCACAATTTCTGGGCTGCGACGTGTAGCTCTCCCAGCAGGTCTACCCACCTGCACACCTCCACCACTGCAGTTGCCACCCGAGCTTACCTAGCTCCTCACCCTAACCTAACTAACTGGGGAAGGCCCTCTCCTGGCTCTGTCACCCCTTGGTGCCCTCTGGCACTGGGCTACCCGGGTCCGTCCTCCGGATCCTCGGGCCCCATCCACAACAACTACTACCGGCTCCCAGAGCCCACCTGCGGCCTCACCTGGCCAACATCCTCACAGTGGTGGAGCGCCCAAACCAACTACACACACTAACAGGCTACACGCCCAGCCATTTCCACAACACTAATGCACCCATCCAAAGACCATTCTTTCACCCGCACCACAGATGCCAATATCCAACCACAATTTACCTGTACCCTCTACCTAACACTTACACTACCCGCCCCAGGTATCCGTGATGGGGGTCCACTCTTCCCCCATTCACACCTTCGCACCATCCACTCCACTCCACAATTTCCACCATACTCACTCCACGACCATCCATTCCAATACTCCATACCATTTATTCCATACTACCATTCTCCATACCTGCTGTTGCACACCTGTGCCCTCACACCTGGTGCCACCTGCACCCTCCTTTCTTCCTGGACCATTTGGTCAACACAACATGCAATCACCACTACTCCCTCATACACTGCTCCATTCACCTGTTCAGTTGCACACCTGTGCAATCACACCTGTTCAATCCTCAAACACACGGCATCATCTCAGCTAACTACTCCCCTCTGAAACTTGCGCTTCCCAGTCGTCCCTTTAAACTATTGCGCTCCCACGTCATTATAATCCACTCTACTCTACCTGCGTCCCCACTACAGGTATCCTTGTCACTAACTAACCTTAACGTTACCTAATGTCATCTTCGCTAGATCCCTACACACGATATATCCTAACCCACCCGGGCTAGTTTTCACTGCCATCAACCCCATAAGCTATAGCGCATTTGCCCCACTTGTGAGGGATGGTGGATTGGCCATCCCATCACATGGGGCATCTCTTACTATAAATTTTGCTTACCAAATTCCAACAAATCAAAAATTTGTCATTCATCTGCCAATCACTGTACCAATCATCAAATTTTGCTTTTTTTTTCTTCTAATTTCTGGGCCAAAACACTATCCTCATCACCCGTCTACTTATTAGGTCCTCTCGGTGCGCCAATTCCCTTCTAAAGCTCGGCTTCGTACAGCCGAGCAATGAACGCGGGTTCTTTGGTGCCGGCGGCTGGATGCGTCCGGCACTCGGTGCAGGGACGGGGGCTTACCCGGGCCGAGATCCCACGCACCACCTCGGCGTGGAGCCATCCAATGTCCCGATCTCGACCTGCCGGCACGTCTCAATAGAAAGTGGTCGCCATGACGACCCTTCCTATCGGGCTGCCCGCTCCGCCTAGTGGAGCCCGGACGCGGCCGTTCCAAGCGAGGCACAGCGTGGATCGCGTACGGCGGTTCTTTCGAAACCGCCGTGGTTCGGATCCCCGCTGGTCCTCGCGGCACGCGAAGCCGCCCGACGCGCACCGAGGGCCCGATTCGGCTATAAGTCGTTCTAACCTCTAACCCGGTTACCGTCGATGCTTCACCTGCATGCTTACAAGCATACGCTACCCCTTTCTTGCTCATACCTCCAGCTGTTCCCATGCTCCTCGTACCTTTCCTTACACACCCAGGTACACTCATTCCACTCCCAGCCTTGGTCACACACCTGACCACCGAACACCTTGGCACACATTCGTCGCTCGCACACCTCACCAACACACCTCTTCGCGCCCCTTCCTCGGTCACCTCTTCTGTGACAATCACAGGTGTGCTCTCACCCGCACACCCAACCACGTGCCTCATGACCAACTCAAGTGTGCATTCCCACACACGCTCTACCATTCCAGGTGTGCATCCTTCCATTCCAGGTGTACATCCTCGCTCGCCTGTCACAACCAACTCACGCTCCGTGTCACTCTCACTACTCTCACCTCCACTCTCGGTCGCGCACTCACCCTTACTCTCGACAGCACACTCTTTCCTCATGCACCCGTCCGTTACACACCTTTCTCGCGCACACTCTTGCGCACACTTTTCGTTACTTCCTCCGTAACACTTACCACACCGCGCTTCCATGTACCCCCTTGCACACGCGCTTCGACCAACTCACTCTTGACGGCACACTCACTCCTCGGCGTGCCCTTTTTCCTCACACACCCCATGGTCGGACATTCTCGCACACCACTTTTTCGCACACCAGACCTGTCGCACACTTCACCAACGGCCTTTCACGAACACCCGGATCCAAACCAATCCCCAAGCCGACTGAAGCTTTCCTCACATCATATACATTGCCACTCACCTCCGTACCTCGTCGTCGCACCTCTTTTGCCACCTGCAAACTCTTTATTTGGTTAGTGAGCAGCACATCATGAGTTGAACACCGACCTTGTACCAATTCCATTACCTCCTCCCGTATTTCTCTCTTAGTTTCTGTCCGTCTCTTCTTAATTTCACTCACCTCTTCTTCCACTTCCTCTAATTTTTGTTTAACCTCTTTTATTTCTCGGTGCGTCTCCTCAAGTTCGTCCTCTAAGGCTACCGTGACCGTCTCTATGTGCATCCTCACCTGCCGGTCCTTTGTCTCCATTATCTCTGTCACCTCGTCCACCCTCATTGTCAGTTCCTCACGCACCATCTGACATTGCCTCTGTGTCGCTATTAATTCGTTTTTAATTTCTTTTTGTGTCGCCTTTAACCCTCCTAGTACCGCAGTGTTCCTTTGAACCTGCTCCACTAGTACTTTTTGTCCCTCCGTCAGCTGTTCCACCTCCTCCGTCAGATCTTCTATTCCCCCTTGTAACCTTGCCGTATTATTTCTCACCTCTTTCTCCATACGCTTCTCACCTCGCTTTACCTCCCCGCGTAGCCCCGAAACCTCCTCACTCACACCTCGTCGTATCTCCTCTTGCATCTCCTCCCTTTCTTTTGTAGATGCCGCCCTCATCTGTCCCAATTCATCCCTCTGAGCATCCAGTTTGGTTTCTACCCCGATTTTCACCTCCTCTATCTGCTCTCCCATTTGTTTAATTTCTCGGGCGGATTGCTCCCCTATCTCCCGCAATTTGCCTTCCATCCTATTTTCTAGCCCCATTAACCCATTTTTCACCTCTTTTATCCCGTTGTCTAACGCCTCACCGGTACCCCTCACTTCGTCCCTCATTACCCACAATTGCTCACCCTGAGCATCCATCCGGTTCCCCATTACCCCCATTTGGCCCTCCAATCGCTCACCCTGAGCATCCATCCGGTTCCCCATTTGCTCACTCTGAGCCTTAATTTGCTCACTCTGAGCATCCATAAGGGCCTTCATTTGGATCATAAAAAGGCCCCAATCCATCGGCGGTGCTGCTACGGTCACGGGCGTGGCAAAATTTGGTGCCGCTACACCCACGTGCGCGAGGACGCCATTTTGCGCGCCTGATACTCCCTCAACCGCCTCCTCATTGCTCCCCTCCATTTGATCCTGGGTTACTCCTAACCCCTCTATCTCTCCCACCGGCATCCCGTCGCCTTGACCAGCCATGGCGCGATTTCAAAGTTCAGGGTTTGTAAAACAAAACAAATTTCGGCCGCTCCAAATTTTTGACCAAATTTTTTTTTTTTTAGATGTTTTTAAAATTTGGTTCGGGCCCCGAATCTCACTCCCAGACACCAATTGTTACTGATCGCGGTTTAGATGTTATGATGGGCCGAGCGGATGGTCCGACCGCGACCGTTACAGGATCCCCGACTCACCCGATTCCACCCAAACGTTGGCCGGATCGCACCGCAGCTGCTCAATGAAGGAAAAGACTAAAACGACGAATGCAAAGAGGAAAACGAAGGCAAAGAAAGGTTTGGAAATACTACTGAATTTATTGACTATTTACACACATAAGCAAAAAGAAAGCAGTCACGTTTATTTACAAGCACATAAGACGCAGGTGACACAGTGCAAATATTAGCTTACCTACAGACTTAATTAAATACCCAGGGACAGAACAAACAAAACAAACTCACGTACACAAGAAGGATGGAATGGCAGGAGGTGGATGGCTGGAGGGAGAGGAAGGTCCAAGGGGGGTCCTGCAGCACAACCGGCGCGTTTAGCAGCCGCCGTTCAGGCCCCACGCTGCTGTTGTGGCTGCTGTGGACGTCGCGTGCTTTGCCGGGCCTCGTCTGACGTGTCTGGTCCAAACCCTCAACTCTTTCTTGTGCGTTCGTTCACTCTTTACCACCGACTCCTCACCGCAACCAACGCAACCAACTGACCACCACCACCGACTCCTCACCGCAACCAACTGACCACCGACTCTACTGACTGACTCTTCACCACTCTCCTTGCTTGACGACCGACTCACGACTCACTTGCGTGCGCGCCTTTTATAGCGCCTCCGGCGATTAAGCCGCCGGCCTTTTGGACACGCCCATCGGGGTGCTCACCTCGGCCCTGGTTGGTCGCGCGACCCTCAGGCTCCGCCCTTGATGACGACGGGCGGGCACGCCCCTCCTCCCCTCTATGACGAGGTGGAGACACGCCTTTCTTCCCCGACTCGAGCACATGGTCAATGGTGGTTTTGGAGGGGATGTAATATGGGCAATCGAGGCTCGGCAATGACGAAAGGGGATGTGAAGGAAATGGGGATTTTGGGGATGGGAATGAAAGGGGATCTATTCTCTTTCACTGGTGCAATGGAGTACTTCAATTAATGGGAGACACAGCCTTACCCTAAAACACAGAATAAGAGATAACTATCAACAGGGGTATTCTATTACTTGGCTGACGTGTATGCTTGTGGACTAATTATGGGATGCCCTTTCACCTTTACACAGCTCCGGAGGTAGGGGGGCGCAGAATAAACAATAATAATAATAATACAGCACACAATCAAAAATTTTACAGTCCTCATCTCCGCAACAATATATATATACAGTCATGTGAAAAAGTAAGTACACCCTATGTAAAGTTTTGATTTTTTCAACATATTTCAACATACAGCTATTTGATCTTCATTGCTTTACAGTTGGTATCAGGTTCTTGTGGTCAAATGCTGTCTTTGGTTTTCGCCAAACATGTCTTCTGGTACTGTGGCCAAATAGTTCTACCTTTGACTCATCTGTCCAGGGCACATTGTTCCAGTGCTGGTCTTTGCCTCGGTGTTCATTGGCAAACTTTAGTCTTGCCCTGATGTTCTTTCTGGACAGCAAATGTTTCCTCCTGGCACACCTCCCATGTAGATCAAATTTGTGCAGCCTCTTTCTAATGGTAGACTTGTGCACTTTGACATCAACAGTGGCAAGAGTTACCTATAGGTCCCGTGATGAAATGCTGGGGTTCTTGGAGACTTCTTTCAGCATCTTGCGGTCTGCTCTCGGGCTGAACTTGCTGGGGCAGCCTGGCCTGAACAAGTTGGCAGTTGTTTGGAATCTTCTCCACTTGTAGATGATCTTCCGGACAGAAGAATGATTGATTTCAAATTGTTTGGAGATCTTTTTTAATCCCTTCCCAGACTCGTATGCATCTATAATCTTCTTTCTGAAGGCCTCAGAGAGCTCTTTTTATCTAGGCATGGTGACGCCGCACACTTCAACAACAAAGAGCAAACCAAACGAAATGTCTGAGGTTTAAATAAGACAGGTTCCTCCAAGATCCTCTCTAACGATGTTCTAATCATTTGCACCTGAGCTGGTGCACCTGATTCTAATTTTAGGTATTTGAAGTAGTGATAAATGTAGGGCTGTACTTACTTTTTCCACATGCGAAATTTGCATTTATGTGTATTTAAATTATACAATGGACTACAAAATGTAAATGTTTCATGATATTTGTTACATTACATCACCTTTATCTATCAATATTGTTGAAATGAAGATCAAATAGCTGTATGTTGAAATATGATGAAAAAGTCAAACCTTTACATGGGGTGTACTTACTTTTTCACGTGACTGTATATAGGATGTAAACAGAAAGTTTGTCTTTTCATATTTAGAAAACACTTGCGTAACCATCTTATGAGAGACCGACATGATAAATCATTATTTCACATATAGTGGGGTGAGAGAACTACCATATTGTTTGGGAGGAATTGAGGGGAAAAAAAAACATGGATTCACAAATGTCCAATCTGCTTATCCACGATATAATATTGCAAGTAATAGTTCTCCTAATTCCACTTTACCAAGTCAATGCCTTTAATTGTAGTAACATTTACAAAAGTTTATCAAACCAACTTCCAAAGAAGCTTTTTGAAGACCCTGCTGTGCACATTATACAGAGCTGCCATTTCCTGCAGGGAATTGTTCATGTAAATTGTAAACAATCCACTTCAAATGTAAACAAAATCCACTTCAAATGCAGGTGCTGCCCCGCATCCCTGTTTGGGGTAAAACATCTCTTCGTACCCACTCATATTTCCCGGCTGTAGATTTGACAACGTTTGCTTTTTCCTCCGTATGACCTTCACTGGAGTCATGCAATAAATATTCTTCTCACTGCGGAACCATGAGAAGCTTTCCTAGAATTCTCCCCCGATAGGTAACTGTGGGTGAGTTTTTCGCAAATTTGGGCAAAGACCCCACTCATACGCTCTTCCAGCTGAGATTCGTGCTGAGGAGGTCACGCTAACCCTTTGGCCGAGCACCAGATCTACTGCCAGGCATACATGCTTCCCAGAGAAAGTTGGAATGCCAAAGGAAACGCCCTGATCGACAGGCTTCTTCTTCAACGGCCACCATTAACCCACCTTCATTGTGAGGTCGGCCAGGGGAAACATGGCCCGAGTCTTCACGAACTGGCTGGCCAGGCCTGACGGTTAAAGTAGTTGTGGAGAAAACGACTTTAAAAGGGAATAAAGGTAGAAAGGCGAGGACTGAAGAAGAAGAAGAAGCCTTGTCCGATGTTCCACAACATGATCAAGGATGGTTATGGACGCCTATTACTAGTTAGGTCATCTAATCTCGATTCTCATAGAGGTGAACTTATAAAATAGGTCATGATGTCCGAATGTCTGTCTCGAGTCTAGAATCAAACATGATTGGACAGTCTAGAGAAGAGGAGGACACAAGAGTGGAGGTGAGCAGTTAGCATGGATTTGAAGAGGGTAAGAAAGTTTGGATTTATATCTGAGCAAGTGCGGCCGAGTGAGGGACGGATCGTTGAGAGGGAAGGTGGGCCGAGAGCAGAAACGACGCAATAACAAAGAGCTTGGTGACATGCAGGCTTTGCTCTTCAGCCTCCTGTTGAATAACTCAAATTAGCCTCATGGTCTTGGATTCCACCGTTTCCAGGGTTGTGAGGATAGATCTGGTGGCACCAGCCTGCAGAGGACATCCATGCTCAATGGTGTGGTGGATCAAGGCTTTGCGCACTGGTACGGACGCCATCTTGGAAAAAACGTTGCACCTCCATATCTCCGAAGCCACTCAATGGAAAAAAAATTGCAACATGACTCATTGTCAAGTACTCCCAATGGGGAATAAGATATGTTAATGGTGATGTCATCGGTGCCTTCATTATGACGTCATAATTCGACAAGTACAACGGTTGATCCGATCAGTATGAAATTTTTTCCTCTGAAACTGTTGGACCAATGGACACGAAACTTTCACCATAGGAACGCCTCCTGTTGGAATGTTTTAATGATAATTATGACGTCATATGTCACGTTGTGCAGGCGCCATTTTGGAAAAACTGAAAAGCATTGCACCTCTCTATCTCCGAAGCTGCTCAATGGAAAAAAAAAGAAACGTGGCTCATTATAAAGAACTCCTCATGGGAAATAAGTGTTGTTAACAATGACGTCATTGGTACTTTACTTATGACGTCATAATTCGACAAGTACAATGCTTAGTCTGATAAGTTTCAAATTTCTTCAGCGTGAGCTACTGAACAATTACATAAGTGAATGTAAATTTATGATGTCATCACTCACGTGGCCTGACAGCCATATTGGATCAAAGAAAAAAAAAACCTTCAAAAACAGAAGAGTTGGCTTGCACCAAGTGGACAGCGTGGGGTAAGTATTATATGAATAGGCCTACCTTCTAGTCTTGTATGCAGCCTGCAGCTGCTGGTTGCATCATTGCTTGGAGCGTGGCTGTGCCGCTGATACAGTGCCCCCTGTTACCAGTAAGCTGGTACTCATTTTGTCTACTTTGGAAGGATGACAGGCTGAGTCAACCCACCTGGTGTTAATGGTTAAAGGCTGATAGGGGCTTGAACACATGAAGCCCTAATATCTTAAGCCAGCCACGTTAACCACCAAGCCAACACCATGCTTAAATAATGAAGTGTATTAATAATATATTAGAGCAGCAACTGCTCAATGTGTAGTTTCATTTTAAGGCAAACCTGACGATTTGAGGCAATCGACCAAATTCACATTCAGTTCAGAAAATAATTCATCGCAGTGGCTGCATTTCAAGGTATCCTCCACCATTAGTCTCTCCGATACAATCTTCCAGCCTTTCTTAAGCTACTTTCTCCATGTACCATGATGAATGATCGCTCTGACCACAGAGCTTCTGCCTTTTAAACTCATCAAAAAACCTTCTATATACCCCAATTCACAATGTGTCCCTTGGAAATCCCTTTGTCTAAGTTTCCTTTTGATTTTAGCCCAGTAAAATGTTCCCAGGACTGGCTGCAACATTACATCATCGGCCTGGAGAATTCTGGATAAGGCAGCCCACAGGATATGACATCATGTGGTTTAAACTTTAGAAGTAGGATTGCCTAATAGACTGGAACTTTGCAGTAACTTTCAGAATAATCCTGGGAACTTTAAAAAAATCTCTAGCCACATATATAACTACATAGCCTGGTGTTGGCCTAGCGGTTAGGGTGCCGGCTTGGGATGCCTAGGATCCTGGGTTCAAATCCCAGTCGATCGCTGAATTATACACCTTGGCGGTTGACTCAGCCTGTCATCCTTCTGAGGTCGGCAAATTGAGTTCCAGCTCGCTGGTAATTACCTGTGTGTCACAAAAGGCGACTAACAGGGTTGGTGGCAGGAAGGGCATCCGGCCATATAAACGTTGCTTCAAAAAGGGACCCACAGTGCCCGAAAAAGGCCAACCCCTGCTCGATGGGGGAAAATGGCCTCCAAAGGTGGTCACATGTATAACTATAACTCGGTAGAGAGCACACCTCCGCCAGGCTGAACAGTTTACCTTTTGTATCCCACTGATGGATCGGATCTGGATTCGACCTGAACCAAAATCTAATCGGCTTGTTCTTGTCGACTATCCAACTCGTCCAGCTAGTTTTGTCACAATCCATCTCCAACTTTTTGAGATATCATGCTATATATCGTTTTTGTCCCTATCTCTCAATGGTGAAGAATCATTTATAAAAAAAAAATAATTTCTTTATCTGGAACCAGATCTTCACCAAAATTGAATCAATCCGTCCTTGTCACACACTCAACCTGCAAACTAAAGTTTGTCATAATCCGTTCTCATAACGTTTTGAGATATCGCGCTATACTGTATATTGTATTTGGCCCGATCATTCAATGGTAAAGAATTACTTTAAAATATGATAAAATACATCTTTCCTGTGTATGTTCACGGTTGTACCATTACAAATAAGCACAATGCTTTTCATTTGATTCATTTGAAGAAACACATGATTTTTCACACACCACAAACACATGATTTTTCACACACCACAAACACATGATTTTCTTTACAATTTCTATATCGATTCATGCAACTGTCGAGGCATATGAAAAGGAAATCAAGTTAAACATTGGATAAAGCTAAGACATGCCTCAAACTTGTCAATTTATCCTCATGTTCATCTATACTATCTATTCTACTGATATTACTACCTCTACTACTACTACCTCAATTATTCCCACCTGCTTGTAGGGTTGACCAGGGTACGTTCTGACCCAAGTATTACACGAACCAGCTGGCCAGGCCTGAAGCTCGAATGAAGGTGGCAGGAATTTGTAATTTGTTCAGGGTACCGGGCTATAACTCACTCACTCTTTGCGGAAGACACCGTAGGATTTTCAACATCCACCAAAGACCACTGCTGGCAGACAGGGCCTCTGGCTAAATGTATGCTTCTGATGGAATGCGCACTCAGTGATACCTCAACCTGCTTGTGAAACACCTGGACGACAGCTTATAGGTGGATGAAGATTCTGGTTAGAGAATGGACGAACACTCGTACTTTGAATGGCGTACTGGTCTACTCCTGCGTTGAAGTTTCTTGGAAGGGAACTCGTATGTTATTACAGTTTTATCCAAGACTAGACATCTCAAATGTGAGTGTACACACCTCTTCGGTAATCTGGCAGCCCTTCAAATATTCCACTGCTCGTAAATTGTAAAAATTCACTTGATTTAAAAAAAAAGAAGCCTTTCCTTTGTCAAATAGCCTAACTAAGTGGCTTCCATTTTGTTTTGAAAATTAGATCCGATCATTTTATTGCAAACATTATAGTGTTAAAATTGTCTCAGATAAGGCTCAGATAAAGGGTTAACATCGTCCAAAAAATTCTGTTCAATATGGTGCAGAAAAGAGTAAAGATTGGGAGGAAATGATGAGTAAGGCTGAGGAAGGAAAAAGGTAAATATTTCAAATATTGTATAAAATTAGTGGGTGAAGGTGAACATTGCCATAAGTAATCACCCCCTCCCCCAAAAACGATGTTTTGAACTTTTTCTCCTTCGTCAGACCAAAAGGTCTTTATTAGAAGTACTAACACTCAAATGGTCAGCCGCACCTCAGTTCCCACAGTGCTCACTCTTATCAATTCCAAGTTGATAAAATCCGTTGTTTATGATGTCCGCCAACCCAGACAGACTCTCGCCTTCAAAGAGACTTTAGTAATCTAAAGAATCACTGTAAACGTTCATCGCTTTCTCATGTCCAAACAGAATGCGGAGGAAGGTTCATGCTTTCGATACCCTCTGCCATTCATGTCTTCCATGAGCACATATTCGGCATGTCCGAAGTTAATATCCGAAGTAATTAATTAAAGCACACTGCTGGTCTTCGTTAACATTTGGTATCAAATCCACACTTTGCCACAAGAACCACTTCACAGTCTCCAGGCTCTGATTTTTTTCTTTTTCTGCACACTTTAAACTCCATTTACATCATCATACTAACTATACCATACAATCCCGATATTCTCTATCAATAATCACTTCCATCACTCAGTTCTCTTTTCACTATGTCGGGCAAAAAGACTTTAGAATTGCATGATCATTGTTCTATTTTACATCCCAGAAGCTACCTCCCAATTCAACACCTCCCCAACCCCTCACCTCACCAGCATGACCTCCCACACCCCCACACACTCTTTACTCCAATTCTTTTCATTGCCAACCCAGAGCTGGATCTGCTTTCTTTGAGTCCTGGTGTTTGTCTTTGAAAAGTCTGTTCGACTAGATATGTACGTATCAATTTGTACGATCTGCCTTAACCAAGGAGTACAACCTAAGGAATGTTGGAATGCTGAGAAGGACATGGGGCATGAGTCTTGTCTATTTTTTTTTTTTTCCTGTGTTTTCATTTTCCCACATTACACCCACCATGCACCCCTGCCCCCCCCCCCCCAAGATATATAACTAGGGGTCAAATACATATTACGTATGCATACGGCGATATTTATGGCAAACCTCATCCTCACCCATGAATCTTGTACAATATTTCAAAGTCATGCCTTTTTTTCTTCACTTGCCTTACTCACATCATTTCCTCCCAATCTTTACATTTTCTCTCCAATCCCCACCCACAACTCCTCGACAGTCCTGATCTTCTCTTAATACCCTCCACATTCCATTATTTTTCTCAATTCCACCCAACAGTCTGGCACATTGGAACAGTTTAGTCAAATTTGTTATTTTTGCTATATCCTCAAGAAATTTGGATTAGAGATCAAAAGATGAATATGAGGCAAGGTCAGTACAGAAGGTCAGATTTTATTTCTTGGTATTTCTATGTATGCATGTTTTACCATTGTAGAACAATAGCGCTTTTTATGTTCAGTCACCCTGGTGTTGTTGGTGTTGGCTTAGCGGTTGGGGTGCCGGCTTGGGATCCGAGGATCCTGGGTTCGAATCCCGGTCGATCGCTGAATTAACGCCAGGGGGGTTAACTCAGCCTGTCATCCTTCCGAGGTCGGCAAATTGAGTACCAGCTTGCTGGGATGAATGATCACGGTGTGTACCCCGATTTAGAATAGGTACACCGTATCCCTGCACATCGTAAGAGGCGACTAAGGGTTGGCGTCAGGAAGAGCATCCGGCCATAAAAACATTGCCTCAAACAGGGAACCATGATTGTCATGGGGCCCGCAAGGCTAAACCCTGCTCTAGTGGGGAAAATGGCCTTAAAACGATCATTCATTCACCCTATTTTAGCACAGCTCATCACCCATTTAACACTATCCCTACCGTAAAGCATGGTGGTGACAGCATCATGCTGTGGGGATGCTTTTTAGTGGCAAGGGCGGGGGGACTTGTAAGGATAGAAGGAACAATGAATGGAGTCTGAAACGGGCAAATCCTTGATGAGAAACTCCTTCAGAGTGCAAAAGACCTTAAACTGCGGCGAAGATTTATGTTCCAACAGGACAATATTGGAACATAAAGATTTATTTGTTGGAACTGTGAAAAGACTTGAAGATTGCTGTTCACCAACTTGACGGAACTTGAGCAAATCTGCAAGGAAGAATGGGAGAAACTCCCCAAATCCAGATGTGCAAAGCTGATACAGACATACCCAAGAAGACTCGAAGCTGTAATCACTGTCAAAGGCACTTCTACGAAGTATTGACTCAGAAGGTTGAATACTTATGTAAATTTGATATTTCCGTATTTCATTTTTAATTATTTGGTAAAAGTTTATAAAATTAAAATAACACTTTGTCGTTATGGGGTATTTTGTATAGATCGGTGATAAAAAAATGTAAATTTCATCCATTTGAAATTCAGGCTGTAACTCGATAAAATGTGAAAAAAGTCAAGGGGTGTGAATACTTTTTGAAGACACTGTATATACATGTGTTTATATATATGTATGTATATATATATATATATATATATATATATATATATATATATATATATATGGCTGTAATATATGTATATATATATATATATATGGCTGTAATATATGTATATATATATATATATATATATATATGGCTGTAATATATGTATATATATATATATATATATATGGCTGTAATATATGTATATATATATATATATATATATGGCTGTAATATATATATATATATATATATATATATATATATATATACATATATATATATATGGCTGTAATATATATATATATATATATATATATATATATATATATATATATACATATATATATATATGGCTGTAATATATATATATATATATATATATATATATATATACATATATATATATATGGCTGTAATATATATATATAATGAATGCATGCCATTTTAACAGTAACTTATGTGCCAACATAGCCCAGGCATGACGGGCCAAACGGCCTCCTTCTGTGTATAAGTTCCTTATATTTGCTCATATTTTCCTTTATAAACAGGACACGAAATAAATATTTAATGATGATTGATTTCATATGTCCCACTTCTCTACAACTCTGCCAAGTCTCAAACTCAATGGTCGTTTTTTTTCTTTTTCTTGCTTTCACAATCGCAAACCTCGAGGACTTTGTTATCTCTGAAGCTTGCAATCCTTACTTGAAGCTTCCAGCAGCATGATTCACCCTGTGGGCTGGATTAACGATGGACTGCCAGGATGATGACTTGAGGTCCGAGGGCAGTAATTGAGGGTTTTTTTTGCCAGTGCTGAAACAACAACAGCAATGTATCGTACTATTTATGACCTCCTTGGGTGGTTTTTTTCTGGGACTGTATATAAAACTCTCGAGAAAATTTAAAAAGCAGAAGCTCAGGTATCATAAGGTCAGGTTTCTAGAAGAAAAACTTTGAAGACAAAATAAATTGCACTCACTGCCACAAACCTGTATGTTCTCAGGTGAACCTCTTGGTTTATTCGTGATGCATGGAACACGTGTTTGTTCATCGTCTCCTGATGTTCTTGTAATTCATATAAAAGTACATTGATGTCTACTAATGTCTTTGTCACATATCACAATTTTTGTGGAATGTAAACAAGCTCCTCCAGGTGTGTAATATCTAATTCCACCTGAAAGGTTGAGTTTATGACTTGAGACTTTGCTTTCCATTAATCATGCAAGCCGTTTCTTTGTCAATAAACCTCATATTGTTCTGTGTGTGTAAGGGGATTGGGGGGGGGGGGGGGGGGGAGAGGGGTGGGGAGTTATCCATATCTAGAACGTGTTAGGAAAAGTATGGGACCGTGTGTTCGATTAGGTTAAATTTCTCCCATGTAACTATAGTGACACTTAAGGTTAATTTGTCCTGTTTATATGTACACTGAGGAAGGTGGTGTTATTGCTGATAGAGACTAACATACAGTGCACCCCTTGACTTTTTCACATTTTGCTTTTTTTTAGGCTGAATTTTAAAAGGATTAAATTGAGATTTTTTTTGTCACTAAATCTACACATAATACTCCATAATGTCAAAGTGGATTTTTTTTCCAGAAAGTTTTACAAAATAATGAAAAATGAAAAGATAAAATGTCTTGAGTCACTATTTTTCAACCCCTTTGCTATAACACTCCAAATTGAGCTCAGGTGTATCCAATTTCCTTTGATCATCCTTGAGGTGCTTCTACAACTTGATTGGAGTCCACCTGTGGCCAATTCAATTGATTGGACATGATTTAGAAAGAAACACCTTTCTATAAAAGGTCCCACAGTTGACAGTGCATGTCAGAGCAGAAACTCCACCATGAAATCCAAGGAACTGTCCGTAGAACTATGAGATAGAATTGTGAGGAAGCATATACATCTGGGGAAGGGTATAAAACAATTTCTAGAGTGTTAAAAGTTCCCTCGAGCACATTGAGCTCCATCATTAGGAAATGGAAAGAATATGGAACTACTCAGACTCGGTCCGACCAAACTGAGCAACCAGGAAAGAACGACATTAGTCAGGAAGGTGATCAAGAACCTAATGATCACTGACAGAACTACAGAGATCCTTAGCTGAGATGGGAGAACCTGCTGGAAGGATAACAGTCTCCGCAGAACTTCACAAGTCTCGGCCTTATGGGAGACTGGCCGGACAGAAGCCACTTCTGAGAAAAAGGCACGTGATAGACACTGAGAACATAAGGCAAAAGATTATGTGGTTTGATGAGATGAAAATGGAACTATTTGGCCTGAATGCAAAGCACTACGTCTGGCGGAAACCAAGCACAGCCCATCACCCATCTAACACCATCCCTACCATGAACCATGGCGGTGGCAGCATCATGCTATGGGGATGCTTTTCAGTGCAGGGACTGGGAGACTTGTAAGGATGGAGTGAACAATGAATGGAGCCAAATACAGGTAAATGCTTGAGGAGATCCTGCTTCAGAGTGCAAAAGACCTTAGACTGCAGAGAAGATTTACTTTCCAGCAGGACAATGACCCCAAGCAAACAGCCAAAGCAACACTGGAATGGTTTTAAAACAAGAACGTGAAAGTCCTTGAGAGGCCCATCCAAAGCCCAGACCTGAATCCCATTGATAAATCTGTGGAAATACTTGAAGATTGCTGTTCACCGACACTCTACATGTAACTTGACAGAGCTGGTGGTGGCCTTTAAATGGCCTTAAAATGCCTGTTGTGTGTGTGTGTGTGTGTGTGTGTGTGTTTGTGTGTGTGTGTGTGTGTGTGTGTGTGTGTGTAACTTGGATCGGTGTCTCGTCAGTAATGTCAGGCCCCAAGTGCGCAGGCCCGACGCTGCGTCTGCCTTGGCGGGAAGAAGGCCTCGATGCGCCCTTGTTCACTAGGCCTCAGTGAAGGCCTCCTGCACGAGGTGAATGAGCAGGCGTGCAGCCCGCTCCCCAGCCGTGCCCGTCCTCACAAATTCGGCATGGAAACTGCAGCTCTTCGTTCTTGGTGCTTTGCCTATTTACGACCACCAGCAATGTCCCAGAACACGGCCGCTGCGATGAAGCCCAATGGAGAGAGAAATGTCAGCGCACAGCCATCTCCCTCCAAAGTCCGGAACCAAGCGGGCCAAAAGTCCGTCAGCTCGTTCTTTTCTCGTCCAACCTCTCACGTCATCGGTGCTTCTCCTCCTATCCCCGCAGGCCAACACCACAGGCTCAGCTCACCACCACTCAACATGCAGTCCGCCTTCGTGACGCAGTCCGCCTGTCAATCAAAACCCTGACCAATGGTGTCTCCTCGTGGTGTGGCTTTCAGCCTGCCTGACCCTGTGGTGATGTAGCTGGTTTCCGTGCCATCGGCAGTGCTCAGAACTGGTTTCTGGTTGGTTTTTATTGTTATTTAAAGCAGTTAATGGGCAATTCCTGCTCTACGTGTCTAATGCGGTGCCATAAGTGACAGGTGATGTAAATTACAGAGGTTTGACGAACAAGGTAGTAGTTAACATAATCCCTACAACTAGTTAGCACAATGGCCATCCTCGTATGACCACAATTGTTCACTCTTACGCGACAAACGGCTAAACAAAATCCCTACTTATTACATGGTGGTGGTTCTTCTTCCTCACGACATTCGGAGCATGCTAATTTATACATTCTACCTGTACTACAGTAATCACTACCCCACAAACATAACAATATGTAGGTACTCACTATAATGTATTCATATACAGGTGCTATGTTTGCAACGCCTTTTGTTTGTCATACTGATTCAAATATTTACCTATAGCTGTTTGAAATTGTTCCATGATTCACACTTTCATATTATGTAATTTTTTTATTGGCTGTAAATTTGCCGATTTGTTTGTTTTGTGTGGGGTACCCGATACAAGCAGTTAGCTTTCTGGGATTTACACCACCTTCTATTTTGCTCTGTTATCATGTCCAATGTACATTGTACTTAAACCTATTGAAAGTAATAAATGTAAAATAAAATGAAATATGTTTCATGTGATCACTTCCCATGTGAAGACTGAGAACAGGACCAAATAAATGCATTAGTATAGAATGATTTTGTGGGACATTTTCGAAGAACAGTTTCATGGAAAATTATACTTTGCATGTTTAAATGTAAACTGTTGCTCCAAAGAAAATAAATTGACAAACAAAAGTGATCCTTGGCTATTTTATGTTCCTGAAAATTTGCTACTGTAGCGACCCATGGGTCCCCCAAAGCTCGAGACCAGCAACAGAATCTCCTGGCCCAAGCCGGTGACGTAACCGGCGGCCAAACCGCGGCGCCGAGGTTATAATCCTTTGCACCTGTCGGTCACATGACCACCAAAGCGTGCCTCGCCTGAGAGGCGTGCCTTTGGTTCTGATGTATGCTTTTTGGTTTGGATATATATATGCGAACCCGATAAACGGGCTTTCAGAGTTCCCGAGATGATTATCCAATAAACATCTTCTCGGACGAGTTTGTGTCTTGTCCGTCACTTCGTCCGTCTCAAGCAGGAGCGCTGCTCCTTCACTGGTGACCCCGAGTTTACGACACGCGATGGACACGGCAGTGTCCCTCAAACTGCCCACTTTCTGGGAAGCACGTGCCACCGTCTGGTTCGCTCAGGCGGACTCCCAGTTCGCCCTGCGTGGCATTACGGAGGACACCACGAAATACCATTACGTGGTCGCCGCGCTCGGCTCCGTGACCGCCGCCCGCTGCCTGAGCCTCCTCCAGAGCCCGCCCGCTGACGGCAAGTACGACGCCATCAAGGCACTTCTTCTGGGCGCTTTCGCCCTCTCCCCGGCTGAACATGCGCGACGCCTGCTCGACCTTCCTGAGCTCGGCGATACGCGCCCGTCCGAACGTATTGACTACATGCTCGCGTTGCTCGGCGAGCATCCCTCGGATTTCCTTTTCCAAGAGCTTTTTCTCCGCCAGCTCCCGGCCCAGGTCCGGGTCGCCCTGGCAAGCATGACCATCATGAACCCCCGCGACCTCGCCAGGGAGGCCGACAAGATCGATTCGGCAAGCCAGCTCATTGGAGCGGCGAGCCCGCCCGCTGCCCAGTCGGCGCCCGCGGCGCAGTTTCCCGCCCACCCGCCCGACGCCCGCGACGCAGCTTCCTTCCCAGAGGCCGCCAGGCCGGCGCGACTGGCAGCGGCGACGCCACTTCGCCCGGTCCCGACACGTCGACCGGAGCCCCCGCCAGACCCGGCCTGGTGTTATTTCCACGCCAGGTTCGGGCGGCAGGCCCGATCATGTCGACCTCCGTGCACGTTCGGCAAGTCGGGAAACGGTCGGGCCGGCGCTCACTACCAGCCATGGGCGCCGGCCGTTCCGGAAACCTGCTATTCATCGCGGACCAAGCGTCGGGGCGGCGTTTTCTCTGCGACACCGGCGCTCAGCTGAGCGTCATTCCCGCTTCGGCGGAGGACAGGCGGGCCGCCATTTGCGGCCCCTCCTTAATCGCGGCCAACGGCTCCGCCATCCGCACCTTCGGCCCACGCACCGTCGCCCTCCGCTTTGGCAGCCAGCTCTTTCGCTGGGAGTTCGTGACGGCGGACGTCCCCATGGCTTTGCTCGGGGCCGATTTCCTTTGCGCCCATGGGCTGCTGGTCGACGTTAAACGTCGGCGTCTCGTCAACGCCGAAACTTTCAGCTCGCTGGCGTGCGCCTTGAGCCGTTCCGCGCCCACCGAGCTTTCCTGCATCCTCCCGTTGGCAGACGACTTCGCGCTTCTCCTCGCGGAGTTCCCGGCCCTCACGCGACCGACGTTTTCGGCTGTCGCGGTGCGTCACGGCATCGAGCATCACATTCCCACTATGGGCCCGCCGGTGTACGCCCGAGCTCGCCATCTCGACCCAGCCAAACTCGCCGTCGCCAAGGCCGAGTTCGCCGCGCTGGAGCGCCTCGGCATCGTGCGGCGCTCCGACAGCGCCTGGGCCTTGCCGCTGCACATCGTCCCGAAGCCGGGGGGCGGATGGCGGCCATGCGGCGACTACCGCCGCCTCAACGACGCCACTACCCCCGACAGGTACCCCGTCCCGCACATCCAGGATTTTTCCGCCCGGTTGGCGGGGTGGACCATTTTTTCAAAAGTGGACCTGATTCGGGGGTACCACCAGGTGCCCGTCCGCCCGGCCGACATCCCAAAGACGGCCGTTATTACACCTTTCGGCCTCTTCGAATTCCTCCGGATGCCCTTCGGCCTCAAAAACGCGGCACAGGCGTTCCAGCGCCTGATGGACGGCGTGCTGCGCGAGTTGCCGTTCCTCTTTACCTACCTGGACGACATCCTCGTCGCCAGCACGTCCAGAGCCGAGCACCTCCTCCACCTCCGGACGCTGTTCGGCCGCCTCAGCGAGCACGGCTTGATCGTCAACCCGGCCAAATGTCACTTTGGTGCGGTGACGATCGACTTTTTGGGCCACCACATCACCCGGAACGGCGCCGTACTGCTACCGGCCAAGGTCGAGGCCATCGCCGCTTTCCCGCGCCCCCGCTCCGTCAAGGCGCTGCAGGAGTTCCTCGGGATGGTGAACTTTTACCACCGCTTCATGCCCCGAGTTGCGCAACTCATGCGGCCCTTGTACACCGCCCTCCGTGGCCAGCCGGCGAAGCGCGACGTCGTCTGGTCCACGGACATGGACGCTGCTTTCACCGGCGTGAAACGGGCCCTCGCCAACGCCACGCTGCTGGCCCACCCGGTACCCCATGCTCCCATCGCCCTCACCACGGACGCCTCCGACTACGCCGTGGGCGCGGTTCATGAGCAATGGGTAAACGGGGCCTGGCAGCCGCACGCGTTCTTCAGCCGGCAACTCCTGCCCAACGAGTTGAAGTACAGCACTTTCGACCGCGAGCTCCTCGGGCTGTACCTGGCCGTCCGCCATTTTCACCACCTCCTGGAGGGCCGCCCGTTCACGGCCTTTGTCGACCACAAGCCATTGATTTTCGCCATGGCCAAGGTCACAGAGCCCTGGTCGGCCCGCCAGCAGCGCCACCTCTCCGCCATGTCGGAATACACCACGGACATCCGGCACGTCGCCGGAAAGGACAACGCCGTGGCCGACTGCCTTTCTCGAGCCGGCGCCAACGCCGTCCACCTCGGCGTCGATTTCGCCCTGATGGCGACGGACCAGGCCACCGACGGCACGGTGCAGGCGCTCCGGGTGGCGGACACGGGCCCCCGCTTGGCTGACGTCCCATTCGCGGACCACGGTCCTGCTTTGTGATGTCTCCCAAGGCCGACCTCACCCCGTTGTGCCGGTCACCTGGCGGCGGCGCATTTTTGCTTCGCTCCACGGCCTCTCACACCCGGGCCGGAAGGCATCCCAGAGGCTGGTGTCGGCACGTTTCGTCTGGCACGGGTTGCGACGGGACGTCCGCGACTGGGCCAACGCCTGCACACCCTGCCAGCGGGCCAAGGTCCACCGTCACACCCAGGCTCCGCTGACTCCTTTCACCGTGCCCGAGCGACGTTTGACCACATCCACGTGGACCTGGTGGGTCTCCTGCCCCCATCGCAGGGGTTTACCCACCTGCTTACCATGGTGGACAGGACCACCAGGTGGCCGGAGGCCGTGCCCCTCGCCTCCACCACCACCGCTGACATGGCCCAGGCGTTCATCGCCACCTGGGTCGCGCGTTTCGGCGCACCGGCGGACATCTCGTCGGACCGCGGCCCACAGTTCACGTCCGAACTGTGGGGCGCGGTCGCCCGTATGTTGGGCGTTACCCTGCACCGCACCACGGCCTACCACCCCCAGGCCAACGGGTTGTGCGAGCGGTTCCACCGCTCCATGAAGGCCGCACTCATGGCCGGCCTCCAGGACGACGGCTGGGCCGAACGGCTCCCGTGGGTCCTTTTGGGCCTCCGCACGGCTCCAAAGGAGGACCTCCAGGCGTCCACCGCCGAGCTGGTGTATGGCCAGGCCCTCCGCTCCCGGGCGAGTTCGTGCCCGACGCCACCAGCCCCTGGTCCGCCGCGCGCCAGCGCATGGACTTCCAGGAGGCCGCCCAACGTTTCGCCCCGGTGCCCACGTCCCGCCACGGCGACCCCCAATCCTACGTCCCCCCAGCACTCCGCACGGCGGAGTACGTCTTTGTGCGCCACGACGCGCACCGGGGGCCGCTCCGGCCACCATACGACGGACCCTTCCGGGTCCTACGACGGGACAAGAAGTCCTTCGTCGTCAGCATCGGCCGCCGGGAGGACCGGATTTCGGTGGACCGCCTCAAGCCGGCCCACATGGACGTCGGCCAGCCGCCACGGCTGGCTCTCCCACCGTGGCGCAGCCGCCCCCCGTCCACTGCACCCCCCCGTCCGGCCACCCGCCACCCCCCCCCCCCCCCCCCCCCCCCGCGACCAGCCAGGGGTCGTTTTGGTCAGGTCATCCAGACCCCCCTCAGGTTGACCTTCCTGGACCAAGTCGATTCTGGGGGGGCGTGTGTAGCGACCCATGGGTCCCCCAAAGCTCGAGACCAGCAACAGAATCTCCTGGCCCAAGCCGGTGACGTAACCGGCGGCCAAACTGCGGCGCCGAGGTTATAATCCTTTGCACCTGTCGGTCACATGACCACCAAAGCGTGCCTCGCCTGAGAGGCGTGGCTTTGGTTCTGATGTATGCTTTTTGGTTTGGATATATATATGCGAACCCGATACACGGGCTTTCAGAGTTCCCGAGATGATTATCCAATAAACATCTTCTCGGACGAGTTTGTGTCTTATCCGTCACTTCGTCCGTCTCAAGCAGGAGCGCTGCTCCTTCACTACTAGTCTTCATCCGCTACTGCTATTATCTATCTATAATTCCAGTAATCTCTGTGTGTGTGTGTGTGTGTGTGTATGTGTGTATGTCTGTGTGTTTGTCTGTGACCGCTGTTTCTCGACAACCACGGGTCCGATATACTTGAAACTTGCCAGCTATATTGCTGGGGACCTGAGGATGTGCCTTTTCAAGGTTTCATATTAATCGGACAAGTAGTTACCGAGCTATGGCGATTGCTTTACCAAACTCCGCAAGCCGTTCGCTTTGGACCAAACCATTTCATGTAAATAGAGGGGGGGGATTGTCACCGTACTCGCAAGCCGTTCGCTTTGGACCAAACCATTTCATGTAAATAGAGGGGGGGGATTGTCACCGTACTCGCAAGCCGTTCGCTTTGGACCAAACCATTTCATGTAAATAGAGGGGGGGGATTGTCACCGTACTCGCAAGCCGTTCGCTTTGGCTTTGCGAATGGACCAAACCATTTCATGTAAATAGAGGGGGGGGATATAATTTTAGATATATATATAGTACGGGCATGCCCTAGTTTATTTAATGGCATCTATTATTCTCACATTATTGTGGGGTAAGCCAGGGTAGGTTCTTAGCTCAAGTTCTTAATGAATGGCTGGAAGGTCTGACATTGGATGGCACGGGGTAGGAATTTGAAAAATTTTCAGATGTCGTCAACAACTTTCCTTGTCTTAGTGAAAGGCATCATGGGATATTTAACATAAAAAAAAATAATGCTGGCAGATGGGACACCCAACTAAACATCGATCTGATTGAAGTATGGCAAATTATGTGATGCAATGTCATTTTTTCTTAACTAGCAACAGTACCTGCCCTGCGGGCGGGGCTTCAATTGGGAGGCCCAAATGAAAAGCCAAAATAGAAATTGAAGCCTTTTTTTATTTTAAACGATTTATATAAACATCCGTTAAATCATATCACACGCAAGTCATCAAAATCTAAACAGTATTTGTAGAATTTCAATAAAAGCCACATCACTGTTCATATCGGTAAATATTATTCCATCGTGTTTCAAATTTGGGCAATGGGCTCTCCAATATTCGATGTGTTCACGGTTTGAATTACGTAACGTAACGTTTGTGACGATGTTTTCATTGTGACGATGTTTGTGTTTACGGTAGTGTTTCATGTGACGGTGTGAACGTAATTTCGTAATGTTTTTCGTTTTTATTTTCGTAATCATTTAATGAACGTTTAATGTTTAATGAACGTTTAATGAGCGTAAGAATGAGCATAATGATCATTAAATGAATGGATGCGAATGAATAATTCGATGCGAAGTGAAAGACGCCTCAGAGCTGTCACATTCACAATCGCTATGTCGTATGTACTCCCCATACATGTTTCCTTCATTGTAAAAACTACCAAGTCAACGGTTAAAAGGATTTTGAGCCGATAGGTGTTACGGCCTTGGCAAGATCAATGGAGAACGATTTGTTAGCAGTTGTATTGGATTTATACCGTTGGATTGGATTGATACACAGGAGACCGTTGGGTTTATATCGTGTTGCGGTTTTAGAACCCTCACTTGTAAATATGACATTAAAGGTTAAAGGTAGCACCCTTAGTTAGGCCACAGCAACACGTAGGCCACAATAGGAAATCAGTTATTTCCTTATTATGTGTTTTAGTTAAGGCTGTGTTTCCAAAAGTTGAATCTGCGTTGCATCAATAAAAATAAGGAGTAGGCCCTTTTGTTCATTTTGCGACCTCTCTCCCAATTCTGTTACACGCCTTGGTTAGCGTTCGCTCAGGCGCCGCCATTGACCATGCGGTCGGCTCAAGGAAAAAGGGGGCGGAGCGCCAAGAAGAAGGTGTGGCCACGTCAACTCACCATCAGGGCGTGGCCGGTAAGCCCCCACCAACCAACCAGGGCTGAGGTGAGCTCGGTGGCGGGCGTGGTTTCGGAGGAGCGTGTAGTAATCTTGGCTCGCGTTATAAAAGAGCGCGCGCAAAGCCCTTTGACAGACTTCTTTCGACAGGCTCCTTTTGAAAGAACTGCATGGAGACGTCTCTGGCGGGAGAAGATATACGGTGGTGCTCTTGAACAGGACTCGCGTGCACACGGCAGTGGCAAAAGAACTATATGGCGGCGCTCATTGCAAAGGCGTTATAAGAGAACCTTGGAGAGGGTACATTTGGCAAAGCCATTCATTTATTACATATGGAGCATCCCAGTCCCCCCGCTATATGTAAGGTCCACTCGCAGTTGAACGATACGCGCAAAGCTGCCTGCCGGGTTTTCGCCCGCGGGACCCGAGCCTGGACCCCATCGCCTGGACCATCCACCTGGACCTTCCACCCTACCAGCTACAATCCCCGTGTGAGTGTGTATGTTTGTCTGGGGTCGTAGAGTAAGACTGTAATAAGACTGCGCTCTGTCCTGCTTCTTCTTCTTCTTCCTTTTATGTATATTTCTTTCCTCTCCTCTTCTTTTTGGTTTGTAAATAAATTACCTTGTTCTTTCTTGGTTTTCCCTAATCCGATCGCATCCGTCCTTTCTTTCAATTGAGTACCTGTGGCACGATTAGGAACCGCTATAATCGGGTTTAGTCTCGTTAACGGCCCGAGTCGCGGCTCGCTTCGCTCGGCGTATCCACTAACGCTACGGCTCGGGTGGGAGTTATCTCCTTGCTTTACGGCCGGTGGTAGTACTTATGTACTAAGACTAATTCGGCTTACAAACCTACTTACCACCGACCGGAAGGAACATTATAACTTCCAAGGACTCAGGACGACCAGCTTAAAGGACAAGGGGATTAATCCCCCTTGATAAGGGGAGCGCCGACCCCCGAGATCCATAACAATATGAATCAAAAAGAAGATAATTGGTCGTGGGTCGTCCTTGCTTCCTATCTCGTGGGATTGTGAGCTGGAGAGACGACCATGATGGTGGGGAGGGGGTTGGCATTCTCTCAAGCGGGGATTCAACCCATGTCCTTAGAAAAGGTCTTTGTCCGAGGTCACCGAGTCCGATCGGTGCAGCTGTGCCATTTGTGTGGCACCCGGGAAAATAACGTTATGCGGGAGTCCAAACCTGAAAATCCTGGAGGCCAAAGCTGAAATTGGAAAAATCAATATAGCCTATTTTACTCCAGGGGATCCCAGGTTTACCCACCCAAAATATCGTTACGATCAGTTCAGCCGTTTTTGCGGTACCTTCGAACGGACGGACGGATGGACATTTGGTGAATTATAGTAAGATAGACGTACTCACGTTCAAATAAATAGTACGTACTTGATGGATGTGCTTAGTTCAAATAATATGCAAGTCATAGAAATAGTCACGTTCAAATGGTACGTATCTATTAGACATACTCACATTAAATCAGAAGTACCTAAAAGAAGTACGCAGGTTCAAATAGTAAGTACCTAACAGAGGTAGGCTATTCACTTTAAAATATGTCGTACATAGTAGAGCTACTCAAACTCAAATTGCTCGTACCTCGTACTAACAGAGGTACTCAAGCTCAAATGGCAAGTACCAATAGAGGTGCTCAAGCTCAAATGGCATGTACCTAGTAGAGGTACTCACTCTCAAATATCACATATCTAATAGGCATTCTCACATGCATAAAGTATTGTCGCGCAACCACGATTAACACCACAGTTGCGGAGGCCAATTGCGAGGCTTTTAACTCCCCAGGCGAAAACTCAATAGCGGATTCCAAATAAAACACTTAAAGTTAAACGCGCGGAATGGCGGGATGGGACACAGCAAAGCTCCGCCGCCTTACCTATTAAAATCAAACAGGAAACTGCGTTCAGATATATACAGAAAATAATATAAGGATTTATTACATGAAAAGTAAAGACGGTGAAAAAGCACGCGCCGATAATAACTCTAATAATAAGCCTAAACTGGGATCCCACACACAACAGATACCAAACACGATACGAGGGAGATGAATTAAAGAAAATAACACGTCTTTTATGTAAAGTGTATTCGTGGATACGGGCTTATCTCGTCCTTGTCGTCTTGGTGGCTGCCGTCCAACACCCGGCTACTTTCGTCCCGCGGCATGCCTCCTCAAGTTCCAAAGCCCCGAGCACCACCAGGCCTCGTCGGTTCAACGGCACACCACGAGCTCCTTTGCTCCAAGGGTCCAATGCAGGGCTGCACGAAGCAAGCGAACTTCACTCGACCAGGGACAGGAAGGACTCTCCAAACTCGGAATCGCACCGGGACCTTCTCAAGCCGTGAACTCCTTCGAACTCCACTCGACTCGACTCTCTGCGGGAGTGCTGGCAGCCAACTCTTCTGCAGAACTCTTCTCAACTGCTGCGCAACTAAGAGCCTGAACCACAAGAGACCAAAAGCTGCACTGCCAGACGCCAGAGAGGCAAGAGAACAAGAGCCAAGAGAGCGTTCGGCACTCCCTTAAATAACCTCGCTCGTGACGTCACGTCCCTTGGTGCGCCACCCAATCAGTGCCCTCCACCGAATCACAGGCCTGTAGTGTTGTGATAGCGCATGGTACTCGAGGCCCAGCCGAGGTGTAGCTGGCTGCGGCCATCATCGGCAGTGTCCTGGCCTGGTTTCCTGTCCGTTTGTTCCGAAGTCATTGTCAGGGAAAGGAATTATTTAATGTTGCACTAGGGACCTAACTAATGTTTATGTGGTTTGCAGTGCCATAATGGACAAAGGTTTGACTACTAGGTGAGACTCACAGGGGCGTTACCTTTAATCCCTCACTACTTAACACTCGAATCTCCAGGTAGATCCACAATTACACACTTTATCCCGACAAACACCTATACATCAATAACTTATTACATGTAGAGTCCCTGTCACGACAGTCGAATACCTACCTATACAGATCTACCTAGCTCTAGATGTTGCTCTACCAAATTCATAACACAGCCCCTCCCCCCCCCCCCCCCCCCCCTGGAACCGTAGCTCCTGTAAGGTTCACCGCAGATGCTACAATTCCAGCCTTAACACTTACTGTCACACACTTAATTAACCTATGAAATAAATCAGGAAGGGCTGTGGGAAGTGAGTCGGACTACCTACCTACACTTCCTTACCATGCTAAACCCCTTAACCATCATGCAAGTATGTACATTTTCTTCATTGTTCCTGCGGATGGAGGAAACAACAACACACCAAAACTCCTACCTTATCCACAAACTTAACCATCTTACAAAACCTCAAAACTCTAACCTTTGTACATACCCCGGTCTACAGACCGCGTCCCCCGGTGGATGCCACAAGACACAACCTTACCTGTGGGGCCATCCCAATGCACCCCCTAAATTTCCACGGGCCCTGTCCAGATGTTGCAGGTGAGTGACATGGCTCGGTGTATTTCGCCCACATTCATGCAACACAGACCCCTTAACCGCTCATCCTCATTCCAAAACTCATCATTACATTCCAAAAATCATCAAGGCATTTCGAAAGTCAACAAAGCACTTATTCCAATACACCCCCCCTGCAGGACCATGGCATTGATGTCATTCGCGTGCGTGTGTGCATTCCTCAACTAGGCAGCGGGGAGGTACCTCACAAAAAGATGGTGGGGGCGCATCAGGCTGTGGTGCCCGCAATCCCAAAAACAAGTCAACCGACTTACAAGTTCATTGCCCCCCCCCCCCCTTTACCTCTTGGCCCCGTGACAGCCCAACAGCCCCTTTCCGCCATTACCTCGCCGGTGAGGGTCTCCACACACACCAGGCTCCTTTGCCTCCTGCTCCCGCGCAGCAACACAGGTCACCGGGGGACTTCCTCACCCCGCGGTGCCCAACCAGACCCTCCACCGACAAGCTCCAATTTCCAGTTACCACCGGCTGCCAGGGGTAATTGCCGCAGAGGGGGGCCCGCAGGCATCGCTCCTCAGAGCTTGCTCTGTACCTGCGGACACACACACCTTCCCCACCCACAAGACCCGAAAACACACTTCCTCCCCCGCTGCCATTCAATTCTCCACACAACTCAGCACAATTCAGCACAATTCTATAGATGATGGTAGTACAAAAGATGTTTCAAAGTTTGCCATGGCCTGCTACATGTGAAATCCCATTCATAGTTCAAATCATTGAATCATTACACATTTCCATTTCCAAAACACATTTCAAAACTCAATAATCAACACTCGCTCATATTTTTTTTTCAACCTCACGACCACATCAAAACACATAACCACAACACAAAAACATACGCCACCCACAATACACTGTGTGGCCCCCATTCCATCCCCTCACCGGCCATGTCATCACTCTCACCCGCCTCCCAACTCCAAATTAAATGTCCCCAATTTCCAAAGCAAGTCCTGAAGCCTGGGACAGTACTCCTCAAAACACTCACCTCAAGTGCAGGTAGTTGCAGGTTGGTCGGGTTCAAGAGTGTCATCCACCACACCTAATTTCCAAAATTTCACATTGGGCCGACCAAATTTCTCTTTTGTCCCCACTACACTGGCAGGTATGTGGATCCGCATCCGACGGTGATCATCACTACACAACTACCTGTGGCCACGACAGCTCTGCACCTCTACCGTGCAAGGGTCACCGGGACAAGGTGAGCAGTCAACACGCCAACATGGCCCATGAGTGTCCATAAGGGTGTGACCCACCATCCATCCTTCGGCCCCCCCTGCGAGGAACACAGCTGCACCAGCCCCAGCTGGCCAATGTGGTGAGTACTTGCTGCCACAACACACACTACCGCACACACAACCTCGGCCCTGGGGGGCACGGTCGCAGTGTGTGGCATCCCTACAGCCACGTCCCCTGCACCTCCCCATCATCCCCCAGTCCGACTACAAAACTGCAGGCCCCCCAGTGCTCACCCACACTTGACCACACCAAGGTCCAGTCAACAGCCATGCTCCACCAGGAGACCCACCCAGAAGACATGGTCCACACACCTCGGACACGCACAGCACCACGTTGACCCAAAGACCACACAACTGCATCCCCATCATCCCGCGTCCCAAATATCAGCACAGTTGCCCCCGCAACCAGTTGAAAGCTGTGTCTTGCTACCCTATTAATTTCATCACAGCCTCCAACACTTTGGTCGACACACCTGGATCAATAATGGCGTCACTGTACAGTGTCCACCATGACATTTCAAAATCCACCCTTAAATTTCCATCTAACCCACAGATTACCTATGCCAAACATTTTTCACATTTCACTAACCTCACCAAAGAAAGATGCTTTGCCATACACATGCCAGCCGAGCATGGCCCATATGCTCGGCTCGTTCTAGTTTCCCGCACACTCTATTGCTATTGGCCCAGGCCGAGGTGGTGGTCCTCTGTCTGGTGCCTGTGGACCTACTGGGGGCCCCCTCCTTTCTGGGCTGCGACGCCTGTCAGGAGGTGGGGCCCATATGGTTGCCGACAATTCCTCTGACTGTGCCCTCTTCTCCCACATCTAAAACAAGTCCCCAAGAACGGACCCCTCTGGTAGCCAGGCGGAGCACCCCTTTCTCCCGGCCCAGCCCGATAAAAATCAGGCCGTCCCGATGGTAAACCTGGACCAAACTGTCGTGACTCGCTCCCTGCAAATTTGCCCCCCGGTCAAATTTGTCAGCTGGCGGCTGATTCCCCTTAACATTCGCCCTATGTCATCCTCTGGCTTTTCCTGATCCTGCACCTCGGCCTGCTGTACCGTCACAGGTGCCCTCTCCGATGCGCGGTTCGACCTTCTCAAAAAGGTCAGTCTCGCCGCGCATTCCGCCGCTCGGTGCACCGTGGGTGGGTCCTGTAACTCCACCAACGTCCAGACCTCGGGATCAGGAAGAGCCGCCATAAAGTTTTCTATCGCCAGCTTGTCCCACGCCTGTGCTGGTAGGTCCCTGTATGCTATCCTCACAGATTGGTATATATCCTGGGCCAGCTCCTGCAACGTCTCGTTAGGCTTTTGCCTGCGATGCAGCAGCTGTGCCCTGACCAGGTCGCACCTTGCGCCTGTCCCGTACCTGTTATTCAAGGCCTCACAGATGGCCTTGCTGGTCAATATTCCCTCTGGGACTACGTTTAACACGTCTGCGGCTGAACCCCGCAGTGTTGCCACCAGATTCCCCATGCGCTCCCGCTCTCCCCAACCATTGAGCTGAGACACGCACTCAAATTGTGTCAGGAAAGCCTCGAGGCTCCCTGATCCATCAAAATGTACGAGGGGGATTGTTTTTCCAGAGACTCTATTCCCCGATTCCTCTCTGTCCAAATCCAGTCCGGGGCCAAAACACCCCCCCCCCCCCCAACTGGGTATTCCGTTTTGGAGCCTCTGGTGTCCAAATGTGGCTCGTGGTGAGGGTCTCCTGGGTCACCTTAATCTGATCCTGAAGATGTTTAACCGACCTACTCACCTCTTCCCTCAGGCTCTCTTGAACCCGACCAACCTCCTCCTTGATGGTATTGTCCCAGGTCTCCAGTCGCTCCTGCATAAAATCACTCACCCTTTCATTATCCATTTGCGGCCCCCACAGGCCTTTCTCAATTAACCCTTGCTCCTGCTCTTTTATGCGGGTTTCCAACCCTTTCACCTCCTCGGCCAATTTGCCCCCCTGTCGGTTGAGCAGTCCCCATTCCTCACTCTGCTGTAGCATTCTGGCATCCACCCGGCCCCGATAGCCTTCCAGGTCCCCATTTGCTTTATCAATTCGACCCTCCAACGCTTCCCCCTTTCGGACAGCCTGGGTCACGCCCTCCTCTATTTTTGACATTAATTCTGTCCGTATCGATTCACTTGCCACCCCTATGGCTTTTCCCATCTCCCCCTTCTAGTTTCTACTTTATCCTCCAATTCCCCCAGTCTGCCCGTAATTTGGTTTTGCACACTCCCTTCTATGCCATCAATTCGTTTCCCCAGCTGTTGTGCCATTTCCCCAATTTTTCCTTCCAATTTTTCAATTCCTCTCTTTCATTTGTTCATTCATTCGTTCATTCACTTTTCCCTCCAATCCCTCAATTTTGCTGTCCATCCCTTCGATCTGTTCTTTCAAACCCTCCTTTAATCTATCCATTTGCCCCTCCATGTTTTTTGTTTGGGCATTAATTTTGTTCTCCAATTGCTCGTTCTGAGCATTCATTTCCCCTTTTAATCCATTAATTTGGTCACTCATATCCTTCAGTCCTTCCCGCCATTCATTCCCCTGGGACTCCATTTTGTTTTTCATTTCTCCCATATCATTACTCATTCCCTCCATTTTATTTTCCAGCCCATCAATTTTGTCATTTATTCCCCGAATTTCTGCAAGGGTCCGCTCACCCTGCGCGTTCATGTCTCCCATCTGCTTTCCCAATCGCTCACTGATCTTTTCCATTCCTTCCATTTTCCTAAGCAATTGACCCAACATCTGGTCGGTTGTCGGGGCCGTTCCTACTGCTCCCGACTCCCCGGTGGGGGAGGGGGGGTAAGTTGGTGCTCGGGACGGGGGAGGTTCCAAGGCTCACCTCTACATCTAGTTCCCCTATTTCCGGCTCACTCCCTACGCTGACGGAAGCCTCGCTGCGTACCTCCATTTCGTCAATCTCCGACATCCGCCTTCCGGAAGATTGTTTCCCGCGCGCGTATTTATTTTAATTCCAAAAACACGATTTAAATTTGACGAAGACGCGATATCGCGCTCCGTATGTCCAATTGACTATACAAATTTCTCCGCCTCGCTTATATAAAATTTTGCGTTCGAACGCCGGGCGCAATGTACGCCCGACCGTGTCGCTGTCTCGCCGCGGACAAAAAAAATTTGTCCGACGGGTTCGAATCCTACACTTCTGACACCACTTGTCGCGCAACCACGATTAACACCACAGTTGCGGAGGCCAATTGTGGGGCTTTTAACTCCCCAGGCGAAAACTCAATAGCGGATTCCAAATCAAACACTTAAAAGTTAAACGCGCGGAATGGCGGGATGGGACACAGCAAAGCTCCGCCGCCTTACCTATTAAAATCAAACAGGAAACTGCGTTCAGATATATACAGAAAATAATATAAGGATTTATTATATGAAAAGTAAAGACGGTGAAAAAGCACGCGCCGGTAATAACTCTAATAATAAGCCTAAATTGGGATCCCACACACAACAGATACCAAACACGATACGAGGGAGATGAATTAAAGAAAATAACATGTCTTTTATGTAAAGTGTATTCGCGGATACGGGCTTATCTCGTCCTTGTCGTCTTGGTGGCTGCCGTCCAACACCCGGCTCCTTTCGTCCCGCGGCACGCCTCGCTCCAAGTTCCAAAGCCCCGAGCACCACCAGGCCTCGTCGGTTCAACGGCACACCACGAGCTCCTTTGCTCCAAGGGTCCAACGCAGGGCTGCACGAACTCGAGGCCCAGCGGAGGTGTAGCTGGCTGCGGCCATCATCGGCAGTGTCCTGGCCTGGTTTCCTGTCCGTTTGTTCCGAAGTCATTGTCAGGGAAAGGAATTATTTAATGTTGCGCTAGGGACCTAACTAATGTTTATGTGGTTTGCAGTGCCATAATGGACAAAGGTTTGACTACTAGGTGAGACTCACAGGGGCGTTACCTTTAATCCCTCACTACTTAACACTCGAATCTCCAGGTAGATCCACAATTATACACTTTATCCCGACAAACGCCTAAACATCAAGAACTTATTACATGTAGAGTCCCTGTCACGACCACTGATCTGTATATACTACTGGATAGCGGGTCGGGCTCTTGAGTTGAAGTCAGCGCCCGGCCACTGGACGCCATGTTGACACTCGCATAAATTTTTCGTCAACACGCTCCGCTAACGTATTATGAAATGCCGGCTTGTGCTGCTATTAATTGCACAAAGAGACAAATACGAAATGTGGAAAGACATTTCATCTGTAAGTACTGAAAATTAACATTTATTTGAGAATGTTTTATTTTAAAAACGTTGAATTTGAATGTTAAATTATGATGTTTGCACAACCGCGATCTGGAATCAAGTTTCAACTACTGAACTTCAGAACTAGTTTGACTCAACCGCAGAGTGCGCAAGGTCACTGAGCCGGGACATATTTCATCAATATGCGGTCCCTCAGGGCTAAGTTTGACCCAAAGTCTTTATCTATAGTATATAGTTATCGAGGACGAGTATAAATAGCATGGTCCCGTCTAATAATGTGTACCCTGGATGATTCTAAGTTGCAAAACTCAATGCAGTTAAACTTTGAAACCAATAACTGATTCTGTATAAGTACATGGTAATTGAGTGTTTATATGGCTAGTATGTTGAGCCTTACATATTGAATATGTTGTAAATTGTTGCTTCGAGTTGTACTTTCATGACTATCGGCTAATTTCTTGAAAATATTTTTTTCAGATTTCCATTCAGTCGTCCAGATGTTCTCCAGAAATGGGTTGTGAATGTGAAACGTGACAAATGGAAACCTTCAAAGAAGTCTGTCCTTTGCTCAGACCACTTTGATGACTCATGTTTTGACAGGACAGGTCAGACCACAAGACTCCGAGAAAATTCCCTGCCAACCATATTTGATTTTCCGACCCACCTGCAGAAGGTACATAATACAAGAGTTTCATGTTGTGGTGGAGTAACTGAGATATAAATAGTGTCATGTTGTAGCTGTCACTGCCAGCAGTGATTTTCACACTTGTCTACTTACATGCCAATTGATGTGTCAAATATATAAATTTTGCAAACATATCAACATCAGCAACTTATCAATACTTTTCCACCATCTCTTTTCTCAAGAACATCCCAAATAAATAATCTTGTATAATTTCTTCGTTCATAATTAATTCTGATCTATTATTCTGATGGATTTCCAGGATGAATGGAAGCGAAAACCACCCAAACCACGGTCTTTCCCGCAAGAAGCACTGGTCAATCTGCAAGAGCCACTGGACAACACACCCAGTACATCAATCATCACCAGCCCATCAAAGCTTGCAGCAACGACTGGTGCTGATCACACATATGCTGTAACTGCCAGTCCACGGAGTGTGAAACGTAAACTGGACTCTGTGCATGACAATCTTTGTAGCGTCAAGAAAAAGCTCAAATTGACACAGCAGAAATCACGTCGCTGCCGGAGGAAAGTCAAATCTTTGACCACAGTTGTTCAAGCACTTCGTGATGAGCAGCTGCTCTCTGAGAATGGAGCTGACCACTTCTGAAGCGTTCTGCATTCAAGATGTGCTCTTGCCTCTCATTAAATTTGTTCACCTTATGCTTGTGACTAACAAGTGATTTCACATAGTGTATTGACTGTATTCTCTTCTTTGTGTTTGTTGTTTGCAACTGGGAGACAATGGAGCACTGACAGGCTGCTCTTTTTGGCTCCTTCAAATGTCAGCATTTTGTGCTTTTTGTATCCTGTGCATCATCGCATTTTGTCACCATATCATCTGAATATGTGGATCAATTTTACTTCAAATGTGGATTATATTGTAGGATAATTGTTTAGATCTGGATTGTTTCTTTGTGCAAATTTGTTCTGTGAAAGAATACTGGGAAGCAACAATGAGTCTTGAGTGAACTGAATGGATAATGCTTGCTTGGTGGTGTGACAGTACTCCGGCTAATCCTCTGGTTGTTCACTGCAGTGTTCGGTCAGGCATGTCGGCTGTGGTGCTGTCTAGTCTAGGGATTACCTGCTTGCTGTGAAACAACATGTGGCGGTGACTTTTGGTGGTCGTGCCTTCTCCGACGTGGCACCCACACTGTGGAACCATTCCCAGAGGAAGTCGGGCATACCTCCTACATCAGTATCTGAGCGAAATGAAACGTGTGGGACTTTAGGCCACATTTCTGCAATCTGTGTGCCAAACCGGGCCAGAGAACTGTCTGGGTAATGAGATGAAGTGTGAAACATACCCACGACAGAGGGTGTCGAAACCCTGACCTGGCGGTCGCCAATCAAACGCATTACCACAAGAACAAACTGAAGACACTTGTTCAATGATGATTTTGGTGACAAAATGTTTGTTTCTTTTGTTGAGCCTCTTTGAAAAGGGCACACAACATATGTCAGTCAATATTATTATTATTAATTGAGGCTTTGTAATAAAAGGTGCCTTTTTATTCCAACTTTAAGCTTTTTATGTTTCATTTGTCTTTCAGAAGACTTTGTTTGTTGTCAACTGATAAATTCTTGACATAGAATGAGTAAATGACCCAACATTGAAACCATCACATATAGACATCCTGGAGAAAGTATTCCGTGAGAACAGCGTTGACCACAATGCCCTTAAATTGTGGACTAATTTATTGTATCAAGGATGATAAAATCTTTGAAAAATTAGTAAATTTTAATAATAATGCTTTATTCTCAAGCAATTTGGATTATACACTAAATTCATACTTAAATCGAGAATTATTTGAGAAAAACACAAACATGGACAAGAAATTTGCGTTGAAATTGTGAGGAAGGTTGGCAAAAAAATCAATCAGAATTGAGTTTTCGAGCTGCTAACCTGGAACGTACAAATAAACATTAATTTGAAGAATTACATTGAGAGTTAAGAACAATAAAACGAAAGGATATTACAAAAGAACATTGGCGTGCCAAATACATAAACATATACATTGTCTGTCAATCATTGAGTTTGGAAAATGACACTTTGTATATATTTACAAAGTATAATTCTGAAAATTTTGCACATATAATCTAGGTTTCTTTCTAAAACAGCTTGTTGAGTGACTTTCAGTTGCGATGTTACGAGGTAGTTCATTCCACAGTTGTGCAAACGCCAGGAACTGACACAGGCCGCGCCTCCTTGTGCGAGTGGCAAGATGGCCGCCGCTGTCGCGCGCCTGCTTCACAGCTTCGTACAAGCCTATTGGCCGATGCTCTATCCAGTAGTATATACAGATCAGTGGTCACGACAGTTGAATACCTACCTATACAGATCTACCTAGCTCTAGATGTTGCTCTACCAAATTCATAACAGTATGTACGTTATAGTCATACTATCAAACAGTAGATAACTACCAAATAAACGTTCTCAAACAAACAGTACAGATCTGATAGATATACTCAAGTGCAAATAGTATGTATCTAAAAGACATACTCACCTTCAAATAGCACATACGAATAGATATACTCACGTTCGAATATCACGTACCTAATAGAGGTAGTCACACTCAATTAGCACATACATACCTAATATATACCTACTCGTACTGAAATACCTAGTACAACATAATAGATGTAATCAGACTCAAATAGTACATATCTAATATATATGTACTCATGTTCAAATAGTACGTATTTAATATATGCTCTTGAAGCGCGGTGCTACGCGCGCTACTTGTTAGCAAGGAGGAAGCGGACAACGCGGTAAGTTCAAATAGTCTTTATTACAAGAGCTCCACTGTAGCACTGGAGCGCTCCGGGCTGCGTGCCCGGTGTATATCCCGCGGCCACGCCTACCCCTCGGGCGTGGCCGCCGCCCACTTGGTGCGCGGAATGATGCCATCACGCCAGTGAGCTTTCGTGTCCGCCACACGCGCCCCCCCCAGAATTCCCGCGCACCTGGAGGGCCAGTTTGCGGGGCAAACGGATGACCCGGCTGAAGCGCCCTCTGGTGACTGGCGGCGTCCGGGGTGCAGGGATGCCAGCTGGGATGCCTCCGGCTGCACCCGGGATAGGTGCCGGACCCGGGGGCGGCGTGCCGGCGGGGCTGGGCGGTGCCAGGGGTCCGCCCGCAGGGGGGCGGCCTCAACGCGGGGGCCGAGCCACCGGCGGTGGGTGGTCCACGTCGAGGTGGGCCGGCTTGAGGCGATCCACTGAGACGCGGTCGGGAGTACCGCCGATGTCCAAGGTGAAATGTTTCACACCGGTCTCCAGCACGCGGAAAGGCCCGGACGTCGTGTCCGGTGGGCGTCGTGCCGGACGAAGACGTACTCCGCGGTGCGAAGCTCCGGGGCAACGTGCGTAGGTGGGTGCCCGTGGTGCGCCGTCGGCACCGGGGCGAACCTCCAGGCGGTCTCCTGAAGCGCGGAGCGCTCCTGCGCCGCGGACCATGGTGCCGTGGGGTCGGGGAGGAACTCGCCCGGCACCCACAGCGGTTGTCCGAAGACCAACTCCGCCGCGGATGCGCGCAGGTCGTCCTTGGGCACCGTCCGGAGGCCCTGCAGGACCCAGGGGAGCCTGTTGACCCAGCCGCTGTCGCGGAGGGTGGCCCGGAGCGTGGCCTTCAACGAGCGGTGGAACCGCTCGCACAGGCCGTTGGCCTGGGGGTGGTAGGCCGTGGTTCGGTGCAGCTGGACCCCGAGCCCCCGCGCGACTGCCCCCCAGAGCTCCGAGGTGAACTGGGGGCCGCGGTCGGACGAGATGTCCGAGGGGGCGCCGAACCGGGCGACCCAGGTGGCGATGAACGCCTGCGCGATGTCCGCCGCCGTCATCGCCGCCAAAGGCACGGCCTCCGGCCACCGGGTGGTGCAGTCCACCATGGTGAGGACATCGGTGAAACCCCGCGAGGGGGGCAGAGGTCCCACCAGGTCCACGTGAATGTGGTCGAACCTACGTCCCGGCACCGTAAACGGGGCCAATGGGGCCTGGGTGTGTCGGTGCACCTTCGCGCGCTGGCACGCGAGGCACGTCCTGGTCCAGCCGCGGACGGCCATGCCAGACAAACTTGTCGGCGACCAACCTCTGGGAGGCCTTCGTGCCCGTGTGGGACAGGCCGTGGATGGCGTCAAAACCTGGCGCTGCCAGCCCGCGGGCACGATGGGGCGAGGCCGCCCGAGGGAGACGTCGCACAAGAGGGCCATGCCCGTGCCGTCGAACGGCACCTCGGTGACGCGGAGGCCCGTGATGGCGGTCCGCAAGGCCTGGACGCCGGGGTCGGCGGCCTGGTCCGCCGCCATCCGGGCATAGTTGATGCCAAGGTGGACTGCGTGGGCGACGGACCGGGAAAGGCAATCCGCCATCGGGTTGTCCTTCCCCGCGACGTGCCGGATGGCCGTCGTATATTCGGACACGGCCGAGAGGTGACGCTGCTGCTGGGCCGACCACGGCTCGGCGACCTTGCCCATCGTGAAGACCAGTGGCTTGTGGTCGACGAAGGCCGTGAACGCACGGCCCTCGAGCAGATGGCAGATGTGCCTGACCGCCAGGTGAAGCCCGAGCAACTCGCGGTCGAAGGTACTATAACGGCGTTCGGGCGGGCGAAGCTGCTGGCTGAAGAACGCCAGCGGTTGCCAGGCACCACACACCCATTGCTCGTGCACCGCGCCCACCGCGTAGTCCGAGGCGTCGGTGGTGAGGGCGATCGGTGCATCGGGCGCCGGGTGCGCGAGCATGGTGGCATTAGCCAAGGCGAGCTCTGCGCCCGCGAACGCCGCGTCCATCTGCTCGGTCCAGGTAACATAACCTTTGCCCGGCTTCCCTCGGAGGGCCTCGTGCAAGGGGCGCAGGAGCTGGGCGATGCGGGGCAGGAACCGATGGTAAAAGTTTACCATGCCCAGGAACTCCTGGAGCCCCTTGATCGTGCGGGGGCGCGGAAACCCCTTCACCGCCTCCACGTTGGCCGGTAGGGGGACGGCCCCGTGCCTGGTGATGCGGTGCCCCAAAAAGTCGATGTCAGCGACGCCGAACCGGCACTTGGCGGGGTTCACGATGAGGCCATGCTGGCCCAGGCATTCGAAAAGCGTGCGGAGATGGTGAAGGTGCTCTTCGCGGGACGCGCTGGCGACGAGGATGTCGTCCAGGTAGACGTACACGAAATCCAAGTCGCGCAAGACGCTGTCCATTAGTCGCTGGAACGCCTGAGCCACATTCTTCAAACCGAAGGGCATCCGAAGAAATTCGAAAAGTCCGAATGGCGTGATGACCGCCGTCTTCGGGATGTCCTCCGGCCTGACGGGGACCTGATGGTAGCCGCGTATGAGGTCCACCTTTGAAAAGAAGGACATGCCCGCCAACCGGGCGGAGAAGTCCTGGATGTGGGGGACGGGGTAGCGGTCGGGGGTGGTGGCGTCGTTGAGGCGCCGGTAGTCCCCACACGGTCGCCATCCCCCGCCGGTCTTTGGCACGATGTGGAGCGGCGATGCCCAAGCACTCTCGGAGCGCCGCACGATGCCGAGCCGCTCCGGCGTAGCGAACTCCGCTTTAGCTACCGCGAGCTTCGTCGGCTCAAGGCGGCGTGCCCGGGCGTAGACCGGTGGCCCGGCGGTGGGGATGTGGTGTTCCACCCCGTGCTTGACGGCCCCCGCCGAGAAGGTGGGCCGCGAAGCTGGCGAGGAGGCGGTGAATTCGTCCGCTGCCGGAAGCGTACAAACTAACCTCGCCGGGACCGAACCGCTCAGCAAGCCGCTTGGCGAGCCGCTCGGTGAGCCGCTCAGTGAGCCGCTCAACGAGCTGCTCAGCGCGCAAGCAAGCGAGCTGAACGTTTCAGCCTGGACAAGGTGTCTGTTCTTCATATCTACCAACAACCCGTTTGCACAGAGGAAATCCGCACCGAGCAGTGCCATGGGGACACTAGCGGTTACGAACGTCCACGTGAAGCGTTGCCTTCCAAACCGCAGGGAGAGGCAGCGCTTCCCGAATGTGCATATGGGTGTTCCATTCGCGGCAAGCAATGCGGGGCCCCAGCCCGCGGTTCGCTTGTCGGACGTAGAGGCAGGGATAACGCTCACCTGTGCACCCTTGTCGCATAGGAAACGGCGCCCGGACAAGGTGTTCGTTATAAAAAGAAGGCTGCCGGAATGGCCGACGCTCAGGGCCGCTACAGAGCGCCGGCTTTGTAGTTTCCCGACCTGCCGAAGGAGCACAGCGGGCAACAATTCCTCGCCTTGTGGCCAAACCTGGCGTGGAAATGGCACCAGGTTTGCGGCGAAGGCGGAGGCCGTGGTTTTCGCGGTGGCGGTGGGCGTGGCGTGGCGGCGGCCACGCAGTGTGCATCAGCCTCGAGATCCACGAGGTGTGGTGCATCAGCATCAGGGTCAGCCTCGGGATGCGCGACGGCCGCGCCAAAACTCGCCTGCGTGTCCAAAGCCGTGAAGAACTTGTCGGCCTCGGCAGCGAGAGCTCGGGGTTCCGTCGTCGCAGAACCGGCCAACGCGAGGCGTCCTCGTGCCGGCAGCTGGCGTCGAAATAACGCCCGGAATAGAGCGTTCGGGGTTTCGTCACCCATCAGCGACAGCATATGGTCCATGCGGACCGACGGTCGCGTGTCACCGAGCTCCGGGAGGTCCAGGAGGCGGTCGGCCCGTGCGTCCACCGTGAGGCCGAACGTGGCGGGGAGGAGACGCTTGATCGCCTCGTACCTGCCGTTGGCCGGTGGGTTCCTCAGGACCGACACGACGTGGGCGGCTGTGCCGGGCCCGAGGGAGGCGACCACGTGGCAGTACATGGTCTCGTCCACCGTGATGCCTCGAAGTCGGAACTGGGCTTCTGCCTGCAGGAACCAAACTTCAGCTTGAGTCTCCCAGAACTCGGGGAGTTTTATTGTGACCGCGTTGGTTTCCATTGCTGTGGCGGTTTCGGGTGGTCAGCGACGGCTGACCAGAACGTCGGAGGGTCACCAATGAAGCGTGGTGCTACGCGCGCTACTTGTTAGCAAGGAGGAAGCGGACAACGCGGTAAGTTCAAAGAGTCTTTATTACAAGAGCTCCACTGTAGCACTGGAGCGCTCCGGGCTGCGCGCCCGGTGTATATCCCGCGGCCACGCCTACCCCTCGGGCGTGGCCGCCGCCCACTTGGTGCACGGAATGATGCCATCACGCCAGTGAGCTTTCGTGTCCGCCACACTCTAACATAATTTAATAGACATACTCACGTTGTAGTACCTACTTGATAGACATTCTCACGTTGTAGTACCTACTTCATAGACATTTTCACGTTGTAGTACTACATAGACATACTCACGTTGTAGTACCTACTTGATAGACATTTTCACGTTGTAGTACGTACATAGACATACTCACGTTGTAGTACCTACTTGATAGACATACCATCTGAGTGGAGACATCAAGCAAGTGCAGACATCAAGCAAGCAAACTCTGTTTTATATTTTAGATTGTAAAGTATGGAATCAATTGGATGCACATTTTTCCATTCCATCATTGTGTGACCATACAGTTATGAGAAGCTGGAAACTACAGGTAAGGTGCTCTACCTGTTGAGTCATGCCTGCATGACTGCATGCATGCATGCCAGCATCCTGCATGTCAACCTGCATGGGTCAATAATAAGACAACTTGTCTTTGCAAGATGCATTATATCCCTTCATGTTCAATTGATATTGCCTTTAGGACTGACAGCATAGCTGGGACATGTCTTTGAGTGTCTATCCTAGGTTAACAATTTGACTCAGCTATGAACTGCCACCCTGGTGTTTTGCGTGCAGGGTATGCACCATCCATCAGAAAGATGTTAATCCTGTGTACCAGCACTAGTTGTTGGTGAATGTTCGAATGATCCCACAATGTCTTTCGCATAGAATAAGAGGTATCATCGGCACCCTTTTATAGTTATAGGAGAGAGGCTCATTGAAGAGCAAGGTAGATATGACAGTGGGAGAATTATCAATTTTCTCAATGAACAGGATAAGAGGAAAGGGAGGAAGGAAGTCGAATGTCAGGTCTACCCAGCCAATGTGAGAAAAAGACACGTCAAAAACTTTCCCCGGCCGACCTCTAAAGACAGTGGGAACTAGAACGACACTCGGTATCGGTAGAGCGCATACCGTTGTCAGGCTGAACAGTTTATATTTTGTATCCCACGAAGAGCCCGGATCTGGATTCGGACCTGAACCAAAATCCAATTGGCTTGCTCTTGTCACCTAAGCAACTCATCCACCAATTTTGTCATAACACATGCACAACGTTTTGATATATTTTTTATACAATTTTGTATCATGATATATTTCATTTTTGTCCCTATCACTCAATGATGTAGAATTAATTAATTTTTTTTTTTTACATTCTCGTATCCGGATCTGGATTCAGATCTTCATTAAAATTGAACCTTCAGTGGCAGAGGCCGCAGGTAATATGTAACAGAATCAATTGATGTTGTCTTTTCAAGAAAACTTCCTTACCATTTCACATCCAACATCAATGAAATAACAACACGCAACAGCGATGTATGTTTACAATTACTTTTGATTGTTAATCTCTCCAAAAAGATCAAATTAATTCTGAGTATATACACAGTTCTGCAAGTTATATGGTCTCAATAGGAGAGAGGAATTGCCCACTGTCTGGAAAAGTTGAGTACAGCTGGTGCCATAATTCCTGGACACATGGGCAAAATGAAGGTAAAGTGAATTGGGCATAACTGCATGTTGGCACAATATGGTGAATAAAGAGTAACATAAGATACATTTGTGGGTAACAAAGTCTGTTTGTGATCGACATTCATAAAAAAATAACAAGTTTCAGTGAATAATCACAGACATTCAGTTAGACTGCTGATGTCATTCTTTTCATATCAGTTATCATATCCTGATTAATTTCCCAGAAAAGTTTGCCAACGAGGCACCGATGAAGGGGCACGTGGAAGTCTGCTGTGGCACTCGACGACGTATCGCCAACTAGCACGAAGGAAAATTTTACCGCAGACTCTGCGGCTGCACTTTCTCACTACATTAATAAGAATGTTTTTCGAAAGATGCATTTTAAGAATTTGTGTCGATGCGTTGTTTCTGCGTCACTATATTTTCTAAACTTTTAATTATCATTTTAATGCTGTTTTGTACGAATTGTATTTTTTATTATGAATGACCTTAATGGCAGCCATTGTAAAAAAAAAAAAAAAGAACAAAAAAAGAGTAAACTTTCTTCCTATTAAGTTTTCTTTTCTTCAAGAAGGATGCTTTTAAAAAACTTTTCTGTGATTTATAACAATTCGTGGGGTCACCCGTGGGAATCCCACGGGCATGGAGGTGTATCGTTGCGATCGGTGGAGCCGTTTTTGCGGTACCCAGGACAATAACGTTAGGAGGGAGTCCAAACCTGAAAATGCTGGAGACCAAAGCTGAAATTGGAAAAACAATATAGCCTATTTTACTCCAGGGGGTCCCAGGATTACCCACGCAAAATATCGTTGCGATCGGTTCAGCCGTTTATGCGGTACCTGGGAACGGACGGACGGACAGACAGACAGACAGACAGACGGACCGACATTTGGTGAATTATAGTAAGATTGTTAGAGCATGTTGAGCTACGATGATTCAGAAACTTGTTTGTTCAGCCGTTGTGATGTTTGTGAGACTTTATCCTGGAAACTGCGGAAGGCCTTTTCCACAGGCAGAAAACAACCAGAAATAAAGAAAGATGTTGCAATTCTACAGCGTTCGTCATAATCTAACAGGTGTCATTTATTTCTCACATTTTCTATCTCTTTCTCTCCCATCCTCATCGCTTCCGTCTGCGGCATTAGATCGCTTTGCAGTCTCTTCTGAAGTGCCTCCTGGAATTTCTGACAATTTCAGTTGTCCTTTGAGAACTTCCTTGTAGCTCAGTTTTTATCCACTGAATTTTCGATTTCCTTCGACAAGTTGATCGTAAAACACCATTCTGACAACCTGACTGCCCCACCGAAGATGGGAGACTAGTAATAATGAGCACCTCCATGTTAGGCATCTTGGTACGATGGAGAACCTCGACATTGAGTACAAGATCTTTGCAAGAACTTTTTTGTTTTGTATACAAGATCGAGGCTGTAAGAGCTAACATTAATCACAAAAAGACAAACTGACACACAAAACATATGATAAAGGGAGCAGGAGACAAGATGGGGAGAGAGGGGGAAGCACACAAGTGCAACATTTGAGGGCAGGGACATCGGGAGATCTGTGGGAGGGGGAGGGCTTGGGGGGGTGGAGGAGGCATGAGAAGTGGGGGGGGGGGGAGGGGAGGTGGGAGAGGAAAAAACACATGGACATTGCTAGGACTTCCAGGAAAGAAGTCAGAATCTGTTCCAGGAAAGCAATTCCCATAATCTGTGCAAAATTCCCAATTTGAATACTAGTTATAACTACGGTATATACTGATATAATGTGCCGTCTCTTTAGCATTTAGGATTCAGCAGAATAATGGAGTGAGGACAGCACCATTGCATAATAAACTTTACATTTTATTGTGAGTTTGATACAACGTTGAGATCACATCCTCTTTCTCAGACCTTTATTAACCTCCAAGTTTAGTAACTTTAAGTTAAGAGAGTAACATGATCCAGGTCTATTCACTGGTCAAAAATGATTAGTGTTTTTTAACTTCGAAACAGAAAGACATAATTCCCCAAGTCAAGGGATATGATAGCAGGCAGCCCATGCAATTTGGTCATCCCGCAAGGATTAATCTAATTCGAGTGTTTAAAAAGACAATCTCTCAGGTACACAAAAATACAATACAGGGAATGTCAACGGATCTCTGGCAGGGAAAATCAACCAACGCAGTGGCTGCACTTCTCCTTGCGTATGGCCTCAAGGTTGGATGTGAAGTCAGCAGTTCTCAACCAGTGTCGGACTCCCGGTGTGAGTCTCTGCAGGCCAGTCCATCCACCTGGGCAGCTGTGTGTGCCACGTCTCTCAACTAAATGGTCTGCAGTTTGATTGAGACCACAGTCGCACAGTAGGCTCTTGCAGAGACCTCACGAGAGCATACAACGTTTGTATCTGCCAACGCCTGAGCGAACACACTTGAAGCGGAGCAATTTGGTCCATAGTAGATCAGATCCCAGGGTTTGTCGGACATGGAGAGATCTTGCGTGTGACCTCCTGCAGGTTGGGTGGCCTTCCATCAGTTGATGGTCCAGGTTTTCCTGGTTTGATTGTCGATGCAACTTCGCTGGTTTGAAGAATGGCGTATGGCTGGGCAGGTATTGGGCTTGAACGTCACTGTTTATCTTGGTGTGGAGGGGGTGGGAAGTGCTTTGTGTAGCCCACAGAGTAGCATGGCATGTTGCAGTTTCTCTTCTGACATTGCGAGCAGGGACGCTGACTAGGAAAGGAAAGTATTGCATTGGAGTAGGGTGAAGTGCAGGTGTGTGTTGACATTATATGTGTGCACTTTGGGCCCATGCCAACACGCAGTGCTCTGCAGGAGATTAGACGAGTGCAACTGTAGATGCATGGAGAGTGGTAAAGCCCGTGTAGGTGGACCATAGACCACATTATATGTAACAACGCTTGCGCAAAACAGCAAGGTGGACATTATCAGCAATGGACAATAGCCCAACCTACTCACCTGAACTATATCAGATTAGATGTTGTACAATCTTTCACAAAAGGATTACTTAATGATCTCTTTGGAGAGCGTCAACCTGGAAGGCAGGATCCACGCCCAATGTTTCATGACAGATACCATTTAGCCATTCCACATGAACCAGGCTAGGTGAAAATATTTACTTTACAAATGCACTCCAACCCGCCCACATTTCCCTCCACTTTGTTCCCTGTAAAATCATAAGGATACTGGACCAATATTTACCAGTTTTAGTCTGAAGGGGTTGTGGCAAGATTTTATTGTCTGGATTGGTTCCAATACAAAGACTTGGCAGGCCAAAACCCTTAATTTAGTGACTAATTTTAACCTTTGGCTACTATGAAATTGAAAGGAAGACACGTGACCAATGTGTACCTGCATTATTCTGGAGCGACTGTTGTAAGGTATCAATTTGCTAATTCTTGTCTGGATTTGTTGACATAAAGAGGCATCACAAGCTATAAACCTTAAATTGGATCGATTTGACCTTTGACCCCTGTTTAACCTTGAAAACGACTCTAATCTGAAATATTTTGACACATACCTATAGGAGCTCTTTTAAAACACCTTCATGTCAAATTTCACATTTATTGACTCAAGTAGAAGGCAAAAGGTGCGATTTTTAGTGCTTCATTTTTGACCCCTTAAAATCAGAACAGGAGCCGAAAATGAAAAAAATAAAAATGGGTTTGGGCGTATTTGATCAAGGTACCTCAATTGCAAATTTGAAGAGGATTGCCTCGCAATTGAATGCAGGTGTGCGATTGTAATTGTTGGAAAAGAAAAAAAAGAAAGAGGAACTGAAGAAAAGAAGCAGGAAAAACTATCAAGCATCTCCAAATGCAAAGCCTGTCCACGTCCGCTTTGTACTTGAGCTAAACCTTACGAAAAGAACAGCTGATTTTTTTGATTTTTTTTTACATTTTAATAATTCGTTTTCTCCATATTGTCATCATGGAGGTTTGTTGGAAATTTGTTGACTGAAGCTCAAATGGAAGAAACGTTATTTCCCGGGCAGACACATTGAAGTTCAAATAGTAAATAAATAACGAAACTTGAAGTGGTTATAAGATACCTGGCCGTCTCATGCTGTGCAGCTGTGGTCAGGCTAAAAAGGCCTTTTCCCACTTACTGTTACTTTGCCCTTTGACAATTTGACCCAATTATTCATTAGTCTTCTTCATATCCTCATAATAAGGATTTTTTTTGAAAATTTGAAGATAAAAGCTCATTTGGTTAAAAAAAAAGTTATACCCTAGAGCCCAGAGTCTAGACAGACACAGAAGCGATTAGAAAACCCCATCTCCGACTCACGGGCGGGCAGGGCTTTGCCCTGTAAGACGAAATAAATAATTAGGGTGTTGTGATTTGGGACAGTTCAGTTATGAACACGTTTGCCACTGAAACATTGTCTAGGTTGGATCCCTGACAAAGTTGTGCTAAACTAAAAGCTGCTGCTGTTGTGAAGTGCCAACAGGGAGCGATCCATGATCTCAGAGCCATGTCATACAAAACGGGCTTTCCCATGATGTGCATTTCGGTTGTAGATGTTACAGATCCCACCGTAACTTTCAAAATGATTAAGTAATTGTGCTCCGGTACCGGGTATCCTTGCCAAAGCCTGTTTGGAAATAGCTGTGTAATTAGCATTACTCACAGTGAATAAGCTACAGACATGATGCACACTAAAAGGCCTCCTTCTGTGTTTAAGTTTCCATTGAAATGAAAAAGTGCTTTCCCAGCAGTGCCAAATGGCACCCTCATTTGCCATAGTAGAATGTGATTTACAGACAAATGTGCAATCTGGAAGGATAACTCGGGGGAAGGGCACCTGCCTGTGTAATATGTAGTCCAGGTTGAATTCTCCACCTGACTATAACTGCCACCCTATTGTTTTGCACGCAGGTTCATTGCATCAATGAGTCTGTTGTCGCTTGAATTGACCTTAGTCTGGGTACTCATTTGCTGGCATTAGTTGGTGGGCGGTAGAGACCTTTCGTTGCCATTTAACGAGGAGTAGGCTACGACAGGTTGTCGGCAGTCCCTAGCCAAAATCCAAATATCTGTCGCAACCTGTCACAACTTCTCACTTCAGAAGTGATACAACTCGGAGTCGTGAGCCACACATGCTCAGAACAAAGACAGAACACCTTTTATAGGACAACAGAGGTCTTGGTTGGGGTAGGGAAAATAGGGCGATGCTTTGGCAAGTCGTGTTGGCAATGATTAGATTATTCTACTCCTTGGAGGAAAGAATGCATTTTTAAAAAGCATGGCACAGGTACAGAGCAAAAGGTTGTGCCAAGGAATATTTTGGAACAACAATCGGTACCCATCGGTTATTCTTTAGACCATGTTCGGTGTGTCGGGCCAAAATGCTATGGAACACGTTTTTATCCAGTCCATAATATTCACGTTTTTTGGGGAATTTTAGCACAGACTTAGCAAATTGTTGATTTGTGTTTAGAGCTTTGTGTTGGTAAACAATATTGATTGCTTTTCAGTTGTTTACTTGTAGGTTGGAATTGTCACTGCTTTGTGGACCACCTATTATATTAGATATTCACGATGGGGTGGGCCAAAATGGAGGAAATTCAAATAGAAAATAATAAAAAGTATGAGAAGTTATATTGTAAGAGGAACTGGAGGGCAAGGGAGACTGGGAGAGAAATTAAGGATGTTTGAGAGAAAATAATAGTGAAGTGAGAGGAATAACAAGACAACTTTCTCTTTGGCCTTTCTACTACCAAATGGTTTAATTTATTGGCATATGAAACGATTAGTCGATCAACACCAGCACCTGTTACGCTGTCTGGGAAACAAAACTACTTTTGACTCCAACTTACTGTGAGAACCGAAATAAACAATACAATTAAAACTTTAAAATAACAACTTCCAAAATACCTGTCTATCATCTCTACCTTCGTACACTGACTGATATGTGCAGTGAGTCCATCGCAAGAAAACAAATTACATTCTCCTCCTGGAAGTCAATCCCTACTGATGGTAACCTACAGTCTCTTTGCACACCTCGGGACCATTGTGTCCTTGGAAGAGCCAGGGCCAAACATCAGGGTCATCTTCCACGGATATTTCTCATGTTCCTCCATATCTGTGCGCGCGATTTGCATTACAGAACAGAACAGTTATGGTTAAGCATTTTGGAATTGCCACTCTCTTGTCTAAATGCTGAAAATTATGTTTAAACTAGCAAATGCCACTCATTGCTTCGCTGGCGGGAATGCCAGGTGAGGAGGGATGGATGGGAGAGAGAGGGGAAAAGGAAAAATAGAGGGGTGAGGGGAGAGAGAGGAGGGAGAGAGAGGAGGGAGAGAGAGAAGGGAGAGAGAGAGAGAGAGAGAGAGAGAGAGAGAGAGAGACAAAAAAAAGATGGTGGAAAGAGAAAAGGATTGGAGAGAGAGGAGGGAAGGAAAAAGAGAGGGGTGAGGGGAGAGAGAGGAGGGAGAGAGAGAGAGAGAAATAAAGATGGTGGAAAGAGAAAAGGATTGGAGAGAGAGAGGAGGGAAGGAAAAAGAGAGAGGGACAAGGGAGAGAGAGGAGGGAAGGTAAAAGAGAGAGGGGCAAGGGAGAGAGAGAAGGGAAGGAAAAAGAGAGAGGGGCAAGGGATAGAGAGGAGGGAAGGAAAGAGAGAGAGAGAGAGAGGGGCAAGGGAGAGAGAGGAGGGAAGGAAAAAGAGAGATGGGCAAGGGAGAGAGAGACAGAGGAGAGGGGAGAGAGCAGATTGGAGAGAGACAGAGGAGAGGGGAGAGAGAGAGAGAGGAGGGGAGGGAGAGAAATATGGTGGAGAGAGAGAAGGATGGGAGAGAGAGAGAGAGAAAGATGGTGGAGAGAGAAGGGGAAGGAAAAAGAGAGGGTGAGGGGAGAGAGAGAGTGAGAAGGGAGAGGATGGCAGAGAGGGGGTAGGACAGAGGAGGAGGGGGTGAGAGGAGGGAGGGGGGCCAGGAGGAATGGGGGGAGGGAATGACGCCTTACCACACGTTGTTATACACTCCTGGATGGATAGGGTATGATGAGGATGGGGGGGGGGGGGGGAGAGCGAGAGGTGGAGGGAGAGAGAGAAAGAGGGGAGGGAGAGAGAGAAAGAGCTGTGGAGGAGAGTACTGCACTTTATGTGGAGTGGTAAGTGAGGAGGGGAGAGAGAGAGAGGGAGAGAGAGAGACTTTTGAAGCTCTTTTATTATAAAGGTAAGAAAACCATACAAGTCATGCAAATAATAAAGTCACCACAATTCAAAACATGTGCAGCCAAACAACAATAAAAACACCAAGCACTAAAATAAAAAACTTAACAAACCATGATCAAGTTTACAAAACCCACCCTTTGCACACCATTTTTCCACAAAGGTTTGCAAATCATCTTTCATTTGGCAAAAAGAAAATTCCAAGCATAACCTTGCCATGACTAGAGCCTTAAACACAATTACCACATCACATAAAATATCAGCATTTGCCAGGAGCTTTGCTTTTCTTGTTTTGTAGATTGCTAATTTTCCAATAGAAATTAAGAAATTAGCAAGAGCAGTCTCAGAGCGTTTTTTATAACTAAGTGGTGTTCCAAAGATAAAAACACGTGTAGAAAAAGAAAAGTTCATACGATTAAAAAAAGTTGATAAAAAACCAAAGAAGGGAGAAAGTCTTGCACAATCTACGTAAGCATGGAAAAGGTCTTCAGAAATCATACAACAGGGGCATTCCACTGAATTATCCTCATTTAAACGATGTAATAAAACATTGGAGGGCAACACCATATGGGCGAGTCTCCAAGCAATATCACCAGTCCTTTTAACAATCGGTGAAACATACATTGCGGACCATTGCGGATGGGAGGGAGACCCAGAAGGCAGTTTCTCTTTCCATCGAGCACCAAAAGAAAGAGGCTGTAACGAGGGAAACCGAACTGAGATACACAAACGATACAGTCTCTTTTTATCCTTGCTGGAAAGTGGCGATGAGGATAGCAAGATAGATGTTGTGGCGCTATCAGCTGGCAGGCTTGAGCTAGCACAGATCTGTGGTGGTGTATGGTGGTCACCAATGTTGGCGGTTGAGCTCAGGCCCAGGTGCCTAAAAACACACAGGATTTCCTGTAGGACCTTGGCTACGCTCCTCAAAGTTCTGATGCCAGTTCTTACTTGAAGATGTCCTGCGGAGAACCAACTGTTCCTGTTACAGTCACGAAGGTCCCGAGTCGTTTTCACGCCAGCACTCACAAAACGTTGCACAAAGGCACGTGAGCGAGGAATAGCAGGAAAGAGGGCATTATAGAAAAGGGGTTCCCGGAGGAACCTTTCACTGTTGTATGTCCCCATTTGGCGAGTTATTGAAATGGACCGCCAGACATTCAAGACATCTTGGTAAAAGTCAGGGAGCAGCGAAGCATCGACATGTTGCAGCTCCATGAAGAAGAGTTCACAATTGTACCCAAGCATGCCGGCTTGTTTTAGTATACAGTTTGCAGTCGATTTCCAGGGCAAGGCCTCCAGAAATATAAAACGACGAGCTGTGGAGACTCGGAAGGCCATCACCCGACAAAGAATGTCCACAAGCCCATGACCTCCTTCTGCCAGTGGGAGGCAAATAGTCTCTGGCTTTAGCCAGTGTTTGCCATCCCAAAAGAAGTCAAGTAAACATTTTTGGATTGACGACACCAACGTTGCAGGTGGCTGCAAGGCAATCATTTTATGCCATAAGAGAGGGGCCACCAGGTTGTTAATGACCAGGGCACGACCTCGGAAAGACAAGGTCGACAAAATTCCTCTCCATCTGTTTAATTTGTTGCTGATTTTGTGGAGCAAACCATCCCAATTCCTTTTGACAAAGCCTGGGGTTCCAAGGTAAACACCGAGGTATTTCACACCTTCTTTTTCCCATGTCAAATTCATAGGGAGAATTGGAAGGGCAGAAGGTGGCGTACCGCCGACCCAAACTGCTTTGCATTTCGACCAATTAATTTGCGTTGTACATGCTTGAGAGTAAACCCGTAGGCACTCAAATAGCAGAGCAATGTCATTACTGCTGCGAACAGCAACACATACATCATCAGCATAGGCCGAAATGATAACGGGATTTTCTGAGGGAGTCACTGAAAATCCCATAAGAGAAGATCGTAAACGAATCAAAAGGGGCTCAATGCAAAGAGAGTACAATATTCCAGATAAGGGACAGCCTTGCCGAATTCCCCTCCCAATCCGCAAAGGTGAACAGAGACCATCATTGATTTTGATCAAGCTAAAAATGTGATTATACAATAAGGATACATATGAAATAAAGGATGCCCCAAAACCAAATTGCTTTAAAATGTGAAACAAATACTCATGATTAACAGAGTCAAAAGCCTTTTCTTGGTCAATAAAAAAGAGACCGGTATGTTGTTGTTGAAATGCACACACACCCCACAGGTCTCGTACCAAAAAAATGTTATCGTGCATAGATCTGTGCATAACACAGTACGATTGATCCTGATGTATAACTGTGCTTAGAACAGTCTTTACACGGTTAGCTAGCGTTTTGGCAAAAATCTTGTAATCTGTGCAGAGAAGAGAGATTGGACGCCAGTTCTGTATCAATTGCAGGCCTTTTTTCTTAGGGATAAGGCAAACAACTGCACGTCGACACCTAAGGGGTAACAATCCCTCACGCAGACTGTATAAAAACACTGAGTGCAAAGCAGGACCAAGCATGTCCCAAAAGGTTTTATACAATTCAGCTGGTAGCCCATCAAAACTAGGAGCCTTATGATCAGCAAGGCCATCGAGCGCAGTTTTAAGTTCACCGAGAGTAATGTTCTCATCCAAGACATGCCGTTGATGCTCATCTATCTGCGGTAAATTGGTCGTAATATTCTGCATTGCAGGCACATCATTGGGCTTAAAGGAAAACACACTCTCAAAGTAAGACCGAACAAAGTGAACAATCTCCGTATTATCACTAAGAATATGCCCATCACCAGCCCGAAGACTAAGCATTTGCTGGCTCGCCTTCGTCGTCTTCTCAAACTTAAAGAAATCTTTACAACATGTGTCTGACGACAGTAAACCATTCACTCTCAGCCTGACTAAGGCACCGATACCATTTTCTTGAATTAATTCCTTAAGCAGAGTTTGTTTTTCAAAGAGGAGTTGACACCGTCTTTCATCACTGAGGACCTCAGCACCTTCCTGCAATCGTAGAATTTCTTGTTTCAAGGCATCAATACATAATTGTTTACTTTGAGAGCAATTGGTTTTGTATTGCTGACAGAAAACACGGATCTGCGCTTTAGCATAGTCCCACCACTGACAGAGATTTAGGAAACGATGTTGGAAAACCACAACCTTGTCCCAAAAAACCACAAAGGATGATTTAAAGAAAGGATCGCTCAGAAGTGAGGTGTTAAAGGACCAATACAGGGTGCGGCGTTTGAAACGAGGAAAAGAAAAGCACAGTTTTACCAAAGAATGATCAGAGAAGCCTGAAGGGACAATAGCCGTATATGTCACAAGGTTGACAGCAGAGTTAGGAATATAAAATTTATCAAGACGAGCAAGTGAAAGATGATTTAGTAAAACCCGACACCAGCTAAATTGCTGCAGGTTTGGGTGTTGTTGCCGCCATACATCGTTGAGGTCATGCCGCGAAGTTATACTGGAAAGAGGCCTACTTGAAGCTGGATGTGGCTCTGCACTGTTCCTATCTAAAGTTGGGTTTAAAGTACAGTTAAAGTCACCCCCTAAGCACAACAACGTATCAGAAGAGAGGTGTCTCAGGAAATTAAAGGACTGATTAAAAAAAGTTCCTCTATCTGTGCTATCGCTTGGAGCATAGACGTTAACAAACATAAATCGTTGCTGATTGTATGCAAGCTCTACAGAGGCTAGATAGCCTGGTACGATTTCCTTAAAGATGGGGGGGGAGACAGACAAACGTGAACTGACAAAAAAGCAATACCCGCACTCACAGAATCTGTATTACTAAAAAACCAAGTGCCAATCAGCTGTTGCTGCCAATCAGCCATGCAGTCTGCAGTGGCACGAGTTTCTTGCAATAAAAGTACATCAATCTTTTCCCTCCTGGCTAATTGCACAGTTTGGGACCGACGCAGCTGACTGCGCCCACCGTTAATGTTCAAGCTTGCTATGTTCATAAAAACATAGGCAGAAACACAGCCATTACAGGTTTAATTATTTCCTTGCTGTGACAAGGTACCTCTTCAGTCTTTTCAGTGATTGATCAGAAATATGAAGGGCCGCAGATTGTTGTACAACTTCCTGAGCCCCACTAATGAAGGCGTGAGTATCAACGAAGAAATCGCAGATTTTCACGCGCTTTTTACGGTAAGTTTTTTGTAGGAAATCCACGATTTCAGCAGGAGGGACAGAGCCTCCAGAGACATGCTCCGATGAGAAGTCGGCCTCACCATCACTCAGTGAGGCAACGGAAGAACCCCCATCAGAGTAACAATCATTGCATTGAGAGTCCATTGCCGAGGCAATGGGCTCATCGACGCGAAAATCTGAGACTTCAGCACTATCACCCTGCTGACCATGAGCTTGACAAGGCTCAGCTGCCTCAATGGAGGATTCCACAGACAGATCACTAGTTCCAACACACTCACCACTCCCCACAGAGGGAGGGGTGGCACAATCAACACAAGCTTCAGCAGGGGACACACATGGAGGCTCAACCTCACATGGAGGTTTACCCTCAGAACACGGGAGAGACTCAGGTGCTGTCTGGCCAACACATACATTTTCAGCATTTATCACATTACCCTCAGAGTATTCTGAAGGTGGGGGAGGTTGAGGAATTTCCTCAACTGGAGGAAACTGCTGAGGAGGAGGTCGCGCTCCACCATAACCTTCACTAACCACTTGAGCGAAGGTTGGAGGACCGGCCAAGACCTTATTATCAGGCTCGTTGAGGTCGCTAGAAGGTGGGAGGGTTCTTTTCCTGGTTCTCTGTTTGTCTACAATGGGGTTTGCATCAGCACCATCCATATTGTTTACATCATCGACAACGATCTCAGTGGAGCCCTGCTGTTCATCACCACTCAGGCTAGTGACTCTATCTGTGGACTTTTTCGGGCACGAGTCTTTTAAATGACCATATTGACCACACTCAAAACAAACTAGAGACTCTGTGGAGACAAAGACCCGATAAGTGTGACCTTCGACCTTGAAGGGCAATACCGCATTTAAAGAGGTTACACCACGCGGTAAGATCATATAAACAAAACGACGAAAGGACATGACGTGTTTTAAACGGTTATTTTTTCCTCGTACAGGAACCATTGTGACTGAAGAGACGACAGAACCAAGTTTGTTTAGTTCAGTAACCAGGTCTTTGTTCTTAAGGAACGGAGGAGCGTTAGAGAGAGAAACCCGAACTGCCGGCGTGTCGACTGGACAAACCTGAACAAACACATCGGGAGCAAAGAAGAGCCCGTGCTCGACTATTTGAGCAACCATGGGCACTGTGGAAACAAAGATTACCATGTGGCGGACACAAAAGCCCACTGGTGTGGTGACATCATTCCACGCACCAAGTGGGCGGTGGCCACGCCCGAGGGGTAGGCGTGGCCTCATGATATACACCGGGCGACCAGCCCGGAGCAGTTCAGTGTTACAGTGTGCTCTTACAATAAAGACGTTTATATGTTACCGCTTGTCCGCTTCCTCCTTGCTCACAAGCAGCGCGCGTAACGCCGCGCTTTACTGGTGACCCTCGACGTTGGATCTGCCGTAGCGATCCTTCCGAACACGACGCCATTGCAATGGCCAACGACAAGGCAATGGCGATTAAACTTCCCGAATTTTGGGAGGCCCAGGCCGAAGTCTGGTTCGTTCAAGCCGAAGCCCAATTTCAGCTTCGGCGCCTCACCAACGACGACCTGCGCTACTGCCATGTCGTCGCCTCCCTCGGGCCCGGCACGGCCGCTCGAGTTGTGTCCGTCCTTCGCCACCCACCGGACGGCCACAAGTACGAGGCACTCAAGCGGCTACTCCTAGCCATGTTCGGCCTCACGGACGACGCACGGGCCGACCGCCTCCTGGATCTCCCCGAGCTCGGTGAGACGCGCCCGTCGGTCCGAATGGACCATATGCTGTCACTGTTGGGCGACGAAGCCCCCGGTTCGCTATTCCGGGCGCTTTTCCGGCGCCAACTTCCAGCGCAGGCTCGCCTCGCGTTGGCCGGGACTGAGCTAACGGAACCCCGAGCATTGGCAGCCGAGGCGGACAGGTACTTCGCCGCTTCGGACACGCGGGCGAGCGTCGGCGTGGCCGTCACGGCCCTCGACGCTGATGTTCAGCAGCATGTTCCACAGCATCAGGTTCTACAGCACGCTGATGTTCAGCAGCATGCTGATACGCACCTCGTGAACGCCGCCACGCCCCGCCCACCGCCGCGGCGAAAACCGCCACCGCGGGGAAACCCGCCAACTCCACCGGCCTGGCGGAGCCAGCCGCGCTCCTCCAGCTCCACCACCTGGTGCTGGTTCCACGCCAAGTTCGGCCACGAAGCTCGGCGGTGTCATCCGCCGTGCTCCTTCAACGGGTCGGGAAACGCCCGGGCCGGCGCTCAATAGTGGCGATGAGCGCCGGCCGTTCGAGCAGCCTGCTGTTCATAACGGACACCTTCTCCGGGCGCCGTTACCTGTGTGACACGGGAGCACAGGTGAGTGTCATTCCCGCCGGCACGTCAGACAAGCACGCCGTGGGTGGGGGCCCCGCGCTGCTTGCCGCGAACGGGACGCCCATCCGTACGTACGGAAAACGCTGCCTCTCTCTGCGGTTTGGAGGGCAGGTTTTCCGATGGACGTTCGTCACCGCCGACGTGCCCATGGCACTGCTTGGCGCGGACTTCCTGTGCGCTAATGGGCTCCTGGTCGACGTCAAGCGCAGACGGCTTGTCCAGGCCGAGACGTTCAGCTCGCTCGCTTGTGCGTTGCCCAGCTCAACGGGCGGCTTGCCAAGCGGCTTGCCGAACGATTCGGTTCCGGCCATGTTGGTCTGTACGCTTCCGGCAGCGGACGCATTCACCCGCCTCCTCGCCGGCTTCCCGGCCCTCACGCGGCCCACCTTCTCGGCGGGGGCCGTCAAGCACGGGGTGGCCCATCACATCCCCACCGTCGGGCCACCGGTCTACGCCTGGGCACGCCGCCTCGAGCCGACGAAGCTGGCGGTGGCAAAAGCGGGGTTCGCTACCCTGGAGCGACTCGGCATCGTTCGGCGCTCAGAGAGCGCTTGGGCGTCGCCGCTGCACATCGTGCCGAAGCCCGGCGGGGGATGGCGACCGTGCGGGGACTATCGCCGTCTCAATGACGCCACGACTCCCGACCGCTATCCCGTCCCCCACATTCAGGACTTTTCCGCCCGTTTGGCGGGCAGGTCCTTCTCCTCGAAGGTGGACCTCATACGCGGCTACCATCAGGTCCCCGTCAGGCCGGAGGACGTCCCGAAGATGGCGGTCATCACGCCATTCGGACTCTTCGAGTTCCTGCGCATGCCCTTCGGTCTGAAGAATGCGGCTCAGGCGTTCCAGCGACTGATGGATAGCGTCCTGCGCGACTTGGATTTTGTCTACGTCTACCTGGACGATATCCTCGTCACCAGCGCGTCCCGCGAAGAGCACCTACGCCACCTCCGCACGCTCTTCGAACGCCTGGGCCAGCATGGCCTGATTGTGAACCCCGCAAAGTGCCGGTTCGGCGCCGCCACAATCGATTTTCTGGGGCACCGTGTCACCAGGCACGGAGCCGTCCCCCTGCCGGCCAAGGTGGAGGCGGTGAAGGGGTTTCCGCGCCCCCGCACGATCAGAGGGCTGCAGGAGTTCCTGGGCATGGTGAACTTTTACCATCGGTTCCTGCCCCGTATCGCCCAGCTCCTGCGCCCCCTGCACGAAGCTCTCCGAGGTAAGCCGGGCAAAGGCGACGTTACCTGGACCGAGCAGATGGACACGGCGTTCACGGGCGCGAAGCTCGCCTTGGCTAACGCCACCATGCTCGCGCACCCGGCGCCCGATGCACCGATCGCCCTCACCACCGATGCCTCGGACTACGCGGTGGGCGCGGTGCACGAGCAATGGGTGCGTGGAGCTTGGCAACCGCTGGCGTTCTTTAGCCGGCAGCTTCGCCCACCCGAACGCCGTTACAGTACCTTCGACCGCGAGTTGCTCGGACTTCACTTGGCGGTCAGGCACTTCCGCCATCTGCTCGAGGGCCGGGCGTTCACTGCCTTCGTCGACCACAAGCCGCTGATCTTTGCGATGGGCAAGGTCACCGAGCCGTGGTCGGCCCGGCAGCAGCGTCACCTCTCGGCCGTGTCCGAGTACACGACGGACATCCAGCACGTCGCGGGGAAGGACAACCCGGTGGCGGATTGCCTTTCCCGGGCCGTCGCCCACGCAGTCCACCTCGGCATCGACTATGCCCGGATGGCAGCGGACCAGGCCGCTGACCCCGACGTCCAGGCCTTGCGGACCGCCGTCACGGGCCTCCGCGTCACCGAGGTGCCGTTCGACGGCGCGGGCGCGGCCCTCTTGTGCGACGTCTCCCTCGGGCGTCCTCGCCCCATCGTGCCCGCGGGCTGGCAGCGCCAGGTGTTTGACGCCATCCACGGCCTGTCCCACCCGGGCGCGAGGGCCTCCCAAAGGCTGATCGCTGACAAGTTCGTCTGGCATGGCCTCCGGAAGGCCGTCCGCGGCTGGGCCAGGACGTGCCTCGCGTGCCAGCGCGCCAAGGTGCACCGGCACACCCAGGCCCCGTTGGCCCCGGTCACGGTGCCGGAACGCCGGTTTGACCACGTCCACGTGGACCTGGTGGGACCTCTGCCCCCCTCGCGGGGTTTCACCTACGTCCTCACCATGGTGGACCGCACCACCCGGTGGCCGGAGGCCGTGCCCTTGGCGTCGACAACGGCGGCCGATGTCGCGCAGGCTTTCATCGCCACCTGGGTCACCCGGTTCGGCGCCCCCTCAGACATCTCATCCGACCGTGGCCCCCAGTTCACCTCGGAGCTCTGGGGGGTGGTTGCGCAGGGGCTCGGGGTCCGGCTGCACCGAACCACGGCCTACCACCCCCAGGCTAACGGCCTGTGTGAGCGATTTCACCGCTCATTGAAGGCCGCTCTCCGGGCCACCCTCCGCGACGGCGGCTGGGTCGACAGGCTCCCCTGGGTCCTGCTGGGCCTCCGGACGGCGCCCAAGGAGGACCTGCGCGCATCCGCGGCGGAGTTGGTCTTCGGGCAACCGCTGCGGGTGCCGGGCGAGTTCCTCCCCGACTCCACGGCACCATGGTCCGCGGCACAGCAGCGCTCCGCTCTGCAAGAGACCGCCCAGAGGTTCGCCCCGGTGCCAACGGCATGCCACGGGCACCCACCGACGCACGTCGCCCCAGAGCTTCGCACGGCGGAGTACGTCTTCGTCCGCCACGATGCCCACCGGACACCACTGCGGCCCCCGTACGACGGGCCTTTCCGCGTGCTGGAGACCGGGGCGAAGCACTTCACCCTGGACATCGGCGGTACTCCTGACCGCGTTTTGGTAGACCGCCTCAAGCCGGCCCACCTCGATGTGGACCATCCACCGCCAGTGGCCCGACCCCCACGTCGGGGCCGCCCTCCTGCGGGCGGACCCCCGGCACCGCCCAGCCCCGCCGCCACGCCGCCTCCCGGTCCTGCACCCATCCCAGGGGCAGCCAGGGGCATCCCACCTGGCATCCCTGCACCCCGGACGCCGCCGATGGCCAGGGGGCGCTTCGGCCGGGTCATTCGTCTGCCCCGCAAACTGGCCCTCCAGGTGCGCGGGAATTCTGGGGGGGGGCGCGTGTGGCGGACACAAAAGCCCACTGGCGTGGTGACATCATTCCACGCACCAAGTGGGCGGTGGCCACGCCCGAGGGGTAGGCGTGGCCTCATGATATACACCGGGCGACCAGCCCGGAGCAGTTCAGTGTTACAGTGTGCTCTTACAATAAAGACGTTTATATGTTACCGCTTGTCCGCTTCCTCCTTGCTCACAAGCAGCGCGCGTAACGCCGCGCTTTAACCACACGCTTATTCATGCGAGAAGCCGCTTTTACATTATCCGAACCGATTAACTCTCCGACCGCAAGGATAATGGCCTCCACATCGATTCCCGACGGAGGTGAGCAAACTAACCCATGCTTCCGGGTTAGCGCTTCAAGAGACGTGTAACGAGAGCTATCCGCCATCGTTTACACGTTTAAACAAAGGATAAATGTATAAAGGGTTAATGAAGCCAAAAAGCTCCAGTAAACAAACGAAAAATATAAATATTTACGAAAAAAACAACGGAAAAAGTATTATGATTTGTAACACGAAGCCGAAGACCCGAAGAGGGAACCGCCCTAAGGGGGAACCTTTACCGGTTTCATCACGTGTGCTCTCTCACTTTCTCACTCTCAAGAGGGGGGGGGGGGGGGGGATGATAACGTGGAAGGGTGACACACAAAAGACAGAACAAAGGTGAGAAAAGGTAAGGGGAGGGTAAAGATACAAACCACGAGCACGGAGCTACAATGCCAAGACACGAACAGACTCCATGACACCGCACCCAGTGCACCAACAGCCGATAGGTGGCGACAGAGAGAGAGAGAGACAGAGAGACAGAGAGAGAGAGATAGAGAGAGAAAGGGAAAGCAAGGGAGGAGGAGAAAAAAAAAAGAGGAGCGGAGTGAGAAAAAGAGAAAGGAGCAGAGGGGGTGGGGGAAGAGAGGGGCAGAAGGGGTGGGGGAAGAGAGGTGCAGAGGGGGGTGGGGGAAGAGAGGGGCAGGGGGTGGGGGAAGAGAGGGGCAGAAGGGGTGGGGGAAGAAAGGGGCAGAAGGGGTGGGGGAAGAGAGTAGCAGAGGCGGGGGGGGGGAGAGAGGAGCAGGGGGGGTGGAGAGAGGAGCAGAGGCAATGGGAAGAGAGGGGCCGAGGGGGGGGGGAGAGATAAGTGGAGGGGGGGGGAGAAAAAGAGAGGAGAGGAGGGCAGGGGATGAAGAAGAAGAGAGGAGGAGGTGGGGGGGGAGGGAAGGAGAGGTCATCTTTTTTCATACGGCACTCGGATTGATTAATCATCATGCTTGTGAAACACCGAGATGACAGTTTATGCCTGGATTGAGATTCAAACCGAGGCTGGATAGATTAGAGCGAGTGTGTGTACCTCTCAGCCAGCCTGCCTTGGAGTGGGGATGCATTGCTCTGTAGCCACTGAAAACATTATTCAATTTGCTCACAAACTTTTAGTTCACTTTACTCATTCTATTACCCTCAATTTATTTTGCTTTCCAAACTATGGGGATTTCCCCATAGAGAACTGAGAGGCGGTCGAGGTCGACATGCCCACGTCTCGCACCGCAACAAAAAAATTTTTTGCTGCACTCAATGAAGTTACACTTTGGGCATATTCCTTTAACTTTTCTTCAATCAATATGATTGTAGATACATTAGAAAAATTAACGTTTAATGCTTTGGCAATTTCACATGTTCTTGTGTAAATATGGCGAAGCCTTCCTTAAATACATATGCTTATTATACGCTTAGTTATAAGAAACTAATTTCTTAACATTCTCAGATTCCACTACAGATTTTGACACTCATTTAGTCCACGAGGTCCGATCCTCAAATCTGAACACAGATTATGATTATATACTTTAATTAGTCTATGAGAGTAGATTGTGTTTCCAAAGCAAGACTTTTTGAGTAGGCCAAATCAAAAGACTCTTACGAGGTGAAGTTGGGCAGATCAACGATAAGCCTTTCCTGAAGGTAAACCGTTAATTATCTTCAAAATAGGTGTTAAATTTTGCACAAATTCCCAGTTTTCATTCATGCACTCCCTTGGATTTCCCTTCATATGCATGCAAAGTTTTGGGCCACCAAGTTGCATGGTTTTGGAGTTATTGAGGATACACACACACTAACTAACACACTGACACATTTATTATTATTATCATCATCATCGGGTCGATCTCTATTGGACATTCCAGGTATGCACAATATTTTCCAGTTATGCATATATGGCGTTAATAGGGAAGTGGCTGTATATAGGTGTGTGTGTGTGTGTGTGTGTGTGTGTGTGTGTGTGTGTGTGTGAGTGTGTGTGTGTGTGTGTGTGTGTGTGTGTGTGTGTGTGTGTGTGTGTGTGTGTGTGTGTGTGTATTATAGATTTGAATTACTGGTTTTGCAGGTTAAAAGTGCACGTTGATCAAAACCGAATCAGTGTAAATACACACAGTGCAGGCTCTAATGGCCTCATTTAGCATTCGTACGTCATTTTGAAAGTACCGTAGTGTGCTTTAGGCTCAATTTTTTTTTTTTTTTTTTTTTGTATACAAGATCGAGGCTCGTGTAAGAGCTAACATTAATCACAAAAAGTCAAATTGACACATAAAACATAAGATAAAGGGAGCGGGAGACAAGATGGGGAGAGAGAGGCAAGCACACAAGTACATTTGAGAACAGGGACATCGGGAGATCTGTGGGAGGGAGAGGGCTGGGGGGGGGGGAGGAGGCATGGGAAGGCGGGGGGGGGGGGGAGTATCAGTATTCCACTGTATTACTAATCTACTGCATTTTATAGTGGGACAATCCATGACGACTCAAAATTTTCATAACTTGAAAAGATTCCACTAAAGGTTCGCATAAGTTTCAGTGCCTTGTATCCATGGGTAATAGGCGTTATATAAATCAAATTATTATCATTATTATTAACTATTATTAGGATATTCTGCTGTATTTGCTTGTTATATGTACTGTATGTGGCTGATTTTATACCATGTTATATACAGAGCGTCGGTTATACCGAAGCAGTTTCTTTGCCAAGCGTTGCAATCTTGGATGGGCCACGACTCCAATGCAGGATACTTGACTGGAGGTGCAAAAATTTGGAATTTGGCCAGAATGCCGGCGATAGCTCGCCTACTATTCATGAAGTACACAATGGGATCTTTGGCATCCACCAACTAATGCTGACAGACGGGACACCCAGTTTAACGTCCACAAAATGAACAGCGTACTCATTGATGATATAATCACCAGGTTGGCAGTTTATAGCTGCGTCAGAATTCTAACCAGGATATATAGATCGGAGGTGAGTGTGCACACCTCCAGACAGACTGCTGTATCTCCTGCCTATCCTTTAAATGGCTCTTTATAATAAATGAGCAACTCTTCAATTTTCCTATGATTGTACACAATGTAATATTTCGAATAAGGAAAGGCAAATGGCGTTGCGTTATTCCCATCTACTGACGAGCCATGGCAAGTACATGGAACTTTTGGGCAAAAGGTAGACCGGTTTGATGTTGTTGTTTTTTTTGTGACCAGAAGATCGTCTGGTAATTAAGAAGGCAACTGCGTAGGGGAAGGCGGGGCAAGTTGAGCCAGTTTTTGTTCTTGGAATGTTAGGACTGAACTTACTGATGATCTTGCACAAATGAGTATCTTGCCTTCTAATTTAATCCTTGGGAAACATTTTGTAGCTAGTTCTTACTTTCTATCCCCACACTGAAAGTCACTGTGACCTTTGAAAAAACGGAGGCCAAATGGCTCAACTTGCCCCGCCTGAGGGGTAAGTTGATCCAACCTCTGGGGTAAGTTGCACCACATAGGGGTAAGTTGATCATTGCCCCAAATAAAGATAACTAAAGTAGAAAACCATTGTTTTGCCAGAAAAATATTTAATGTTCTAAAGTTCTACAACACTGAACGAAATGATTACCTTGTGTTCATGGTTATAGTAATCAGTTACGAACAAATTGAGTCACTCTCATAGCAAAACAAGATTGTCAACTGTGGTAAGAAAAGTCAACTCAATCCACCTGTCACAGTTTCAAGTCACAATTAAACAAAAAGTATCCCAAATAGTTGATCATTGTCCCAAATAAAGATAACTGAAGTACAAAAATTTGTCTGCCTGAAAAATATTGAATGTACTTGTTACAACACTGAACGAAATATTTACATGTGCCTTGTGTTCATGGTTATAATTCAATGTGGCAGCTGGATTGACTTGAAAACAGCTGCCACAGTTTTAAGTCACAATAAAACAAAAGTGTCCCAAATACACCCATAAAGGCCAACAGTCAGACTGTGGCAATTAAGGCACAATATCTTGCTCATCAATGCCAGCTTCATCATTTGGATCTGGAACTAAAACTAAAACATGTCAGAAATCAAGTCAATTAAGCTGCCAAACTGACAAGTCACAATTGAACACAAGCTGTCCAGAACAACGGGCAGAACTGCCAACGCACTTATGCTGTGGCAGCTTACGCACGATGTCTTCCAGTTCAAATCCTGCTTCATCCTTTGGGTTTGGAACAAACACTGGGTTGTCAGATCCAACTTTTCCAGCAACCTTCTGCAGGAAGACACCTTCAAACTGAAATTCCTCTCCATTCAGTACATCAACCCGAGCAATGTAATGCACAAATCTTGATTTGCCAGCACATTTGCCCGAGCTTTGCTCGGAGCGCTTGAAATGGCAGCACGGCAAGGAATGCTCCCCGGGGAGTGGAGATGGTACACCCAGGGTGGTGCAGGCTCGCAATGTATCCAATGACCGGGGTAATAATATGGTATTCTGTAAGCGCTTTGAGCCTTTGGGGAAAAGCGCATTATAAATGCTAATTATTATTATCTCCACCAACATGAGTTGGCAAGTTGAGCCAGACCCTACGGGGCAAGTTGAGCCATGGCTCAACTTGCCCCGTAGGGTCTGCCTCAACTTACCCCAGTCTGAACTTTCTGAGATGTCTCCACATACACACATATTCTATGCATCCATCGTATTAAAGTCTATGACAAGAATGGAGACACATACCTGGACTAACAATTGTCATCTGATATCCATATTATATCTATGCTGCATATGGAAGAAACGTGAACTTACCAGTTTTACACCTTTTTACAATTATGGCTGAAAATTGGATTTTTCCCTCTGCAACACTGGTTTCTGTTTCAATTTAGAAAACAATATGGCAGAATTTGGAGTTATGCAATGGGGCATCTATAGATGGCGCCACCACAAAGTCTGACTCATTCATAACTGGCTGGGAGGTGGTGGCTCAACTTACCCCTATGCTCAACTTGCCCTGCCTTCCCCTACCTGAGCACGTGTCAGATGAAAGTGGTTTATTGATCTAGAAACTGTCTGGTATTTTCATCTGTGGGGGGAAAGGTAGAGAAGGATTGGAGGAGAATGGAGAAAGGGGCACGGAGGAAGGGGAACATTGGAATCAGCAGGAATAAAAGGGAGCTGGAGTCCAAAATTTATACTATTTTGTATGATGGTGGCCAGGTGGTAAGGGCACCTGGTTGATCTCCCAAAGGTTAGGGGTTTAAATGTTGAAAGGTAATTTCAGGAGAATATCCACATTGCTTTGAATTTTTCATTCAAAATCCCAGCTGGCTCATTAATGACCTCCAGGAAGAGGATAACCTTCCTTCGCATCAGGTCTGGTCTCCATCTGACACCCATTCACACATTGCATCCGACTCTTTATGGCCTCAGGGAAACTTGGGACAGGGATCCAAAACGCACTGTACGAAAAGCTCTTTCTGCTCACAACCTTCTCACGGAAAAATCATAAAAAGATACAGACCCAAAAGGCTTGAAAAAAAAAACTTGCACTTAAATCTAACTGAAATGAGCCTTTAAGAATGAAAAACATCCCTGACTTTCATGTGACAGGCTACAGCTTGACTCGGCCTGTTTGATGAAACGCATCTTGCTGACTACGTTCAAAAAAGTTTTCAAACTTCATAACTCAAAAGACAACATAAAAAAAGAAGAAGTGTCCTTTGGAAGCATTTGGTCCCATTTACAGACTGAATCATGTGTTCATGTGTGGCTTTCATGTCTGTTTTAATTTCTCTCGTGGGCTCTTTTATTTACCATCACTTTGTTGTTCTGGCTTAGACATAAATTCTGTCATCTGTGGTCAACTTCTCAGCCAGGCCTGCTGCCTGCATTGCATTTATGTGCAGGTTATAGCACTGGCCTAGCCTGGTGTTGCCTTTTTGGGTATTTGCTTGGGATCCTACGATCCTGAGTTCCAAATCCCAGTCAATTGTTGAATTAACGCCGGGGGGGTTGACTCAGCCTGTCATCCTTCCGATGTCGGCAAATTGAGTACCAGCTCGCTGGTGATTGGGGCACTGCATATATATATAAAAAAATAACCACCTTTAGAGGCCATTTTTCCCCGCAAAGTGGGGGTTGACCTTTTTCGGGAACCGTGGTTGTTGTTGTTTTTCGGTCCCCTTTTTGAAGTAATGTTTTACGGCCGGATGCCCTTTCTGACGCCAACCCTTTTTGCCGCCTTTAACGACAAACAGGGAATTACCAGTGAACTGGTACTCAATTTGCATCAGCGGCACAAACGCGCTTCCAGAGAGATGATGCAACGAGCAGCCACAGGCTGCATACGAAACAACAACAACAACAACAACATGGTACTGGGTAGAAGATACTAAATGCATCATCGATTTGCACACCACAAAAACTTTTTTTTTAAAGCATTTTTATTCAGTTCATTCCTGATACTGACATGTTGCAAGAATTAGATACTTTAAAATAAGGTCTATGTGTTACTTTGTAGAAAAACGACATTAATAATTATATTACTGCAGCTAGTGTTTCTGCTATAATTCAATGGGAATTTCTCTATAATAAAAAAAACCGCTTAAAATATCTTAAATATATGTACATAACAAATAAAGTTAATTAATTTCGTATAAACCAACTGTTTAACAGGGAGATATGGAAAACATTTTTACATTTGCAGAGCAATATCCTTTTGGTGGCGCTGGCAGGGTAAGGTTGAGGCATGTGGACTCATCTGTGAGCTGCCTACCCGAGGTTTGAATATGGATGGTGGATGTCAAATACCTGAGGGTCTTGCAAAGAGTAGGTGAGTGGAACCGCCAGTACCCCAAACAAAATCCAAAATTTCTGCCCAAACTATATTGCCAACCTGCAAGTACGGCCAAATACCCTCATCGTGAATGGAAGGAGGCCTTGAACGTTCAGTGGACTGAAAACAGGATGAAGATGATTATGATGATGATGATTTTTGGTTTCTCATTTAGACCAATCATGTGGTTTATATGAAAGGAATTATATTTTCATCACATGTGCTTTCAACAATACCATGATGACTGCTAGAAAGCAACACCATACACAAAAATATGCTACACAAGTACCAGACTTCACTATTTGAGCTTTCCCCATTGCGGATATATAAATGACATTATCGTAAATCAATTGCAAGAAGAAATTAGTGAATACTGGGAATGAAGAAGTCAAATATACTCGTATCAAAGAGATAATAATGAGAGAATGTCTGATTTCACCATCAGCTTCAACATTCATTGGCATTTCATACCATCGATTGATTGGCAAACACACGCTTAAGTTTCTTTATTATTATTATTATTATGAAATCTTGCATTGGTTGCTTTTGAAAAGATCAATCCTTTTATCTTACAAAACTTTTTTCAAAAATACAAAGCAATTCGACAGGAAAAGATTAGTTGGACAGTTTGCATGGAGAATACTCAGCTATGATACACAAATATATATAAAAAAACAATTATATATAGTGCGTGTAATATATATATATATATACGTATGTAAATATGTATGTATGTATGTATGTATGTATATATATATATATATATATATATATATATGTATATATAGATTTGTGTATATATATATATATATATATATATATATATATATATATATATATATATGTATATATATACATATATATAACATATACTGTATATACATATATGTACAGTGTATATGTATATATATATATATATATTTATATATATATATATATATATATATATATATATATATATATATATATATATATATATATATATAACAATGCCAGCAAGGCAGCGTCTTCGGACAGTGATCCCATGAGGAGGACACAGGGTGGGTATCCCAGACATTGCAGGTTCAAATCCAGCTGAAGGCAAAATTATCAACGACTTGGAATCTTAGCAGCTTCTGTAACTGGAGCTTCTCTCAGGTAAATTACCATGTTGGTGTTGGATTTTTAGTGAAAACCAAAAAAAAATCTAGGAGCCTCATTAATGACCTTGAGAGAAGAGGTAATGTCTGTCCTGCCTGGGCCGATGTCTATACAGCACCAATCTACACTTTATAGTGGAATCATAAATTCTTCCGGGCTGCAAAGGATTCACATCAATGCATGCTGCTCATAAAAGGCAGTGGTATTCACAACTCCCTAATTGAAGAAAATATCTACATATGTGGCATATTTCAAACCTGTAACAGGGTCTGCAAAATGAATATTCATTTAGTAACAATGCAGTGATGTTTGAGTAATGTTAGATGGAAAATTGAAATGCTTTTATATGGAAACCTGACAAATGTTCCACAAAAATACAGCCCGATTAAGAATGTAAGCAATGCAACAAAAGTCTGCCCGACAAATAAATCAGTCATCATTTGGACGGAATGACTGGGCCTGCAGAACTTCCAGACCATTGACGAGCATAAGTAGACCCGTAGGAACATGCCATGAATGTGTGGGTGGCTCCCGCATTTTGTCCAATGCTGTATGGACATCCTGCAGGACATCCCTGTAGGAATCCCCAGCTTGTGTGCGCCACGTCACCATGAAATCATAGGCTGGTTTCCAGCGCATCTGGAGTAGGAGAATAACCTTATTATTCAAGTAAAATGCCACTTTTATATAACAATCCATCAGTTTGTTACTACCGCCACCGAATGTGGATGGAGGGTTTTAACCTCTGTATGTTTGTTTTTACAGGTTGGGTTTGTGACAAGGACGAAATGATTACGTTTTGATGAAAATCTGAATCCAGATCTGGATATGAGAATTTTGATTCTTCACCATTGAGTGTCAGAGCCAAAAACGATATATAACATGATATTTCAAAAGGTTGTGGACGAGTTATCACAAAACATGGTGGATGGGTTGGTTACGTGACAAGAACAAGGTGTTTAGATTTTGGTCCAGGACGGATCCAGATCTGGCCTATCAGTGGGATACAAAGCGTAAACTGTTCGGTCTGGCAGAGGTTTGCTCTCTACCGAGTGCCGTTCTAGTTTTCATCGTTTCAAATAGATCTATAGATCAAATATCTCTGCTCACCTTCACTCTTTCATTCCCCTTTTCTCCCACCTCTGGAACAAACTCCCTCACTCTCTTCAATCCCACTCCACCCTCCAGGTCTTTAAAACATCTGTTCACCACGATCTCTTATCTTCCCCCATTCAAAACCTTGATCTTTTCTACCCCCGTTAATTCACCCCAGATCCACTTTTTTGAAATACCAACTTCTTTCCTGGAAGTCCTAGCAGTGTCCATGTGTTTTATACCTATCCCCCTCACCCCCTTCCCATGCTTCCTCCCCCCCAAGCCCTCTCCCTCCCACAGATCTCCCGACGTCCCTGTTCTCTGCTGTTGTACTTGTGTGCTTCCCTCTCTCTCCCCATCTTGTCTAACGCTCCCTCTATTGTATGTTTTGTGTGTCCGTTTTTTTTTGTTTTTTTTTGTGCTTAATGTTAGCTTACATGAGCCTCGATCTTGTATACAAAAATATAAATAAATAAATAGAATTTCTTCAAAATAATTTCCCTGAACCGATACTTATTTAAAGTATATATTGGCAAAAGCTTAGATATGGTTGAATGCATTACCCGTGTGCTACCCCTATTTTTTGCTTTAATCCATGTTGGTCCTTGTGCCTTACCTCAGAAGGCACCAGGCCATTCTTGCTGTGAGGAGATTCATAAGCCTCGGCCTCTGTGGGTGAGAGGCGAGCAAGTACTGCAGCGAGATGTTTCCATTGGGCGCCCACCTGCACAGCCAGTGTTAGCAGCATGGAGTCCAGCAGACAGCGGATGAAAATTGCCTGCAAGTTCAACTTCAGTAAAGCCTGCACAAAAGGTGGCGACAAATCCATGATGAAGTGTGTTCATACTTTTTGCTTTTTTATTTTGTTTTACAAACCAAAAACATTAGGGTTTGTTTGTGTTTTGTTTTTTTCATTTGCAATCCATTTAGCAATCCATTTTTACATTGAGCAAGTTTGATTGCTATAACTTTGCAAAATGCAGGAAAATGTTGAAGAAATTCAACCAACAAAACTTGTGACTCCAAACTTGTCTGTGCACATTATTACCATTATTACCCCACACGAGTGCATGCACGAAGCGCAAAGCGGGGTTAAGGAATTGGTTCACTCTGTCTGTCTGTCCAGTGATCGAGGAACTACTTCATGTCATGAGACTTCAATATTTTTAACACCGTAGAACACGAATCGGAACATGAACCCGCAATTTACTCGTCCTTTGGCTCTGAATTTGGTAAATTGTCCCGAATCTTGTCCCGAATCTTGTCCCGAGTGCAGATGTGCACAGCCGAGTGAGATAATTGCTTTAGTCTGTCCGGCAAAATTGAAAATCATTCCAAACGGGGAACGTACTGTTTTTAGGGATGTCATAAAGGATGCAAATAGCAGGCACGAATCACGAATGTAATGTGTCACCGTAAATAAGGTGGTGTAACAGACGGTGCATCAATGGCGGTAAACTCCTGAAAAAAGTTTGGTTTTTTTCACAGATTTTAAAACTTTTTAAATTTCAATTGAATAATATACTTGACCACAGCAGAACACAAATTACCTTTTGGAACATTCAAACCCCTTCCATTTAGCAGTACTTGGACAAAATTTTCTGCCATTTAATGCCATCTTGACCAATCACATTTGTGGCTTGCGCTCTCAGCCTTTGGGAATATCGAGATTTTGACAAAAGTGCATGTCTTGGGAAATGTAGATCGTAATCGGAAATGCAAGGCAAGAGTTGACAAGACCCTTAAGTTCCCTTGTCTTTTTTCTCAAGACTGCGTGGAGTAAAGTGTTCTATGAAGTCTCTCTTCTTTTTCTGCATTTAGTTACTGGAAAACTTTGGAACGTTTGTGCCAACAGGGAGTGATTGTGCAGCAGGTCATCCTAAAGGGTGTCATATGTTGTCCAGCAACGTTTTGACAAATAAGATATCACAGTGGGTTTCTGTAAGAGTGAGCATCTGGGCAGCCGCATGATCAAATATGATATTCAATATGCAGGTTAACTGTGGATATTTACTTTAAAAGTTGTAAGTGAAGTTAAAAACGAAAAAAAAATAAAGGGTGGAGAGTTTACAGACTTTTGGGTCTCGGCTTGGATTCCTGGTGAGAATGAATGTAAATAAAATTGCCTTTCTCATTCAGTGCCAGCAGGGGGCAATGCACCTCAACTTATGTTGCATTTGGAATGGGGAAGCAAAATCTGGCTTTTCAATTGATCTCAGCTAGTATTACAGATCCCAATAATATTTTGAATCGACTAGACCGTTGTGACCAATTTCCTTTCTTTTAGTTAGCTGCAGAGATGTCAATAAGTCACTTGAGCCAAGTCTCATGTAAGTCTCAAGTCTTTGAGGGCAATTCTCAAGTAAAGTCTAAAGTCTCCGCAGTATTACTTCAACTTCTGTGAATTCTCACATTTACTTATAAACCTTTCCAAGAATGGAAATATAAACTTATTTCTCTGGGTGAATTTTCAAGTGTTGAATGAAATTTGATGTTGTTGATGTCACACAGCGCTTCTTTTTATGACCGAGTTATCGAAAGTTTTACATCCGAGTGAGACCACTTTGGGAATGTTTGCCACAATTAACTATATAAGAGAGCCGTCGGTCTGTGTGTCTGTCTGTGTGTCGCCATTTTTCTCAGAGATGGCTTAAAGGATCTTCGTCAAACGTTCAGAGGTTAATCAGTGAGTGCCTGGGAGTGTTTTATGCAAAAAGAAATTTATTTATGATAAAAAGTTCGTTTTATGGATTTAAAAAAAATGCTCTATAATAGTACCTTAACCTTTTTGATTTATGACAGTTATATACACGTACACATTCACATAAATAAATCCAAAATAAGCACCAGACATTTGAACACAAATAATCAAACAATACCGGAGGTGGTCGAAGTTGGTAGTAAGGCTTTTTCTTCTTCCTGAACGTCATCGTACTTAACTCAGAAACGTGAGCACATTCAGCAGCATATATTCAACGAAAAGGTAAAATGATGATTTGACATTTGTGATGTTTTCTGATTTGGATTTATTTGCTTTTACATTATATTTGCCCTCATTTCAAATATGTTAATGTTTCTTTTTTGCTTGAGCAACGCCGGGTACTCCAGCTATAAACACTTTTCTACCTTACTTGGGGTACAAATACAACTTTGTCTGGGAGGTAACATAAGCTATGTGGCCATGGCCTCATTCGGGAGTGTGGGGGACTGGGAGAGGGGCGTAAATTCTCTATGTAAATGTGTCCCGTGTAGCGCCACCTGGTGATGGTGGCAGCGGGTATTACAATTTCCTCTTTGCACAGGTAAATTTTTCCTCCTTCACTTCCCCACCTTTCCCAAAATGGAGGGGCCTGTCAAAGCCACACCCCCCCCCCCTAAATATGTATATGTAGTATATCTTTCCCCTCTCTCTCCCCTCACCTACCCCTCCCCCTTCCACTCCCCCCACTCCCTTCCTCACCCCTCCTTCCTCTGCTTCCTCCCCACCCCCCCCCATGCTCCCCCCCTCTAGGTAAGTGCCAGGTACTCCTGCTAGTCATTAATAAATTTAATAACACAAGTGCAGCTTATAAGTCAGCCTGATGATCGGCTATCAGAGCAGACATGTGAGGAGATTTTTCTAATTCACTTGTATACAGTACTAGCAGAAGTACCCGGCATTGCCGGGCGGGGGGAGAGGAGGGGAGGGGGGAGGGGCAGGGAGGGGAACGGGGGGGGAGGGGAGAAGAGGGGGAGGGGGAGGGGGAGAGGGGAGAAGAGGGGGAGGGGGAGAGGGGAGAAGAGGGGGAGGGGGAGGGGGAGAGGGGAGAAGAGGGGGAGGGGGAGGGGGAGAGGGGAGAAGAGGGGGGGATGGGGAGGGGGAGGGGGGATGGGAGGGGGAGGGGGGAGGGGAGAATGGGAGGGGGGAGGGGAGGGGGGAGGGGAGGGGGAAGGGGGAGAGGGGAGGGGGAGGAGGGAGGGGGGAGGGGGAGGGGTAGGGGGGAGGGGTAGGGGAGAAGGGGAGGGGGTATGGTGGAGGGGGGAGGGGAGGGGGAGGGGAGAGGGGAGGGGGGGAGGGGGGAGTCAAGTCGGAAGTCATTGTCGTCAATTGAATGTCGCATTTATTTTTTATTCCCTGTCAAATGGCATTGGTCCCGCATTCCGAACCCGGAAGTCGGAAGTCATTGTCGTCAAATAAATGTTTCACTCTCTGTCACATGCCGTTGGTCCCATGTCAATTGGATGAAGTTGAAAAATTAACGTTACGAAGTTTCTCTGGGACGTACTGATTCCGAATATGAAGTTGAAAAATTAACGTTCCGAAATACGCTGATGACGTCATAATTTTAAAACGCGAAGTTTTTTAAATTTTAAGGTGTGCTGTAGTTGCTCTGAGACGTACTGATTCCGAATATGCCTTTGGTTTTGCTCTGCGATGAGTAGTTCTCGAGTTATAAGAGGACAAACAAACAAACAAACAAACAAACATACTTTACTGCTTTATATAGATAGATTTATTGTGGACATAAAATGAAATGTACAAACTAATTAACTTCAATTGTTGTGTTTTAAGGTACCGTACTTTTTTTATGTTTTCCTTTAAAAAAGATGTCATTACATAATTGACAACTAGATATCTGTGATCACAAAGTGGTTGCCAAGGGTAATCCCTCCTCCGAATGCAGGAGGCTTACCCTTGGCCTGTGATCCAAAGATGGCCATAATTTTTCAGATCACCATATGACCATGACCTTCAGTATTTTTGGGCAGAGTGTAAATAAATAAATTAATTTATCCATAAAACTCAACGTCATGAAAATCGGATAAAGATTATTTAAGTTTTGATCACTTTCAGAATGAACTTTTGCACCAATAATGTGAATAGAAAGTACGCGGGGTTGACCTGAATGTTGACCTTGACCCAATGTGGTAATGACCTAATTAAAGTCATTTTAACATTTTTCACCATAACTCGATTGAGGTTTGTCAGATTTGAACGACATTGCCCTTTTTTAGATAGCCTAGAACAAGGCACATTTACGATCTATTTACATCATATTCATACCCCTACGGATTAAAGGTCAATTTCAAATCACGGTCGGAAAAAATAATGCAGTCAAAATCAAATGGTGTTGTGAATGGTCTTACACCCTGGGAGTACTAAACCACCATTTAGGTTTTTCTTCCTTTTTCTGCCAATGTCCGAGCTATACCTTGGAGTTAGCTGGGACTTTTTGGGTTGACCTAATATTTTTGACCTCGACCTCATTTTAATTCAATGTTTATTCAACGATTATTTTCCGAACATTGTTAACAAGCCATAAACTCAAGTCTCAAGCAAGAAACAAGTCCCCAGACACCAAGTCCCAAGTCCTGGTCTCAAGTTAATTTCGCCGAGTCTGAGTAAAATCACAAGTCACAAAATTTTGCGACTCGAGTCGCCAACTCTGGGTAGCTGTATAATTCACACTACATGTTGTGGGTTGCAAATGCTGGGATGTGATAATATGGCGCAAGCATGATGGGCAAAATAACCTCTTCCTGTGTCTTTAGTACCTTGTACATTCTTTGTAAAGATGGGAAGTTGATTGTTATGGGAATAATAAGATTAATGGATAATTTGGTGTCTACGTTTCTACAGACTTGGCATTTAACATGGAATATATATTTTTTCTTGACTTGGGTTTACTTTCTGAACTCAGTATATCAATCTGGTGAGTTTATTTTACCCTTCGGTGATGTCTTTGTTGAAAGAACCATGTCACTGATTGTCTATCGCAGCAAGAAGTCAATAACAGGATTATATCACAGGTGGCGTGACAAAATGTAAGGACAGGTACATTTGACGATTGGCTTCACAATCGGGTATATAAGGGTTGTTGCATTCTGTATTAGTGGAAAACAACTGCTGCAGTGCTGCACGTCTACAAAAGTTATTGCCGCTTCCTCTGGAGATGGCCCGTCAACTTGACAACGCTGTTTGTCATGGAGTGGTGGCTTTACGAAATTCTGGCATGAAACAGCGTGCTATTGCTCGGCAGTATGGCATCACTCAAGGTCAGGTGTCAAAGATCCTGAAACGAAATGCTCAGAGGGGTGTCCCTACTCCAATACCGAGGCCAGGACGTCCACGCAGAACCACAAGGAGAGATGATCGCCAGCTCCACCGGTTAGTCTGCAATGGCCGTACCAAGTCAGCTAATCGGCTTAGGGCTGAGTGGCAGCAACTGACAAATGTGCCTGTATCCAGAAGGCTAGTCAACCAGCGACCGGCTCAAGCAGGCTATCGTGCCAGGCGTCCCCTGAGAAAGCCACGCCTGACCAGACAACACAGCCAGCGCCGATTGCAGTGGGCCAGAGAGCACCGTCAATGGCAGCCAGGACACTGGAATCACGTGACCTTCAGTGACGAGTCTAGATTTCTGGTCTATCGTCAAATGGCTGCGTCCGATGTGCGCAGACAAGTGCATGAAGCCCACAACGGAGATTGTATAGTGCCAAGAGTCCAAGCTGGAGGTGGTGGGGTGACCGTTTGGGCTGCTTTTCATGCAGGGGGCAAAACTGACCTGGTTGTTCTGAATGGAAACCTGAACCAGTTCAAGTACAGGGTCATTCTGGAAGAAACATTGCTTCCATTTGCTCATGCAGCCTTTCGAGGAAACTTTGTCTTCCAAGATGACAATGCACGGCCTCATCGTGCTTGCATGATCCAACACTTTCTTGCTGACCGTGGTGTAGAGCATATGGAGTGGCCTGCCATGTCCCCGGATATGAATCCGATAGAGAACTTGTGGGCAAAATTAACGCATCAAATCGACAACTTGGACCAGCAGCCTACCTCTGTGCATGAATTGCAGCAGGCTATTGTCACTGCATGGCAAGCGATTCCTGTCCAAACCTTGGCAAATCTCGTGAACAGCATGCCTCGACGTGTACGTGCTCTCCTGAATGCTCGTGGGGGTTACACGAAGTACTGAACTGTAATTTTACTGTCCGTAATCCCAGTCATAATTTAGCTTTTGTTTTTGTTGGAATTTGTTTTGGCTAATGTGCAAAATAAAGAGATACTTCTGGAAAACGTACAGAAGTTTAACACAGTACTGTCCATGAATTGAGTTTGATATCAGTTTACATCACTTTCAAGGATCAATTTATTTGCTTCGAAATGTCAAATGTGGTTTTTGTTTCTTTTAAAGGTCACATTAACAAGATCTAGAATAATTTCAACATAATTCCAATGAACTTTTGGTTCTAAGTCATCTTGAAAAGTAAGTTCACCCCCACAAAAAAAATATGCCATATTAAATGCCAAGTCTGTAAATTATGGTGTGTACATGCCATATTAAACATAAACAAGTGATGTCTCTCACCTAATGCTGTATGCATCATGATATGAGATATTCAGTGTTATTTTATCATGCAAGATATAAATCAGAACATTCTTTTTAAATTTGCACTTACAGTGAAAAGCTCTTTTGGAAAAGACCGTCGTGGCCTGAGCTCTTGGCTGTTGCAATCCTTGCGTAATTTGTCGAGTACAGCAGCAACATGCTCTGCCTCGTTCCAGTCTGAAAGCCTCAGGGACATGTCCAATTCACTTTTGTTGTAACCAAGTGCATGTGCCAGCATCTTCCAGTCAGCAACACCCTCCGAAACTGTGGCACGTAGTGTCACGTAGCTGTATGTCAGGTGGCGGCAAGGCCGCAAGAGGAGGTCTAGAAGAATGCCTGTGGAAAGTGGAACATTGTTCGGACAACGCTTGGCAAGTCGAGGTTCAAGAACCTTGACATTTTTGCAATGAACCAGGCCAAGGCGTCCTGTCACATAAGCCACAAACCATTCCTTGACTTTGCTGTGACCACGCACATGCAGACGCTCTTCACTCAGGAGACCAAACACATCTCCCTTTCGGTATTCCAGCAGGTAAGGCGACTTATTTTGCCGTGAAATTGTGCATAGAGCTATGGCGTAATGGGGCAGCACCACGGAGCGGTCTTGGAATACGGGTATTTTGATTGGTGGAAGTGGGGGTGGTGGTGGTGGTGGTGGTGATGGTGTTGAATTTGGAGTTGCAGTTACTGAGCTTTGTTCGCGCCTCTTTAAGAAACGTCTTTGTGATGAGGCCTTACTTTTGGACAATACACTTGTTGGAGCAGCAACAGAAAATTGAGAAAGGAGGTCACCTGGCTGATCACGAATTTGAACTCTTAATGAGAAGTGAGGCCATGCTGATTCTCCATGTAGTCTGAAAGGAAAAGGTAACCTACAAACACGACCCAACCGAAGATGGAAGCTTCGAACAGGCCTGCTTTTCTCAACCAGCTGGATGATAGATTCACTGGCAAAGAGAGAGAGCTCCAAATCCTGTGGGTTACTGAGCACAAATTCGTGTTTGCCCCACAATATTAAATTGTCAGACTTCGCACCTTTCTTCGATTTTCCTTCATGGGCTGCATCACACAGCGGCATCTTCCGCGGCACTTCTTGATGCCCAAATATGGCTAAAATTGCGGTGAATGAACGTGGAAGTTGTGCTGGTCCATAAAGACCCACCGTCAACTTTCTGTAGACAAAGTTCCAAACTCCAGTTTTTTGTGACAGTGCTGGTCGGGGCTCTGATTGATTGAATGCCGATTGTTGATTAAGGTTTAGATCAAAATCAATGTCGATCAGTTTTTCACAAACTACCTCGCTTTCCTTTTGGAATGCATTCACTTCGGAAAGTAGGCTTGCGTCTTGAGCAGAATTACTGAGGTTATTCATCGCTGTGTCAAATGTTTTTATTCTAGCCACTGCCACTACATATGTGGACTGCAATGTTGACTTTAAAGACACCTGAAGCAAATCTCCATGAATGCATGGGTCAGGAAGTGGTTGAAAAGGGCCATCTTGGCTTGTGCCAGAGAAGCACACAATTTCAGCGGCATTCTGGCTTTTAGTGTCTGGCTTTACAGTTGCTGATACTTTCATCTCAAGCATGGGTGGCTTTAGAGTAGGAGAATCTCCAAGAAATACCTGGACAAGTGGTGTGATTACAGTGCTGCAGTGGCCGCTCAGCTTAAGAGGAGGGTCGAGCAGAGCTCTTAAAGAGACCTGCCGTGTCCCACCTGGCCAAACGTGGCCTTCAGGCACATGTAAGGTGATAGATGTGTCAGGTATTTGTACTGAGCCACCTGCTGAATCTAGGTGTCCTGATGTTTGGACAATCAGTGGTTGATGGGGAATGCTCGCAGGAGTCTTTCCAAGATCAGTGCAGGAACGGGTGAGCTTACGATGCTTCAACCAGGCTTCACGAAAAGCTTGCCGGTTGTCGTGTAAGAGCTCGGGCTTTGAGGCGCTTGCAAGGCCAGTGGAACTGAAATTTCCCTCTGGGCAGTACCCATTGATACTTTCCTTTGTTGCACACAACTCAGCCATGCTTTTCGATCGCTGTCTAGGTTCCGCTGATAGATTAGGTGGCTCAATCATAGGACTCGATAGATTATCTTCAGACTTGTTATTTTCAGTCCAGTCCTTTGAGGTGGAAGATCCATACAAACTCATCAAGTTCTCTTTACTTGTAAATCTTTCCTTTAGCACTGGAGATGTATCATTATTTATCGATGAGCCAGGAGTCCCTCGCATAGTATCACTTACATCGATCAGAGGATCATCCAACGAGGTATTTTCAGAAGCTTTACTGAAAGTATTTGGAGAAACATTTACATTCATATGGTTTAGGAAAGGGTTTGAAATGGCAGCAATCTTCCAAAATGGGTTGCTTTCACCTGACACAGTCATTCTTCTCTCTAACGTGCTGGCAAAAGCAGTCCGTACACTTGTAGGGTTTACGCTTAGGCATCTCTGATGGTTATTCATTGTGGGAAACACATCGCTTTCTTCTGCAACATTCGTCATTTTAGGCTCAAATTCCAAATCTATTAGAAGTTCGTTGGGACGACCCTCTTGGTGATTAACCGGGCTGTGCTGCACTTCATCTTGAGTCTTGGTTAAACTACTTGTGGTGCTGTTCATGCTTAAAGGCGATGCTGTTTTCCCAGAATGCCGCTCCATGGTCAAGTGAACTTCATCACTATCCCAGAAGTTGTCGACCATACCAGAGTCCGCTAGTGTGGTCCGTTGCAGGCCCCCATTCATGACAGGCCGCACATGTGATGCGGGGATGTAGCCTGCGTTGTGACTGTTGTGGGCATACCACCAAGCTGGGCCTGATGAGTCCAGCACATAAAGGTGTTCTCCACGCGAGAAGCGAAGCGTTGTCAATGTGTTGTCCGTGTGATCCTGAATTGCCACCACCTCCTGTAGGCAAAAAGGCGCAGGGCCTACAAAGGCAGGGAGTGGAAGAAAGAACATAAAAAGCAATAAAAATATTAAATATTTATTTATAAGTAAGTGAAACTATTCTCTAAGAAAACATGCACCACTTAATTCAGTACAAGTCTACAACATACCGGTACTGAAAGTTTCGCAGGACAGCCTAAAGACATTCACACTCGTCTTTTAGCTGTCCAGGCTGGGTTTGAATCTCAACCCCACAAGAAAACTGCCAGCAGGGTGAGGCATCAATGTGTTCGCCGTCTATTGGATGGGTGTTAATTTGAAGTATCCATCTGCCAGCACTGGTCATTGGTGGATGGTAGGATCTCACACTGTCTTTCGTAAAAAGTGGGCGGGTTATCACCAGCACCATTAACAAATTCCAAATTCCTGCCACCTTCGCTCAAGCATCAGGCCTTGTCAACCAGCTATAGTCTTCAGATTTTAAAATGTTTTCTGTGTTTGACACACACTATTGTTTGCCACATAATGGAAATATTTAAATTATCTGATTGTTTTTTGTCACTCTGGATCTAATTACACACTCTGCTTGCTGACAGTCATACAAGTACAAGGAAAGTTAAAACTAGGAGGAAGAAGGCTGCATGGCTCATCATACCTATGTTACATCAACATCACACCATTCCTACTGACTCATTCAGTTAGTGTTAGTAAGTGTTAACCCCAAGTTGAAATTTGACCAGGGTACCCCTACAAAGTTGCTTATTATTTCGGAAAGAGGGAATGGGAACTTTAACAAGCATGCCCTAAATGCAGATGAGATGAGTCTGGCCTCACGCTCCAATGGGAATGACACCCGAACTTGAAATGAACCCTCACAACCTGCATGCACCTGGGGTGGGCATATGTTGCTTACGCAGCAATGTAGCGAATGGTTTGCAAAGGTATGTCATTGTGACATTTTGGACAATGCTTCGCTCCTGGCTTTGATACAATTCTGGGATGACGGTCCTTATTCCGCCATGATGACAACACACCTTGCCATACTATACTGTGTATATTTGGAATTTGTTTGAGGACAACACGTTGATAAGAGTCCTGGACAGTGCAGAATAACAAAGTAAGCTCGGGTCAAAGCACTCTGGCACATCTTGGAACATTGTGTGAATTGTTGTAACAGACCATAATCCAGCACTGTAGTTGCAAATGCTACGAAGGAGGAACGATGCAATATTATGGTTGTTATCTTCCAGCAAAATCGAATGTGACGATATCATGGTATTAGAGGTAAGTTAAATGATCGGATTAGTAAATTTCTTTCAACTTTTCCTTGAGCCTTGATTTACCCTAAACATTTAAATGGCGTTTCTTCGATAGTGAATGCATCTGCACATCCAACTTGTTTGGCAACTTACTTAAAAAATTAAAAGGTTGCCTGTTATTACATCCACGAACGAAGGTGGTTACGTATATTCACCCCTGCTTGTTTGTCTGTTTGACTGTGAGCAGGATATCTCAAAAAGTTAAAGATGGATTCGGATGAAATTGTTAGATGTTTGACAAGGACGAAATTATTAGATTTTGGTGAAGACCTGGATCTGGATCCGGATACTATAAGTTTACAAGTGTCTTCACTATTGAAAGATAGGGCCAAAAACGACATATTGCATGATATTAAAAAAAGTTGTGGAAAGGTTGCTACAAAACTTGGTAGAGGAGTTTGGTAGGTGATGAGAAGAAGCTTATTAGATTTTGGTTCAGGTCCAGATGCAGATCTGGCCTATCAGTGTAAAGTCTTCAGCCTCATGGAGGTATGCGCTCTTAGTTGTACTACTGCATCTCATCTGTAGAATATATTGAAAGCCGTCACGACTGGTAGTGAGGTGGCAAAGTCAGAAAGAAGAGAAGAAAACATTGACAGACATGGGAGACAGCATGAGATAGTTGGTTGTGGGTGGCAGGGATGAGCAAGATAGGAGAGACTTGGAAACAATTTCACAGATGAGATAAAAGGGGATTTGTCCAAATTTGCTGTTGGCTATAGATGCAAAAGAAAACTAGTACATCACTCGGTAGAGTGCATACCTCCGCCAGGCTGAACAGTTTATGTTTTGTATCCCACTGATAGGCCGGATCTGGATTCAGACCTGAACCAAAATCGAATCTGCTTATTCTTGTCACCAAACCAACTCGTCCACCTAGTTTAGTCATAACTCATCCATAGCTTTTTTTAAATATCATGATATATATCGCTTTTGGCCCGATCTCTCAACGGTGAAGAATCACTTGAAAATTAAATAATTATTGTATACGAATCCATATTCAGATCTTCACCAAAATCGAATCAATTAGTCCTTGTCACATACCCAACTTGTCCACCAAGTTTCATGCAAATCTGTAAACAACGTTTTGAGATATCTTGTTCACAAACAGATAGACAGACAAACAAACAAGAGATATGTCGTGCAAAGCACAATACTTGTGAAATCCCTAAAATAAGTTGTTGGCCGATGATGACCTCAAAAATAATTGGTGGTTAAATTCAGTGACGTGGTATATGCAAATCCTCTTAATTTTTTTTAAAGTCAATCGGATGAAAATTGAGGATTTTACAAGTCTGGCCTATGTTGACCTTTTGGCCTATGTTGATCTAAAATACAATTAGTGGTTGAATTGAGTGACCAGATATGCAAATCCTCTTCAAATTTCAAGTCGATCAGATGAAAATTGAGGATTTTAGAAATTTGACAAGGTTGGTGACCTTTGGCCTATGTTGACCTATTGACCTTTTGACCCCAAAAACAATAGGCTTCTTGCTTATGACCAACTCTACCATTTGGTGAAGGTTCGTGAAGATCGGTTGAAAATTGTGACCTGTAGGCAACTGACATTCAGACAGACAGACGGATGGACAGACAAACAGACAGACAGAATGAAAAATCACTCATAGAGCGACACTTGGCAAAACAGAACAAAGTAGAATGGCACTCAGTAGGAGTAGAGCATCCTTTTGACCTCAAAAATAGTTGGTGGTTGAATTCAGTTAGCTGATATGAAAATCCTATTCAAATTTCAAATCAATCGGATGAAAAATGAGGATTTTAGAAATGTGAAAAAGTCGTTGACCTTTGGCCTATGTTGACCTTTTCGCCTTTGCTGATCTCAAAATAGTTAGTGGTTCAACTCAGTTAGCGGATGTGTAAATCCTATTCAAATTTCAAGTCAATCTGATTAAAATTGAGGATTTTAGATATTTGAAATTGTTGTTGACCTTTGGCCTATGTTGACCTTTTGGCTTATGCTGATCTCAAAAATAGTTGTTGGTTGAATTCAGTTAGCTGAAATGAAAATCCTATTCAAATTTCAAGTCAATCGGATGAACATTGAGGATTTTAGAAAAATGAAAACAGAGGTTGAGCTTTGGCCTATGTTGACCTTTTGACCTATGTTGATCTCAAAAATAGTTGTTGGTTGAATTCAGTTTGCTGACATGAAAATCACATTCAAATTCCAAGTCAATTGAATGAAAATTGAGTATTTTAGAAAAATTGGAATTGTTGTTGACCTTTTGGCCTATGCTGATCTCAAAAGTAGTTGGTGGTTGAATTCAGTTAGCCAATATGTAAATCCTCTCCAAATTTCAAGTCAATCGGATGAAAATTGAGGATTTTAGAAATTTGATATTGTTGTTGACCTTTGGCCTATGTTGACCTTTTGGCCCATGCTGATCTCAAAAATAGTTGGTGGTTGAATTCAGTTTGCCGACATGTGAATTCAATTCAAATTTCAAGTCAATCGGATGAAAATTGAGGATTTTATAAATTCGAAAAATGTGGTTGACCTTTGGCCTATGTTGACCTTTTGACCTCAAATGCATATAGGATTTTGTCGGACCACGAACTCTACCATTTGGTGAAGATTCGTGAAGATCGGTTTAAAATTGTGACCTGTAGGCAAGTATAAGTGAGCGGACAGACAAACACAAACAAACACACAAACACACTTGAACCGGAGTGATCAACATACTGTACTTGCAAAAAAAATATTCTTTTTTTGCCAAGTAATAACGCACAAGACCAACCAATATACTTGAAAAATCTTAGATTTTTGTAAGTAACAAACAGACAGGCATGGGTGAAAACACAACCTCCATCAACCTTCGGTGGCGGAGGTAAACACGACCAAAACTAAATTTGAAGCAATGGATATATGTATGTGCATAACAGCCCATATAGTGAAACAAGCTGTCACCAATACTGAGATGATGCACATAATATTAACTAATTCACCCCTTTTCAATAAACCCACTGAAGTGCTATTTCTCCCACAGGCAGTTATCTTCCTGTGCACAAACAAAGCTCTTTGAAAGAGGCAGACATTTTGTAATAAGTCCCGAGGCCAATTTGAGAATGAATCAGACAATGAATTGCTTGCAAGCGACTCTCCTTCGTTTCAGTGGGAATTCGTTTGTGTGTGTGGCATGGTGTGTGGGAGCAGCGGGTGGTCTTACCTCCGTGTTTAGCAGAACCTTGGGAGGGATGTGGGTCACTGAAGTCAATGAGGTCTCCCTCTGATTTGCACCGGGTAAAGTCATTAGGATTGTCCCTATTAATCCTATTTGCTGCCATGGCTTTGCGTGCTGGTCTGTGAAGTGGAAGATAAATCATTGTTGATGACAATTCAAACATACACAGGGACTTTTCCATGATGTACATCACATGACCTTTTCATTACTTCGTCTTAGGAATTATGCCATAATTTTAGGCAAAGGAAACATGTCTCCAGTAAAGCATATGACAGTCAGTATTCACTGCAGGTTTTTCTTATCTGGAAGGAAGATGCATGATAATAGCACATGTGATCAACTTTTCTACAAAATCCTGCAGAACCTTTATTAGTCCCAAGTAATATAGGCAGAATGCAGGTAACCAATTTTCCTAGAATTCACCAAATGTCCGTCCGTCTGTCTGTCCGTCCGTCCATCCATCCATTCCTAGGTACCGCAAAAACGGCTGAACTGATCGCAACAATATTTTGGGTAGGTAATCCTGGGACCCCCTGGAGTAAAATAGGCTATATTGTTTTTCCAATTTTTCCAAGTTTTTCAATTTTCCAGTTTTTCCAAACACGATGGAATAATATTTACCGATATGAACAGGGATGTGGCTTTTATTGAAATTCTACAAATACTGTTTAGATTTTGATGAGAATTATGAACCTGCAGCGAATCCGGAAGTGGACAGATGACGGCAATGTGCGGGTTTGATAATATCCCAATGCAACCGTCATTCAATCGTAATGTTAAATCGTTAAACGTTAATCATGTTAATTGTTTTGTTAAAGTATCAATTGATGATTGGAATTGAGTGAATACAATTACGATTTTGAATTCGTAATTGTGTTCACCCAACCATACGGAACTTCACATCAAGATTTAAATATTTTTTTATGTCACGAATGTTGGTAAAAGTTTATTTTTTATATTAATGTTATTTAATTTGTGATTGGAGTTATGCTGTTTGGAATGAAAAAAGAGATATCGAGTTCAAGTAAATGACGACATGCCGTGATGGTTTCTCCTTTCTAAATGTGAACTTCGCGGATCGCCATATGCAGATTCCGCCTTCCTACTTGATTTTTCTCCTTTCCCACTTGATTTTATTTCATTCCGACATGATTTTAGTCCATTCCCAGGTTGGAAAAAGTAATGTTATAGTATTTATGGAATGCCATTGTGTGCTGCTGACGGTGGTGATCAAGAAGAGAAATCACATTTCATCGGTAAGTGGCATTTCCCTTAGTTACTAACAGTCCCATTCATTTGTTTTGGGGACTCGTGGGAAAGCAAAGATGGCGGGCAAAAAAGAACTACCTCTCTTATCCAATTAGTATAGAGATCAATGGATCTGAACTGCTTTCACTGGCAGCTTTTTGCTTCACTCACCCTTTTTGAATATGGTATAATAATGTCATCTGGGTGGATAAATCTTGTTTATTGGCACTATTTTATAAGGAAAAATTGTTATGCCATTTCTGTACTCAATGCATCGATCCATCAGAATGGTGACACTTATTAGGGATTCTGATGGAATGACGGATTCAGTCCAGAAATGACACAACATATGACCTGTGCAAAACGGAACTTTCTGTTTTCTTTACTCCCACTTATCTTGAATGCATATTAAATGTAGACTATGCCTTAGCAGATAGAATACACATGAACCTTCACAAAAGTCGTTTTGCAAACTCAATATTTTTATTTTTATTTTTTTTGTATACAGAATCGAGGCTCGTGAAAGAGCTATCTTCACAAAAATCACATTTTTCACAAAAAAAAAATCAAACAGACAAACAAAATATATGAAAAGAGGGAGCGGTAGACAAGATTGGGAGAGAAGGGGAAGCACACAAACACAACATTTGAGATCAGGGACATCGGGAGATGTGTGGGAGGGAGAGGGCTTTGGGGGAGGAGACGTGGGAATGGGGGGGGGGGCGGGAGGAGACGTGGGAATGGGGGGGGGGGGGTTGGGAGAAGTAGAAAACACAAGGACACCAAGGACTTCCAGGAAAGAAGTTGGTATTTCAAGAAAGTGGCTTTGGGGTGAAATTAGCGGGGGTAGAAAAGATCACGGTTTTGTATGGGGGAAGATAAGAGATGGTGGTGAACAGCTGTTTTAAAGACCTGTAGGGAGGAGTGGGATTGAAGAGAGTGAGGGAGTTTGTTCCAGAGGTGGGAGAAAAGAGGAATGAAGGAGTGAAGGTGAATAGAGATATTCTAACATAAAGAAAATGAATTGGATCTAAACGACCCAGAAAACAATGAAGTCTCAAAACCTGGCTACAGACACTGATTGCCAATATCGTCTAAGTATGCACTATAACATACAAATGATCAAAAGTCCAAAGGAAAACAAATATGAAAACAAGCTCTAATTGTATACAATTACCTACAGAGGAGCATAACACATTCAAACTCCTTGGAATGAAAGTTTTGGATCTGCTGTATATTCCTTCTCCCAAATAGAGCAGTGGAAAGACTGACGTCCAACTCTCAAAATGACTCCATTTATGGATTTTGCATGAATACTCAACTAAAAAAAAACATTTACAACCAACTGAATTTCTGTCAGTCGTTTATAATAGCCTCAAACTGTGATAATAATGGGCCTACTATGTTATAATTCAACAAAACTGAACGCTTTGGGTATCACTTTACAAACAAAGAAGATGTACTTTAAAAGTAGACCAGTACCTCCCAACACTTGACCCAAAATAGGATAAACCAGAATACATCATTTGCAACATTAGTAGTGTGTCCTGATGCACTGCAGCGGTGCTGCTGATATAGTGCCCCATGTACTCAGATAGGAAATTTGGAATTTACTCAGGGTTCTGGCAATAACTCGCTACCCTTTTAGGAGGACATCATGGGATATTTAGCGACCATGGACAAAGATGGGCCCTCTAGCGGCCCAGCCACTACCTGCGATGCACCAATCAAACAGTTTATAGTCAAGTTCTGAATCAAACACAATTTAAATGGCTCAAAGGCACAAATACAAGTATGCTACCTCTGCATTATCTATATAATAAAGCAGGAGTGTCTGCATGGGTGAAGCTGCAGAAGCTTTAAAAAAAAAGGAAAAATACGCATTTGAAGGGGCCTCCGCAGACATGCATTTGAAGGGGGCTCCGCAGTCCGCAGACATGCATTTGAAGGGGGCTCCGCAGACATGCATTTGAAGGGGGCTCCGCAGTCCGCAGACATGCATTTGAAGGGGGGCTCCACAGACATGCATTTGAAGGGGGCTGCGCAGACATTTATTTATATACACTTTACCATCTTCACAAGAAACAGATAATTTTGAATTATTTATTTATTTTAAATACCTTTTCCGTTTGTACATCCGTTACTTATTAACCCTTTAAGTACGGATGACGTCCAGTGCCGCAACCCCCGAAAAAGTTTTGAGTAGGATTACGTTACCACACGTCATCGACTATACCTATAAATAGATCGTCAGGACGTGGTTGCATTCCCGTAATGCCAAATTAATCCCGTACCGGGGGTATTTTTATCAAAAAAATATCCCGTACTCAAAGGGTTAATTTATAGAGGAGTTGTATTAATGCAGAAGCTTTAAAAAAAAGGAAAAATACGCATTTGAAGGGGGCTCCGCAGACATGCTCCCCTGGAAATTTTTGAAAAATCGATGTCAAAATATGCCTTTTGGGGGTGATCTTGTCAAAATTGTAAAAAAAATCTATGCAAATAAAAAAGTGATATTTGGGGGAATATTTTTTATTTCACCTGAACATCCATTGCTGGGAGGATTATTTTCAACTAATACAGCATTTTATTATTATCAAAGAAATTAATTCTGAATACCACATTCGTACCTTTCCAGGATGTTTGATACACTAGTGGGTCCGTTGGTACAAATTCTCATCGGCCTTCATGGCCTTGTAGCATGCCTACCTGCTGTAGTGCTTGAGCATTAGCTTACCTATACAAATACAGTGATGTTTCCAAACATTCTTGCCCACCATGTGATTAACATAGAAGTTCCTCCATGAGTCTTCGATCAATTTTTTTTTTTTAACCTGAAATTATCTTGCTGACTTCTACTGCATAAGCTGACGAATCTTCGCAGTTGAAATCCAGGTGGTAAATCATTGGGGTTTCATCCTTGTTGCTATGCCATTGTGATATTAAACAGGATTTAAAAGTTTACTGAGCAACATTTAATGCTGCATCTACCTTCAAAGGAAAGAACATTGATGTAAACCACGTCACTAAAACTTTCCTTCATAAATTCAGCAAATCATTCGATTATGTTATGACGTACGTGATGTCGATCATGATTACAAACATTTTTGAAGTGCGCTATGAATTTGTGGGCTGAAGCATTGTTTCCTTTAAAAATAGCAAACTTGGGCTGCATGGTGACATCATCGTGCTGCTATGTTATGTGCGATGTTTGCATCAATAGAGAACAATTCCTGGAATTTGCTTTGTGTGCCTATTCACCCTGTCCCCACCCTTCCCTCCTTCGTCAAACCCTCACAATGATGTCATACTTTTTCAATGCTGAATACCTCTTCGCCTAAAATGGTATCCTCCGCGGATTCACCAAAATTCACCAAAAAAAAATGGTGGTCTTGGAATTCACCAAAATGCTCTCTGAGAAGCTGTGTACAAATTGAAAAAAAATATTCTGACTTTTGTACTTTAGAGCTGGGAGAAACTTTTACAAATCACCATACCATGTACGACTGCTTATAGTGAGTTAAACATGGAGTAAATGGAAGTTTTTCACACACTCAAACAAGACTGTGTACATCTACATTGTGAATATTCATTTGCTGAAAAGAACTTCAAGAACAGAAGATTTTATGCTGGCACATTAGTGTTCTGGGCTAACACCCTTCTTAACAAGTCTGATCAAAAGAGGTCAAGGTAATTGAGAGTACCTTTTTTAGCAACCATTAGAGGGTGAGAAACAACACTTGGCACCATTAAGTCGGGAGACAGAAATGGACTCGAGTAATGACCCCACAGTAATGTCATTGTTACATGCTGACGGCGGAGGCAAGGAGAGACCAACCCGAAATCTTACTGAATGCCAACACAGCACAACTCTTAATCCCTTTCACACAATAACCAACTTCCAAAGCAGATTCCAACATCTTGCATTTCCTGGTCCACAAAAATGCTTTTCACGTTACTTGATAATATTTTGTCATTTTGCAGCCCCTAAGTGGGTCAGCCCAGCTGGGGCCTTGTATTTTGGGTGCTGCCCGTCCGATTGGATCCTCTACTCAAAAATTGCTGGACATATTTTTTTCGTACTGGGTGCATGAATGCAATTACATAAGGAAATGAGGCGGGTCAAATTATTTTGGGATTGGAACCAAACGTCATGGGACACATGATTTAAAAAAATAATTATGGGAGAGAATGGTACAGGATTTATATGATTTTGGGAACCATTATTTATTTATATACACGTTAACATCATTATTATGAACATGCAATTTTGAATTGTTATATATTGTTACAGACGCGGTTTTAGATGTTATATTGACCGAGCGGTGGTGTATTACCGCGTCCGAACAGTTACTCCCCGATTAGAACCCGATTCCACCCGACGTTGACCAGATCGCACCGCAGATATTCAATCGGGAAACCTCTAAAGCGACCGAAAGAGAATGAAAAGAGAAGAAGACAGAGTACGGAGGAAGAACAGATTTATTATACACACACAAGCAATGGATGGAAGAAGCAGTCACACAGCAAATCGTTAACTTACACTATTCATTTTACTTAACCCCAAGACAACGAGTAGGACAGACGACGTTCACACTTACTCGGGGGATATTGCAGGCAGGTAGGGCTTGAGGTGGATTGCTGGAGAGGGAGGCGGGGTCGGAGGCAGCAGCTCTCAATTCCTCGCGGTTTTTGGCGGGAAAACCCTCCGTCGCGTATCCGCTGCTGTAGACGTCACGCGCTGGTTCGGCACACCTGCTCCTCTTCTTCTGGTGGAGCCGTCTCCCTCCTTTCAGCGCGTCTCTCCAAAGCTGGTTTCCTTTCCGAGTACTTCTCCTCTTTGGCTTGGAGCGTTTCGCATCTCACCGCTCCTCTTGGTGCCGCCTCTTCGCTCCTCTCCCAGGTCATCTGGTAAAGCAGTCCCTTACAGTTGCTTTTATAACTCGGGGCGGAATCAAGCCGCCGGCTGCGAGGGCACGCCTACCGGGTCGCTCACCGCGGTGCTGATTGGCCATGCGACCCTCTGGCTCACTCCTCCCCTCTATGACGAGATGGAGACACGCCTTTCTTCTCCGAGATTAGCACATGGGCAATGGCGGCTTACGGGATTGAACACAACTCGCACCCTTTTGAAAGGAACTTTGGAGAGCGGAGATGTTTGGGGAAATTGCAAGGGCCTACGCTTATTTTGTTTGATACAATGCAAAGTCAATCTAGTGGGAAACACATATTTAGCCTACATGGAATAAGGAAATACACTATTTAAAAAGATATATCGTGACCTGCGTGTAAGTTTCATGGAATTAACTAGGAGGACGGCTGCGACCATTATTTACATTACGAGGGTGTTTACACATAACAAAACCATACTTTTTTACATTCGTTACACTTCCTCCAAAATTGTTACACTTCTTAAAAACCGTTACACTTCTCAAATTCGTTACCCACTTCTCAAAACCGTTACAATATATATATATATGTATGTATGTATATATAGATAGATAGATATATAGATATATTACCATGTCCACGACATCACCCAACTTCGAATTATTTATTTATATACACTTTACCATCTTCACAAGAAACACATAATTTTGAATTATTTATTTATTTTAAATACCTTTTCCGTTTGTACATCCGTTACTTATTAACCCTTTAAGTACGGATGACGTCCAGTGCCGGAACCCGCGAAAAAGTTTTGTGTACGGATTACGTTACCACACGTCATCGACTATACCTATAAATAGATCGTCAGGACGTGGTTGCATTCCCGTAATGCCAAATTAATCCCGTACCGGGGGTATTTTTATCAAAAAAAAATCCCGTACTCAAAGGGTTAATTTATAGAGGAGTTGTGTTAATTTAAATGTAAAATCTATTCAGCTAATTTTAAGGTGTGGGGGGCTGTCTCCTCGATGAGGACCTGTATCCTTGCTTCACATAAAACCTTTGTTTTTGCCAAAATAAATGTTTCACAGAAAAGCTTTCTCATGAACATGAAATAAAAAGTAACTGCTTGAAAAAAATTAAATTAAAAACATTGAAGTGACAAGACAAAGTAACCAATCAGGACAACCCTGCTGGGATTCGTTCTCATTGACCCCTTCAGGGGTGGATCCAGGAATTTAAAGACGGACGGATGGGGGGGGGGGGGGGTTCATGAAACTATCGGGCTCCGGGGGGGGGGGGATTATGGGTGGTCTGGGGGTCCACCCCCAGGAATTTTCTTTTAAAATTGATCGTCAGAAACGGCATTTCATGCGTTCTTGGCAGTTTCTGCAGTTCCTTGTGTTCTTCCCTGGTCCAACAGTTCAGCAGATTCGCACTGCCTGCACCCTCATAGTGGATCGAAGGGGGGGGGGTGCGCACCCCCTGCACCCCCCCCCCCTGGATCCACCCTGCCCTTACCCATGCTGGTGGTGCTAAAATAAAGAAGGGGAATATATGAGTGATACAGAACTTTTATTGGCAAATATATATATATATATATATATTTATTTATTTCTAAAGCCACAATTGGTATTCCCAGAGGAGATCTGAGTGACAAGGTTGCGGCCTGACATTGTCATTTGGTCAGGTGCAACAAGACAGGTCATCTTAGGGGGATTGTCGGTACCTTGGGAAGAGAATATGGAGGAGGGGCAAGAGAGGAAAGTACAGTGAGCTGGAGGCAGAGTGCCGGGAGAAGGGTTGGCGAGTTTCATGTCAGCCATTTGAGGTGGGGTGCAGAGGGTATATTTGCAATTCCTTTTCTGCATTTCTTGCTCGACTTGGAGTGTGTGGGACAGAAAGAAGGAGGATGTGTGACAAGGTGGCCCAGGTTGCCTTGAAAGGCTCATTTTGGATATGGAGGAAGTTTATGGAGGCACGTCGAACGGTGTAGGTTGGTTGTGTTTTTTTTTTTGCTTTTTTGTTACTATTATTATTTCTTATTTTGTGGAAATGAGTGAGTGGGTGAGGGTGTGTGTTTTTTGCATGAATTATTTTTTGCATGAGTGTGTGTTTTTGTATGTTGAGTGGTGTATGTTGTAAGGGTAGGTGGTTGGTAGGTTGGTGTTGTGTGTGTGTGTGTGTGTGTGTATGTGTGTGTATGGGTGTGTATGTGTGTGTATGAATGATCTGGTGTGTTTTGTTGGTGAGTGGTGAAGGGTATAAAGGTGGGTGTTTGAGTGTTCCACCGTGTTTGTTTGGTGCTGTGGATTCTGGATGCGGAGGTGTTGTTGTTGTTGTAGTCTGCGTTAACACTGGCTGGGGGTGGGGGTATGTACGCATCCAGGTGTAGTTGCTGCATGTGGATGTGTATGTGCCCCTGCTGGCACACCTTAGCTGACCATATCGAGGTTGAAGGGCCGAAGCGGGATGATGCTGAGGACCTCGACTGAGGACCCGGTCAGTGCGGCACACTTGTGACCAGGTGTTGCTGTCGCTGTTGAAACCAAAGCGTTCAGAATCATTGGAATCTCCCGCGATGAAGCTAACTCCAAGGGCCTTTCACTCACTCACCGCAGGCAGGTTGGTGGTCTTTCCATCTTCTATCAACTCCTCTCTGGCCCTGCCCCCCCCCCCCCCCAGCTCTCTCTGGGCTCTGTCCCCCAAATATTCCTACAGGTCGCACAAGATCTGCCTGCAACACTCTTATGGTTAAACTGCCAAAATCAAGACTCTCTGCTCACCTTCACTCCTTCATTCCTCTTTTCTCCCGCCTCTGGAACAAACTCCCTCACTCTCTTCAATCCCACTCCACCCTCCAGGTCTTTAAAACAGCTGTTCACCACCATCTCTTATCTTCCCCCATCCAAAACCTTGATCTTTTCTACCCCTGCTAATTTCACCCCAAATCCACTTTTTTGAAATACCAACTTCTGTCCTGGAAGTCCTTGGTGTCTTTGTGTTTTATACTTCTCCCACCTCCCCCCCCCCCCATCCCACGCCTCCTCCCCCCCCCCCCCCCAATCCCACGCCTCCTCCCCCCAAGCCCTCTCCCTCCCACACATCTCCCTGCCCTCAAATGTTATGTTTGTGTGCTTCCCCTTCTCTCCCCATCTTGTCTTCCGCTCCCTCTTTTTATATATCTTGTTTGTCTAGTTGATTTGTTTGTGAAATAAATGTTAGCTCTTTCACGAGCCTCGATTCAGTATACAAAAAAAAAAGAAAAAAAAAGTGCGTTTTGAACTTATAAAATATATATATATATTGTTTCGGTTTTTCGAACCTTCACATGTAAATTTAGTTGTAAATTTCCTTATAAATAACCCCCTGTGTACATTTCCCCTTAATTGGCTGTTAAATGAAATAATTGCACCTTAGTTAGTCCACATTGCAACAAGAGAGCAAATCATAGGCCCTTTCGTAGTTATATCATTATTATGTGTTTCAGGTAAGGCCATGTTTCCAATAGTTGAATCTGCATTGCATCAAACAAATAAGATAGTTCCCCTTTTCAATTTCCCCAAAGCGCCTCTGCCAGCCGCAGCCGCCTTAGCGCTCACTCCAAAACTTCATTGCCCACGAGGCCAGGATCAGGGAAGAAGGGTGTGGCCCCACCTCGTCATACAAGGTGGAGCCAGGGAGCCCTCGTCATCAAAGGGGGAATCAGCCAGCCCTTGCCGACCAACCAGGGCTCAGTGGGCATGGCTTGAGAGGGCGGGGGCAGAAAGATCGAGGAGGTTCGAGAGGGTTCCACGGGGGTGGCGATATAACCCGTCGCACGAAGCCCCCATCGCAATTCTGTGGAGGGAGGCGCTTGAACAAGTTCGCAGTTCTGTGGAGGGAGGCGCTTGAACAAGTTCGGAGGTCTGTGGAGTGGTGAGCGTGCAAGTGTTTATGAAAACGGCGCTTGAGTGTTGAGCAAGTTATGAGGTCTGAGAGAGACGCGCAACCTGCAGAGGTACGAGAGAGAGACGCTGCTTCAAACAGCCCCTGCCACGTGAAGCTTTGACGCGCTGCCGCGAGCAACCCCGCCGTGTGAACCAGAGTGCGGGGAGTGGGCAGCCGCTCGCCTCCAGCCCTGCCGTTCTGCACGGACCTGAACCTCATCATCCCTCCATTCAATTCCTGCCTGCAATTCCCCATTCGTGTACGTGAGTTTGTGCTGTTTGTGTTGTCTGGGATTCTATAAGTAAGCCTGTTTAAGAATTGCCCTGTGTATCTTCTTCTTCCTTTTCTGTAAATTACCTTCGTTTCTTCTTCTTCTTTGGTTTTTGTATAGTAATAATAAATACCAGTTCCTCCTTACTTTGGTTTCTTTCTCATCCGACCGCTTCAGTGATTTCCCAATTGAGTACCTGTGGCACGATTTTGGCCGAATCGCTTCGCAATCAGGTTTAGTCTATTGCTAACGGCTCGGATTCCGGACTGCGAAACCACTCGGCAAAATACTATCTTGTCCGGGATTCGAGCGGTACTTGTCTCCCTGTTCTGCGGAGGGACTGATCAAGGTATTCGGGATAAATCCTGGACCAATAACCCTGATCAGTTCCACCCCGCTGAAGAGCGTTACAAGTACCAGGACCGGTCGGACGGCCAGCATAAAAAGACGCGGGGATTAAACCCCCCTCGGTAAGGGGAGTGCGGTCCCCCGGATTCCGTAACAATATATATATATATATATATATATATATATATATATATATATATATATATATATATACATACATACATATATATATATATATATATATATATATATATATATATATATATATAGATATATATATATTGTTACGGACACGGTTTTTGGATGTTATTTTACCGAGCGGTGGTGTATTTAACCGCGTCCGAACAGTTACTCCCCGATTAGAACCCGATTCCACCCGAACGTTGACTAATCGCGCTACAGATATTCAATTGGGAAACCTCTAAAGCGACCGAAAGAGAAGAAGAGAGAAGAAAGACAGAGTTTGGAGGAAGAACAGATTTATTATACACACACAAGCAATATTTTAGAGCGACCAATATTATTTACAGCAATAGATGGGAAAGAGCAGTCACACAGTGCATTGTTAACTTATTCTATTTCATTTACTTAATCCCCAAGACAAACGAGTAGGACAGGACGTTCACACTCACACGGTGGATATTGCAGGCAGGTAATGGCTCGAGGTTGATTGCTTGAGAGAGGAAGGCGAGGTCGGAGGCCGCAGCTTTCAACCCCTCGCGGTTTTGGCGGGAAAACCTCCGTCGCGTATCCGCGGCCGTCACGCGCTGGCTCGGCACACCTGCTCCTCTTCCTGGGGTGGAGCCGTCTCCCTCCGTTCAGCGCGTCTCTCCAACGACAGGGGATATTGCATGCAGGTAGGTAGGGCTTGCGGTGGATTGCGCTCCTCTTCCAGGTCATCCCCCAGCGTATCTCTCAAGGCCTCTCCTTGGTGCAGCCTCGTTGCTCCTCTCCAGCTCATCTCCAGTCATCTCTCATCTCGACTCGTAAAGCAGTCCCCTGCAGTCGCTTTTATCACCTCCGGCGGAATTAAGCCGCCGGCTCCGAGGGCACGCCTACCGGGTCACTCACCGCGGTGTTGATTGGCTGTTAGGGCCGGTTCACTCCTGCCCTCTTCTGACGAGGTGGAGACACGCCTTTCTTCTCCAACCTTACCTCGTGGCCAATGGTGGTTGAAGAGAAAAACCGACCAAAATGCGGAAGGCAAATGGAAGGGAGGTTTTGGGGAAATTGGAAGGGCCTACGCTTATTTTGTTTGATACAATGCAAAGTCAATCTAGTGGAAAACACATACTTAGCCTACATGGAATAAGGAAATACACTATTTAAAAGATATATCGTGACCTGCGTGTATGTTCTATGAAATTAATTAGGAGGACGGCTGCGACCATTATTTACATTACCAGGATGTTACCATACCAAAACCATACTCTTCACATCCGTTACCCTTCCTCCAAAATTGTTACACTCCTCAAAACCCGTTACACTTCTCAAAACCCGTTACACTTCTCAAAATCGTTACACTGCACCCTCCTTTCTTCAGGCACGTCCTCGGGCCTACTAGACTTAACTGAGTGTGACATGTAGGTGTAATTCCCTCTACAATTAACCTGACCCTGAGTGTGACAATTTTAAAACACAAATAAGTATGTCCCCCTATTGCATTGCATCCTGTCTAACAGACTCAAGCCCACAGCTAACCGAATTACGGAGTTATTCTGAAACTATACATTTACGGTGGGGAGCATTATTTACAATGACGTGATTTCTTATTTACAACGCAACCCAGGACCTGTGTGTTTTTTTCCTTTTCTTTTTAGGGAACAAGAGAAAGAAATTCCTGTTGGGAGGGAGGAGACAGCACGCATTGCATCGATGCACCAGTACCAATACCACCAAAGCACCCAAAAGCACCCAAAAGCACCACCAGCACCACAAAGCACCACTCGGTGCGCAGTCACCATGGTTCATAATAAACACAACAAAACAACTGGTGGTGGTCTTCTCCTTGTCTGCTGGGCCGATGTTCTTCCTGACGTCTTCTGGCTTCATGCGGCCTATTTGGACATAATAAAGAGCACAACTTGTGTCCATTTTTATTTAGGGCCTCAGGGGCCAACTAAGGGTGGTCCACCTGTTTGGCATAGGTGCCACCTTACCGAGGTCCGCAAGCAAGATTCCCTGGCCACTATGGCCGATTTCCAACAGAGGTGCCCTGCCCCAGAACCTGGGGTCCATCAAGTGGTACTTGGCCGCCGAACAGCGGTCCATAAAGTGGTACATCAACGCAATGCGTGCTGGTTCTGGGAATCTCGGGCGCACAATGGCCACCTCACGCACGCTCCCCTCGGCACCCAATGGCGCACAGGTCATGTGGGAGACAAAAGAAAGACAATTTAGCGAGGGGTAAGGTCACAAGGGTACACGTCAAACAAGGCAATGCAAGGTGAAATGCGTACAGAGGGCGAAGTGAGAAAGCTCGTCCCTACCGTACGTCACCCCCCTGTCACCTACACTACCCTTGCTCTTACCCCATATTTACAAAATCTACCCATTTACAAATTCGTCACTACTGTCACGTCTTCCCCATATTTCCCTTATACCAAATTCGTCACCACAATCCCTCTACTTCAAAATTTGCCATCACCAAATTCATCATCAATCCTCATAAGGAGGCAGAGATGGAACATCAAAGCACAATGTCACACCCACGTCATGATGCGCCTCACAACCCAAACATTTGCACAGTAAAAAAAATAATCAAACATGGCATGGTGTGGAGTACCTGTCACCTCAGGTGAGTGGATGCAGATGGTGTGAGGAGATCCTTCATCCTAACTATCCTCTAAATGATTTTAACACACTTTACACTACCCGGGGTCTTTCCCTGCCAATTCATTGGCCAACTTACACTATGGGTTCTAATAACCAATTCCCATTGGCCAAACTGTGGTGCTCCTCAATTTTGGGGTCTCACTCCCCCGATTCATCTCCCGGTGCTCTAGCACAATTTCTGGGCTGCGACGTGTACCTCTCCCAACAGGTCTACCCACCTGCACACCTCCACCACTGTAGTTGCCACCCGAGCTTACCTAGCTCCTCACCCTAACCTAACTACCTGGGGACAGCCCCTCTCCTGGCTCTGTCACCCCACTGGTGCCCTCTGGCACTGGGCTACCCGGGTCCGTCCTCCGGATCCTCGGGCCCCATCCACAACAACTACTACCGGCTCCCAGAGCCCACCTGCGGCCTCACCTGGCCGACATCCTCACAGTGGTGGAGTGCCCAAACCAACTACACACACTAACAGGCTACACGCCCAGCCATTTCCACAACACTAATGCACCCATCCAAAGACCATTCTTCCACTCGCACCACAGATGCCAATATCCAACCACAATTTACCTATACCCTCTACCTAACACTTACACTACCCGCCCCGGGTATCCGTGATGGGGGTCCACTCTTCCCCCATTCACACCTTCGCACCATCCACTCCACTCCACAATTTCCACCATACTCACTCCACGACCATCCATTCCAATACTCCATACCATTTATTCCATACACCTGCCCTCCATTCACCTGTCGTTGCACACCTGTGCAATCTCACCTGGTGCCACCTGCACCCTCCTTTCTTCCTGGACCACTTGGTCATCACAATACACAATCACCATCACTCACTCATACACTGCTCCATCCACCTGTTCAGTTGCACACCTGTGCAATCACACCTGTTCAATCCTCACCTGTTCAATCCTCACACACACGGCATCATCTCAGCTAACTACTCCCCTCTGAACTTGCGCTTCCCAGTCGTCCCTTTAAACTATTGCGCTCCCACGTCATTATCAACCACACTAACCTACCTGCGTCCCCACTACAGGTATCAGTCACTAACTAACCTTATCGTTACCTAAGGTCATCTTCGCTAGATCCCTATCATTATCCAAGCCCTCCCTGGCTCGTTTTCACTGCCATAAACCCCATAATCTATAGCGCATTTGCCCCCACCTGTGAGGGATGGTGGATTTGCCATCCCACCACATCGGGGGTCTCTCACTACCAATTTCGCTCGTCCAAATCCAACAATTCAAAAATTTTCCATTTACTGCCAATTCTATTCACTTTTCTAAATTTCGTTTCAAATCACTACTATCACTATCACCATCACCCGTCTACTTATTACATCCTCTCGGTGCGCCAATTCACATCACCCGTCTACTTATTACATCCTCTCGGTGCGCCAATTCACATCTACAGCCCGGCTTCGTACAGCCGAGCAATGAACGCGGGTCGTTTTTTTTTTCCAGCGGCTGGATACGTCCCGCATTCGGGGCAGGGACGGAGGCTTACCCGGGCCGAGATCCCATGCACCACTTCGGCGTGGAGCCATCCAATGTCCCGATCTCGACCTGCCGGCACGTCTCAATAGAAAGTGGTCGCCATGACGACCCTTCCTATCGAGCTGCCCGCTCCGCCTTGTGGAGCCCGGACGCGGCCGCTCCACGCGAGGCCCAGCGTGGATCGCGCACGGCGGTCCTTTCGAACCCGCCGTGGCTCGGATCTCCGCTGGTTCTCGCGGCACGCGAAGCCCGGCACGCACCGAGGGCCCGATCCGGCTAAAAGTCGACCTAACCTTTAACCCGGTTACCGTCGACGCTTCACCTGCAGGCTTACATGCATACGCTACCTCTTTCTTGCTCATACATGCAGCCGTTCCCATTCTCCTCGTACCTTTTCTTTCACACCTCGGTACACTCACTCCGCTCACCGACTTGGTCACACACCTGACCACCGAACACTTTGGCACACATTCGTTGCTCGCACACCTCACCAATACACCGCTTCGCGCCCCCTCCTCGGTCACCTCCTTTGTGACAATCACAGGTGTGCTCTCACCCGCACACCCAACCACGTGTCTCACTACCAATTCCAGCGTGCATTCCCACTCACGCTCTACCATTCCAGGTGTGCATCCTTCCATCCCAGGTGTACATCCTCGCTCACCTATCACAACCAGCTCACGCTCCGTTTCACTCTCACTACTCTCACCTCCACTCTCAGTCGCGCACTCACCCTTACTCTTGACAGCATGCGCTTTCCCCATGCACCCGTCCGTTACACACCTTTCTCGCGCATCCTCCCGCGCACACTTCTTCGTTACTTCCTCCGTAACACTCGCCACAGGCATGCATTCTCCCTTACTCTTGACAGCATGCGCTTTCCCCATGCACCCGTCCGTTACACACCTTTCTCGCGCGTCCTCCCGCGCACACTTTTTCGTTACTTCCTCCGTAACACTCACCACACCGCGCTTCCCTGTGCTCCCTCGCACACGCGCTTTGACCAATTCACTCTTGACGGCACACTCACTCCTCGGCGTGCACTTTTTCCTCACACACCCCATGGTCGGACATTCTCGCACACCCCTTTTTTCGCACACCTGTCCTGTCACACACCTCACCAACGGCCTTTCACGAACACCCGGATCCAAACCAATCCCCAAGCCGACTGAATCTCCCCTCACATCATGTACATTGCCACTCACCTCCGTACCTCGTCGCACCTTCTCTGCCACCTGCAAACTTTTTATTTGGTTAGTGAGCACCGCATCATGATTTGAACACAGACCTTGTACACATTCCATCACCTCCTCCCGGATTTCTCTCTTAGTTTCTGTCCGTCCCTTCTTAATTTCACTCACCTCTTCTCCCACTTCCTCTAATTTTTGTTTAACCTCTTTTATTTCCCGGTGCGTCTCCTCAAGTTCGTCCTCTAAGGCTACCGTGACCGTTTCTACGTGCGTCCTTACCTCCCGGTCCTTCGTCTCCATTGCTTCTGTCACCTCTTCCACCCTCATTGTCAGTTCCTCCCGTACCATCTGACATTGCCTCTGCGTCGCTATTAATTCGTTTTTAATTTCTTTTTGTGTCGCCTTTAACCCTCCTAGTACCGCAGTGTTCTTTTGAACCTGCTCCACTAACTTAGTTTGTCCCTCTGTCAGCTGCTCCACCTCCTCCGTCAGATCTTCTATTCCCCCCTGTAACTTTGCCGTATTATTTCTCACCTCTTTCTCTATACGCTTTTCGCCTCGCTTTACCTCCTCGCGCAGCCCCGAGACCTCCTCACTCACCCCTCGTCGTATTTCCTCCATCTGGTTCCCCATCTGTTCGATTTCCCGGGCGGATTGTTCCCCTATTTCCCGCAATTTGTCCTCCATCCTATTTTCTAACCCCATTAACCCATTTTTCACCCCCTCTAACTGATTCTCCTGGGCAGCCATTCTGTTTTCCACCCCCGTTAACCCATGTTTCACCCCTTCTATCCCATTGTCTAACCCCTCAAATTTCTTGTCTAATCCCTCAAATTTCTTGTCTAATCCCTCAAATTTCTTGTCTAATCCCTCAAATTTCTTTTCTAATCCCTCACCGGTACCCCTCGCTTCGTCCCTCATTACCCCCATTTGGCCCTCCAATCGCTCACCCTGAGCATCCATCCGGTTCTCCAATCGCTCACTATTCTGGGCCATAAGGGCCTTCATTTGTATAAAAAAAAGGTTCAAATCCATTGGCATCTCCGGTTCGACTACCGCGACCATGGGCGTGGCTAAATGTGGCGCCGCTGTAATCACGTGCGCTAGAGCGCCATTTTGTGCACCTGAAATTCCCGCAACCACATTGCCATTTTCCTCCTCCCTTTCTTCCACATACATTTCCCCTGGTTCCTGGGTTACCCCTAACCCGTCTATCTCCCCCACCGACATCCGATCGCCTTGATTGTCCATGGCGCGATCTAAAAATTCGGGTTTTATAAAACAACACAATTTCGTCCGCTTTATAATTTTGAGCGCGTGCAGCGCGCTCCGGGTCGATCTCACTCCCCGACACCAATTGTTACTCTAATAGTACAATTGGTGTTCCAAAATTTGGGCCTAACAAATTTAGTCCCAGGTTCGAATCCAACTCCTCGACACCAATTGTTACGGACACGGTTTTTGGATGTTATTTTACCGAGCGGTGGTGTATTTAACCGCGTCCGAACAGTTACTCCCCGATTAGAACCCGATTCCACCCGAACGTTGACTAATCGCGCTACAGATATTCAATTGGGAAACCTCTAAAGCGACCGAAAGAGAAGAAGAGAGAAGAAAGACAGAGTTTGGAGGAAGAACAGATTTATTATACACACACAAGCAATATTTTAGAGCGACCAATATTATTTACAGCAATAGATGGGAAAGAGCAGTCACACAGTGCATTGTTAACTTATTCTATTTCATTTACTTAATCCCCAAGACAAACGAGTAGGACAGGACGTTCACACTCACACGGTGGATATTGCAGGCAGGTAATGGCTCGAGGTTGATTGCTTGAGAGAGGAAGGCGAGGTCGGAGGCCGCAGCTTTCAACCCCTCGCGGTTTTGGCGGGAAAACCTCCGTCGCGTATCCGCGGCCGTCACGCGCTGGCTCGGCACACCTGCTCCTCTTCCTGGGGTGGAGCCGTCTCCCTCCGTTCAGCGCGTCTCTCCAACGACAGGGGATATTGCATGCAGGTAGGTAGGGCTTGCGGTGGATTGCGCTCCTCTTCCAGGTCATCCCCCAGCGTATCTCTCAAGGCCTCTCCTTGGTGCAGCCTCGTTGCTCCTCTCCAGCTCATCTCCAGTCATCTCTCATCTCGACTCGTAAAGCAGTCCCCTGCAGTCGCTTTTATCACCTCCGGCGGAATTAAGCCGCCGGCTCCGAGGGCACGCCTACCGGGTCACTCACCGCGGTGTTGATTGGCTGTTAGGGCCGGTTCACTCCTGCCCTCTTCTGACGAGGTGGAGACACGCCTTTCTTCTCCAACCTTACCTCGTGGCCAATGGTGGTTGAAGAGAAAAACCGACCAAAATGCGGAAGGCAAATGGAAGGGAGGTTTTGGGGAAATTGGAAGGGCCTACGCTTATTTTGTTTGATACAATGCAAAGTCAATCTAGTGGAAAACACATACTTAGCCTACATGGAATAAGGAAATACACTATTTAAAAGATATATCGTGACCTGCGTGTATGTTCTATGAAATTAATTAGGAGGACGGCTGCGACCATTATTTACATTACCAGGATGTTACCATACCAAAACCATACTCTTCACATCCGTTACCCTTCCTCCAAAATTGTTACACTCCTCAAAACCCGTTACACTTCTCAAAACCCGTTACACTTCTCAAAATCGTTACAATATATATATATATATAATATATATATATATATACAGACTTGGCATTTATTATGGAATTTTTTTTTTGTGGGGGTGAACTTACATTTCAAGATGTCTTAGAACCAAAAGTTCATTGGAATTATGTTGAAATTATTCTAGATTTTGTTAATGTGACGTATAAAAGAAACAAAAACCACATTTGACATTTCGAAACAAATAAATTGATCCTTGAAAGTGATGTAAACTGATATCGAACTCAATTCATGGACAGTACTGTGTTAAACTTCTGTACGTTGTCCAGAAGTATCTATTTATTTTGCACATTAGCCAAAAATTTTTTATAACAAAAACAAAAGTTAAATTACGACTGGGATTACGGACAGTAAAATTACAGTTCAGTACTTCGTGTAACCCCCACGAGCATTCAGGAGAGCACGTACACGTTGAGGCATGCTGTTCACGAGATTTGCCAAGGTTTGGACAGGAATCGCTTGCCATGCAGTGACAATAGCCTGCTGCAATTCACGCACAGAGGTTGGCTGCTGGCCCAAGTGGTCGATTTGACATGTTAATTCTGCCCACAAGTTCTCTATCGGATTCATATCCGGGGACATGGCAGGCCACTCCATATGCTCGACACCACGGTCAGCAAAAAAGTGTTGGATCACGCGAGCACGATGAGGCCGTGCATTGTCATCTTGGAAGACAAAGTTTCCTCGAAAGGCTGCACGAGCAAATGGAAGCAATGTTTCTTCCAGAATGGCCCTGTGCTTGAACTGGTTCAGGTTTCCATTCAGAACAACCAGGTCAGTTTTGCCCCTGCATGAAAAGCAGCCCAAACGGTCACCCCACCACCTCCAGCTTGGACTCTTGGCACTATACAATCTTTGTTGTAGGCTTCATGCACTTGTCTGCGCACTCGGACGCGGCCATCTTGACGATAGACCAGAAATCTAGACTCGTCACTGAAGATCACGTGATTCCAGTGTCCTGGCTGCCGTTGACGGTGCTCTCTGGCCCACTGCAATCGGCGCTGGCGGTGTTGTCTGATCAGGCGTGGCTTTCTCAGGGGACGCCTGGCACGATAGCCTGCTTGAACCAGTCATTGGTTGACTAGCCTTCTGGATACAGGCACATTTGTCAGTTGCTGCCACTCAGCCCTAAGCCGATTAGCTGACTTGGTACGGCCATTGTGGACTAACCGGTGCAGCTGGCGATCATCCCTCCTTGTGGTTCTGCGGGGACATCCTGGCCTCGGTATTGGCCAATTCCTTGGGATACCCCTCTGGAGTAGGGATACCCCTCTGAGCATTTTGTTTCAGGATCTTTGACACCTGACCTTGAGTGATGCCATACTGCCGAGCAATAGCACGCTGTTTCATGCCGTATTTTCGTAAAGCCACCACTCCATGACAAACAGCATTGTCGAGTTGACGGACCATCTCCAGAGGAAGCGGCAATAACTTTTGGAGACGTGCAGCAGTTGTTTTCCACTAATACAGAACGCAACAACCCTTGTATACCCGACTGTGAAGCCAATCATCAAATGCACCTGTCCGTACATTTTGCCACGCCACCTGTGATATAATCCTGTTGTTGACCTCTTGCTGCGACAGACAATCAGTGACATGATTCTTTTAACAAATAAATCACCAAAGTGTAAAAGAAACTCACTGGATTGATATACTGAGTTAAGAAAGTAAACCCAAGTCAAGAAAGAAAAAAAATTCCATATTAAATGCCGAGTCTGTATATATATATATATATATATATATATATATATATATATATATATATATATATATATATATATATATATATATATATACGTATATATATATATATATATATATATATATATATATATATATATATATATAATAATAATAATAATAATAATAATAATAATTCATTTATTTTGTATAGCGCTTTTCCAGAAGCCCAAAGGCGCTTTGACAGAGTGGCAAACATAATGCATAACAATACATGAAAACAACAATTGCAAAAAGACAAGAATCAATAGGGAAATATTTAAAGCAAAAGGAGGGAGAAGGAGAAGAGATAGTCAGGGGTTAAATACTGTGGGTTGAATGTTGAATGCAGTGTTGAACAGGTGGGTCTTTAGTGATGTTTTGAATGTGGTGAGTGAGGAGGAGTCTCTGATGGTGTGAGGTAGTGAGTTCCAGAGGGTGGGAGCAGCGATGGAGAAGGCCCTGTCCCCCCAGGATCTGAATTTGGTCCGGATGGAGGGGGTCAGGAGGTTGGTACCAGCAGAGCGGAGGTTGCGGGTGGGAGTGTGTCTGGAGAGGAGGTCAGCCACCACCATCAGAGAGATATATATATATATATATATATATATATATATATATATATATATATATATATATATATATATATATATATATATATATATAAATATATATAAATATATATATATATATATACATACACTCTGATTCTGATGTACTGCCAAAGCAGTTTCTTGGGAAAGGTTATGCCAGGTGGTTTGCCATTCCCTTCCCAGTAGTAGTTAGGGCAAGAATTAATTTGGCCATGGGGCCAGTAATACCTCGCATACGCTTTGTGAAAGACATCATGGCATAGCAAAACAATGGACTAGCCACGACAACGGGACATCTTCACAGGGCATTAACATGGACAATCACACAAAAGTGGCAGTCTACCTAATTAGAGAGGTGTGTATATATGCTAGCACTATGGATAATTACCCAAAAAGGAGAGAGAGGAATGATAATTTGAAAAAGTTTAAATTACACCTTCAATTGGATGGTTCTATAGAACAGCACTTCATCATTTTGTCTGGAAATAAACTTTAATTGAAGGGATTTAAACAAGTTACTTCGTTTTTGCTTACACTGTCATTGTCATTGCTCTGTAACTTGGAAGGTATAATTGCATACAATCATATATATATATATATATATATACATACAGTACATATACGGACACTTTTACGGTTCTTTACATAAATATTCATCGGCATGCAATGGCCATCGGCACATGAAATTTCATCTTTCTACATTACCCGGAATGTACCAAACATTAATATCAGTCAGTCAGTGCATCCGTGATTGGTTAGAATGATGTGTGTATATATATATATATATGTATGTGTATATATATATATATATATATATATATATATATATATATATATATATATATATATATATATATATATATATATGTATATATATGTATATATATATATATATGTATATATATGTATATATATATATATATATATATATATATATATATATATATATATATATATATATATATATATATGTATACTGTATATACACTAGTATACAGGCCGTCACAAATGACGAGTTGGAACAGTTTATTTGACGGTGCAGCCGCGTGAGCTGAAGTCTGAAGCCTGGGTCTAGTGTCAAGTGTGTTTATATCGTCTTTATTTCGTAGACATCCTACAGACGTAAATGAACACTCGGTTTACTCTGTGCACTTTGCACGTCATGTTCAGCGAATTTCACATCCCTACGCTCTGTATTTATTGTGATTTAAAAAAAAACCCGTTTCCGTACACCGACCTTGAGGCTTGGTTTGCAAGCCACCATCTACAATTCCAATGTAAGAGACATAATTCCTCTTCTTTTGTGTCTTCAGAGTCCTCTTGGTCTTTTGGGTCCTCTGGTTCATTTGGGTATTTTGGGTACTCAAGCTCTTTTGCATCCTTGGGATCTTCTGGGTCATTTGGGTCCTCAGGGTTTTCAAGTGTGATATTCTTATCTTAACCTCCTAACCAGGTTAGGTACAACATGCAGTTAAACTCCTAACCAGGCTAGGTACAACAACTCAAGTGTTGGCTTCGAGGTTAGGGTGCTGGCTTGGGATCCTCGGATCCTGAGTTTCAAATCCTGGTCAATCATTGAATTAACGCCAGTGGGGTTGACTCAGCCTGTCATCCTTCGGAGGTTGGCAAATTGAGTACCGGCTTGCTGGGATGAAAGTGCCGATGTGTGCCCCGGCTTAGAATAGGTACACCGTATCCCTGTGTGTCGTAAGAGGTGACTAAAGGGTTGGTGTCAGGAAGGGCATCCAGCCATAAAAACATTGCCTCAAAAAGGGAACCATGATGATTGTCATGGGGCCCGCAAGGCTAAACCCTGCTTTAGCAGGGAAAATGGCCTTAAAAAGGGAATTTATTTTTATATACATATGCATATGCCTAAACCTAAACCACCACTGTTTCATCAGAATCTGTAACCTTTTGAAAAATAATTAATTAAATAATTAATCGATTCATTGATGAATCAATAAATCAAAATACCCTTCACAGCCAAATCACTTGGTCCCTGTCCTGTCCAAATATCAGCTTCCTAGCAAATGGAGTGAAAACTGAGTACTCCCTTTTGGCATGCACCATCGACGGGCCCCCTTTGGCGAATGGCGATGATGTCATGCAGCGCCTGGAGATGAAATCAGAAAGGTACGGTGTACAATGAAATTGAGAAATATATAATTTACATGAGTGTTCAACTCCCTGAGTCAATACTTCGTAGAAGCACCTTTGGCAGTGATTACAGCTTTGAGTCTTCTTGGGTATGTCTGTATCAGCTTTGCACACCTGGATTTGAGGAGTCCCTCCACATTCTTGCTTGCAGATTTGCTCAAGCTCTGTCAAGTTGGATGGGGAGCATCAGTGAATAGCAATCTTCAAGTCTTTCCACAGATTCTCAATGGGATTCAAGTCTGGGCTTTGGCTGGGCCACTCAAGGGCTTTGTCATTGTTGTTCTGAAGCCATTCCAGTGTTGCTTTGGCTGTTTGCTTGGAGTCATTGTCCTGCTGGAACATAAATCTTTGCCGCAGTCTAAGGTCCTTTGTATTCTGAAGCAGGGTCGCCTCAAGGATTTGCCTGTATTTGGCTTCATTCATTGTTCCCAATATCCTTACAAGTCTCCCAATCCCTGCCACTGAAAAGCATCCCCATAGCATGATGCTGCCACCACCCTGCTTCACGGTCAGGATGGTGTTAGATGGGTGATGAGCTGTGGTCGGTTTCTGACAGACATAGCACTTTGCTTTCAGGCCAAATAGTTCAATTTTCATTTCATCAGACCACAAAATATTTTGCCTCATGCTCTCAGTCTTCCACATGCCTTTTTGCAAATCCAGGTGTGCTATCATGTGCCTTTTTTCTCAGGAGTGGCTTTTGTCTGGCCACTCTATTATAAAGCCAAGATTTGCGAAGTGCTGCATAGGCTGTTGGCCTTCCAGCAGGTTCGCCCATCTCATCCAAGGAACTCCCTAGTTCTGTCAGAGTGGTCATTGAGTTATTGGTCACCTCCCCGACCAAGGTCATTCTTACCCAGTTGCTAAGTTTGGTCGGACTGACAGCTCTAGGAAGAGTCTGGGTAGCTCCATATTCTTTCCATTTCCTAATGATGGAGCTTACTTTGCTCTTGGGAACTTTCAACACTCTAGAAATTGTTTTATACCCTTCCCCAGATCTATGCCTCCTCACAATTATATATTGGAGTTCATCGGACAGATCATTGGACTTCATGGTGGAGTTTCTGCTCTGACGTGCACTGTCAACTGTGGGACCTTATATATAAAGGTGTGTTTGTTTCTAATTCATGTCCATTCAATTGAATTAGCTACAGGTGGACTCCAATCAAGTTGGAGAGACATCTTAAGGAAATTGGATCGGATCTGATCAAAGTAAATCAGATGCACGTGAGTTCAATTTGGAGTGCCATGGCAATGGGGATGAATACTTATTGACTCAAGATATTTTAGCTTTTCATTTTTAATTACTTTGTAAAAATTACTAAAAATAACAATTACACTGACATAATGGGGTATTACGTGTATATCGGTGACCAAAAAAAGTCACTTTAATCCATTTTAAATTCAGTCTGTAACACAAAAAAAATGTGAAAAAAGTCAAGGGGTGTGAATACTTTCTGAAGTCACTGTACACAGATAAAGTTTCATACAACACCCCAAGACTCTTGGAGATTCTCGACTTTATACATGGCACAGATTTAGGTTTAATCATGTATCAACGAGTTTGCCTTATTGATTTATGGGTGACAGAAACTCCGAACCAGTCTTTTAGGTTTTCATGATACGTTTATTTAATGACATGTACAGGTGAATTTTAAGTACGTCCTTGTCAGACAATGTACTTTAGCCACTTTTCCATGTACATGTACTACCTTTTATGAACTTATCTGTTTCTTTCATGTCACCTTTTATACCAACATGCTTTGATAATCGTTTTCATTCACCTCCACTTGTAATGAATATCACAATACGATTGTCAAATCTACCAGACTTTCCTGATCCTTATTTGATATATATATATATATATATATATATATATATATATACACACAATTGTCAATACAGCTCGTTTTGTTTTTATCAAGCACTGCATCAAAACTATTGTGAAACAGGCATTGGAATTAAAATAAATACATGGAATTAAAATAGTCAGGTTTTTGTGATGGAAAAGGCGTGTTTACTCAAAACCTTACAATGTGCTGTGCCTTGAGGAGGACTTGGGTGTAAAAGGCAAGTCTGGGCATGCCAAATGTATCACGCCAGAAACTGCACACAGGCCATAGTGCTGCAATGCTTTAGGCTTTAGGGCATTAGGCTGTAATGGCAAACTCTTTTGGAAATGCTTTCCAGACGTCAAATTGAAGGTCAAGCATGTGCAAAGGTGGAAGAGAAGACAAATTTAAATAGTTTGGTGTTCAAGAATTTCTGCTTCCCACACAGCTATGTCCAAGTTCAGAAAGTTGTTTAACATGAAGCAAGGAATGCAGGAAACCAAATGACCACCCTCAAAATCTGATGAGTATTTAATTTTGTTTATTCCTATATTTTCAACGATGGACTCCTCCATGCATAAACAAGAATGTGGTCTTCTAAACAAAAGCTCCCCTATGGACATCCCATTTTCAGAATGATCAAAAGTAAGACCAAAGGTTTCCCATCGTCCATGGAGTCATATGATAACTATCCATCATTCTTGGTCGGGTTGTCGGCGACTACACCAACACCCCTCACTGGCTTGCCAGTGGGGAGGGTGACCGTGACACCCTGCACGACTAATAGTCCAAGTAAAAGATGACATAACCTAACCAAAATTGCAACAGAAAATATTTCAACGGTTATTTATTAATTAAGGTGTCCTTGACAATATATCAAAACACTTAAGAAGTACAAGTCGGGAAAGTGCTGAAATATACCTTTCAAACTTTTTTTTTTTACGTTTTTTAAAATCACTTTTATAATACATATTTCTTTGACCATATTGAAATGGATTTACATATATGAGCTGATGTATGCTTAATTAATGTCAATTTTCATTGTAATTGATCGGCTTGGACTTCAAGAAGTGGTGGAGGTCATGTACGCACCCAATGCAGCAGTACACATGATGACGGGCAAGCTCGCCATTGCCAGAGTATTGCAAGCTCATCTCCGAGTCGACGCAGTACTCAATGCCTCAGTATTCCAGACGTTCTTGAAGTCCCTCTCCCTTAGCACATTCAAGACACAGATGATGTGGAAGCACACGCCCGTGGAATCACCGTGATCACAACACAACATCAGCAGTACACCAAGAGGCTGCAATAGCTCGAACGGGCAAGCCTGACCTGGATGAAGTTCTCTACAAGAGTCTGATGGAGTGGTCTGTTTCTAAAGAGGAGGTATGCAATGCAGACATCCCAACTAGATGCAAGGACATCATGAAAACCAAAATGCAATCCTTGAAATCGTGAAGGACTGCTGCACTCTGTTACAATACATGGATATGGTGGGTATTCTTCGTAAGTGTATCAGAGCAGAACGTATTGGAAATTGGTGACTACATCTTGAAGTGGTCTCGGAAATGCTCCCCTTCCTGGCAGCATTTGGGCATAACCTCGACACAAAATAGGCCCGAGTGTGTGTGCAGCAGATGTCCAAGCTTCAAGTGGAACATCCGCACGTTTACTGACACTTTGACGAAGGCTACCATGCAATCGGAAGTAGTGATCGCATATGGGCTGGCCTGTCCTCAGATCTAATCATAGAGTAGGTGCTGATGAGGAATATGAAAACCAGTGGTGGACGCATGAGAGGGTGAGGACTCGCAGACCAACAATGTCTTACATGGCTGTTTTCAATGCCAGCTTGCTCAGAGGTGAACAATGCTAGAATTAGAATTAGAAGTGAACAAGCGTTAAGCCTAGGTCCCCCGTCGGTGAAGTGATGTGAGTTGACAAAGTGGAAGACGCAGGAAACATGGAAGAGTCGATAATATTTGCGAGTGGGTTGGAGACACACCCACGCACCAGATTAGAAGTTAGTAGTTCGTTTATTTTTCAAGATATTTCGCTCACAAGGTTCAGACGTATATGGCGGCGGCCATCTTGGATTTTGCCGTGGCGACCCAATTTTCAATAGCGTTCTTCCTTATGAGTAGAACAACCCACACACCGTATTAGAAGTTAGTAGTTCATTTATTTTTCAAGATATTCCGCTCACAAGGTTCAACACAAGCAACGCACACACGGACGGAGGGGAAAACCATAGTCCCCCTTTCGCTTTGCGGTGCGACGGGGGACAACAATGCTCCTGCAGAATTAGCAGCAGCTAATAGGGGTGAACTACAACACAGGGGAGCAGAACAAGGACATATGACAGGCTAGACAAGCATGAGACATGAAAGACACGCACACAGTTCTTCGCTACCAGCAGGAGAGAAACTCCATTCAGCACTGATCGAAACTTGCGGAATATTTCTACAGGCATACATGCACACAGCACAGTCAATGTTGACACATCAACAGCCATTGGAACCACCATCCTGACCAATATGAATGGAAAAACTTCTGCCGAGTTCACATTCAAGAGGAATGATCAGGCCGTCACATTACGCACAAAATCTTCAGTGATGATTGATGGTGATAGTGTTCAAGTGGATCCTCAACTACGCTTGCCACAAAAACATCAAATGATCTGTAAGCAGTTTTCCAATTTGAATTGGGCAGGCATCCCCCAGCATTGTTCGATTCCGCACTACTACTCCGAGAACCGCAGAAGCCAGCCCTGGAAGATGCCATCTAGTCTCCCATGGCACGTAACATTCCAGAAATGGCAGGCAAAGTCCAATACGTATTGGATGGTGGGGCACTATCTGCTAATCCTGCTGATTTACCACACCAGCCTCGAGACATGTGACCTGTTTTTCTGACCTGAGCCAAAGAATGACATGAAGAAATAACGTATGTGGAGCGTAAGGACTGTCAGGCAGAAACTAGGCCCTTATCTGTGCACCAACATTCTCTTCCTACATGCTCTTCTCAGATGTGACACTACCTCCCACATATATGGCATAGGAAAGGGAGCTTTCCTCAAGAAATTCAACTGCAGCAGCAACATCTATGAGCAAGCCAAGGTATTTGACACAATCAGCATCAACCCATGATGTTGTAAACACAGGAAGGATGGATGCTCTGTTGTGTCTATATGACTCAAAGCCCACAGAATACCCGAACTCACTGTGATACAAACGTTTTTGCGAGGAGGTTGCCACCAGAACTTGTCATGTACAGCCACAAAATCTGCCACCCAATCAGCAGCAGCAAAATACCACAGTCTACGCATCTACTACCAGATCTAACAGTGGAAGGGAAATGGAAATGAGATTCAGCCAGAAGAGTGGGGATGGATGGAGAGCGACGGAAGACTTGGCACCAGCTCCTGAAGAACTCCTTTGGCTGATGAGATATGACTGCCAGACAGACGATCATGAACTGACAAGATAGACAGACAGCCGGACGGACATTAACTAATTGCTTAATTCCGCTTCTTGCTTTACGTGCATGGGGTAATAAGAATTATTCCCAAATACATTTGTTTAAATACACCTCATCATTGAAATAGTTAGGAAGAGAAACCTGTTTATGATGCAAGCAATCCTGGCTGAAGGTCTTTTTGGATCTATTGAGACTCCTCTTCCTCCTCCCCAACCCTCTTCTCCCCCAAAATCAAATTATTTTCTCATGCACAGGCCATTCATTATATGTCATTGCCATAAATAATACCCTTTGTAAAGATTCCATAGCACAATGACAATCCCTGAATCAAACTGAGGAAATTATGGAATCTAACCACAAAGTGTGGATTATGGCAATTGTAGACCACAGAATGGACAGCAGGCATATGACCCCACCCTTGAAGGTGATTGGAGAGCCATCCAAGTCTGATAGCAGCATGGTAAATTTCATGAAACAAACACAGAATCTAAATTATTTAACACTGCTACGTTATCTGGATTTGAACGCACAACCTCAAGGATGCCAATCCCATGTCATCACCACAGGGTCACCATGGTACCCATACTGGACACAATCAGCTCAGGACAGACATTCTGACAAGGTGCTATATCCTCAGACATTTTATTTCCACCAATGTTATTGCCTCCGCCACTAAAGGTGGATGGAGGTTATATTTTCACCTTTGTCTGTTTGTTTGTAACTCGCGAAGAAGATTCGGAAGTATATTGGTTGGTCTGGTCTGTTATTCTGTCTGTCTGTCTGTCCGTATGTCAATCACCTATAAGTTGCATTTTTACTTCGATCTTCACAAAACTTCACCACCCGGTAGAGTAGTAAGAAACTGGAAGACTATTGTTTTGATGTCAAACGATCAAAAGGTCAAAGGTCACATAAATTATCAATCGGCTATATATCAAAAGGTCAAACGTCAGGGTCACATAAAACAATTAGGTTTGCAGTCAGGAACATTAAATTTAACTAAAGAAGCACACTAACCCTATGACATGACGCTGATTGTTGATGAGCAGGGCAGAGACAATGTCTCAGCGTGTCAGGCTACACTTGTTGCTAACAGGTTGTGCAGCAATTGCTGGGGTGAGACTCAATCTGTGCCTTGCTTCCTAGTCAAGTTAGGGGGTTCAACCTGTGTATATTGTTGCGAATATGGAATTTGGCCTCCATATCCGCTTGTAAATATTCCCCTATTTTCTCCAATACTCCCCAACTTTCCCCGATCCCCCATTCCCTAGTCCCATTGCATGTAAATAACAATCAGTAGAGCCGACCTTCCCCTTATTCCCCCATTAAATGTCGTGCCCAGGTCCACCGCACCACACGTAGACAACTTTCGGACATCTTCCTAGTTATTCTTATTCTATGTCAGCTAAGGCCTCGTCTCCATTAATTATGACTCTTCGTTGCACCAGAATGTGATTATATGGCATCAGTAGTGAGTTTAGGACCTTTCCCATACCTCCTTCCATCTTCTTCCCCAACAATTACAACAACAACAGAGGAGATGGCGGCGGAGCGGGGGAGGATGCGTCCTCACACCGGCTCGATTAGCGCCATAGACCATGCGCTCCACGGGGTTACCACGAAGGGGCTCCTTGTCAGCTCCTCGTCAAGGGCGGAGCCTGGTAAACCCCCCGCACGCACCCAATGAGAAGCAACGTGCCGATTCCACGAGGCGGAGCTAACGAGCCGAGGGCGTGTCACTCCCCGCCGGATATACGCGGCCCCGCGCCGGATGTGACGTCAGATGCGCACCCAGCTTGGAGAAGGAAAGCCACCTGCGAGCGCTGAGTCAGATGCGCCCCCAGCTTGAGCAGACAAGACGCCATCCGAGCGCTGCGACCTCCCCGCATCTCTGGACCGGACCGAGTCGATTCTGACCTTTGAGCCCAGGTGCACCTGGAGCCATCGCTACCCGCCTGTCCTTTCCATCAATCCCCGTGTGAGTCAGCTTTGTCCCGTTTATCTGTCGTCTGTTGGGAATAATATAAGATTGTGTCTAAGTGCTTGTCTTTCTATGCTGTCCCTCTTGTAGTTGTAATCTAACCTTCCGCCTTAATATAACCTCCTCCGGAGGTCTTGAGAACTGAACCCCTGGTGTCGTATTGTGTTATTGTAATCCAGCCGGGTGTCTTCTTTTTCTTATTGAGCCAGCGTGGCGCGGCTTCGTCAACGTTCGAGTACAATCGGGTAATTTGTGCGGACACGACGGCCATTCCGCTCGGCCCACCTTAACATCAAAGTCGTGTCTGTAACAATTGGTGTCGAGGAGTGAGATTCGGACCCGGGACTAAATTAGTTAGGCCCAAATTTTGGGAGGGAAAATCGAGCCGGAGCGCGTACGGCGCTCGACCAAATCGATCCGGAGCGCGGTCCCGCGGTTACTGCGCTCGACGAAATTATAACAGCAAAATTTGGATTGGTGTTACGAAACTCGAATTTTGAAAGTCGCGCTATGGCGGATCAAGACGGCTGGGGTCCGGTAGGGGAGAGTGAAGCAGGGTCGGTCCAGGACCAAATTGAGGGACATGAGGAGAGCGAAGCAGTGAGGGCGGCAGGTTCGCAAAATAGCGCCGTCACGCACGAAGTAGCGGGCGCGCAAAATGGCGCGCTCGCTCACGTGGTTGAAGGGTCCCAAAATAGTGGCGCCGCGGAGGGCGAGCCTGCGGTGGCGGCTGGGGACGCTGGGCAAACCGGGTTTGACCTCAGATTATTCTTGACCCAACTGAATGCAAAAATGGATAGGATGGAGGGCCAAATGAGGGTTGATAGTGGGCGATTAGAGGGCCAAATGAGGGGTACCGGTGAGGGGTTAGACAATAATTTTAAGGGATTAGAAAAGAAATTTGAGGAGTTAGACAACGGGATAAAAGAAGTAAAGAATGGGTTAACGGGGGTAGAAAACAGAATGGCCGCTCAAGAGAATCAGATAGAGGGAGTGAAACATGGGTTAACGGGGGTAGAAAACAGAATGGCTGCCCAGGAGAATCAGATAGAGGGAGTGAAAAATGGGTTAGAGGGGTTAGAAAACAGTATGGAAGGCAAATTGAGGGACATGAGGGACCAAGCGGAAAGGGAAGTTAAACAAATGGAGCAGCAGATAGAGGGGGTCAGAATGGGGGTAGAAACCAAACTGGATGCTCACAGGGAGGAAATGGAGCAGATGAGGGTGGCATCTGGGCAGGAGATGCAAGTGATGGGAGAGGAGATCAGAAGAGGAGTGAGTGAGGAGGTCGGAGGAGTGCGCGAGGAGGTGAGGCACTGTAAGGAGCGCATGGAGAAAGAGGTGAGAAAGGGGACTGTAAAATTGCAAGGTGGCATAGAGGACCTGACGCAGGAGGTGGAGCAGCTGACGGTGGGACAGACGGAGTTAGTGGAGCAGGTTCAAAGGAACACTGCGGTATTAGGAGGTTTAAAAGCGACACAAAACGACATAAAAAACGACTTGATAGCGACAAAGAGGGAATGTCAGATGGTACGTGAGGGACTGACAACGAGGTTGGACGAGGTGATAGAGGTAATGGAGACGAAGGACCGGCAGGTGAGGACGCACATGGAAACGGTCAAGGTAGCCTTGGAGGACGAGCTTGAGGAGACGTACCGGGGAATAAAAGAGGTGAGGCACAAATTAGAAGAAGTGGAAGAAGGGGTGAGCGAAATTAAGAAGCGACGGAGAGGGGATAACAAAGAGATAAAAGAGGAGATAAAAGAATTGGTCCAAAGTCTGTGTTTGGATCGTGATGTGCTCGTTAACCGGATGAGGGATTCGCAGGTGATGGAGGAGAAGCGAAGAGGAAGAGGACCCGGTGTAAGTGGTGACCAATATGGTCGTGCGTATGATGCGCCAGGTGATTTAAGAGGCTTGGGGGTCGAGATAGACCCGGGTGTTCGTGAGAGGCCGTTGGTGAAGTTTGCGACAGGTCTGGTGTGCGAAAATGGAGGTGTGCAAGAAAGTCCGACTCTGGGGTGTGTGAGGAAAAAGTGCGTGCCAAGGAGTGAGTGTGCTGGCGAGAGTGAGTCGGTCGTAGCGCGTGTGCGAGGGAGCACGTGGAAGCGCGGGGTGGTGAGTGTTACAGAGGGTGTGACGGGAGAGTGTGCGCAAGAGTGTGTGACGGACAGGTGCATGGGGAAAGAGTGCGCTGTCAAAGGCAAGGAAGAATGCACGCCTGTGGTGAGTGTTGCAGAGGGTGTGACGGGAGAGTGTGCGCAAGAGTGTGCGCGAGAAAGGTGTGTGACGGACAGGTGCATGAGGAAAGAGTGCGCTGTCAGAAGTAAGGAAGAGTGTCCACCTGTGGTGAGTGTTACAGAGGGTGTAACGGGAGAGTGTGCGCGAGAAAGGTGTGTAACGGACAGGTGCCTGAGGAAAGAGTGCGCTGTCAAGAGTAAGGGTGAGTGCGCTGTCAAGAATGGTGGTGAGAGTAGTGAGAGTGACATGGAGCGTGAGTTAGTTGTGACAGGTGAGCGAGGATGTACACCTGGGATGGAAGGATGCACACCTGGAATGGTGGAGCGTGAGTGGGAATGCACGCTGGAGTTGGTGGTGAGGCACGTGGTTGGGTGTGCGAATGAGGGCACACCTGTGATTGTCACAGAGGAGGTGACCGAGGAGGGGGCGCGAAGAGGTGTATTGGTGAGGTGTGCGAGCAACGAATGTGTGCCAAAGTGTTCGGTGGTCAGGTGTGTGACCAAGGCTGTGAGTGGAATGGGTGTGCCTGGGTGTGTAAGGAAAGGTACGAGGAGCATGAGCACGGCTGGATGTGTGAGCAAGGAACGGGCTTCGGGGTGTAAGCATGCAGGTGAAGCATCGACATTAAACGGGTTCGAGGTTAGAGCGACTTTTAGCCGAAGCAGGCCCTCGGTGCGTGCCAGGCCTAGCTTTGAACGGCCGCGTCCAGGCTCCACTAGGCGGAGCTGGCAGCCCGATAGAAAGGGTCGTCATGGCGACCACTTTTTGGTGAGACGTGCCGGCAGGTCGAGAGCGGGGCATTGGATGGCTCCGTGCCGAGGTGGTGCGTGGGATCTCGGCACGGGTAAGCCCCCGTCCCTGCACCGAGTGCCGGACGCATCCAGCCGCTGGCACAAAACAACCAGCATCCATTGCTTGGCTTTACGAAGCCGGGCTTTGGACAGGGATTGGCGCACCGAGAGGTATTAGTGAGTCGACTGGGTGATGAGGTTAGTGTTTTGGACCCAAAATTAGAGAAAAACAAAATTTGACGATTGGCAAGGGATTGGCAGTAGTGATTGGCAGATGATGGGTAGTGATTGGCAAATTTTTAATTTGTTGAAATTTGATGTGCAAAATTGGTAGTGAGAGACCCCCGATGTGGTGGGATGGCATCCCTGCCACCCTTCCCCTGAGTGGGGGGCAAAGGAGCAATAGCTTATGGGGTGTATGGCAGTGAAAACTAGCCCGGGAGGGTTAGGATATTGTGTGTAGGGATCTAGAAGATGACAGTAGGTAACGTTAAGGTTAGTTAGTGACTGATACCTGTAGTGGGGACGCAGGTAGTTTAGTGTGGTTGATAATGACGAGGGAGCGCAATAGTTAAAGGGACGACTGGGAAGCGCAAGTTTCAGAAGGGAGTAGTTAGCTGAGATGATGCTGTGTGTGTGAGGATTGAACAGGTGTGATTGCACAGGTGTGCAACTGGACAGGTGTGTGGAGCAGTGTATGAGTAGTGAGTGTTGTGGATCAGCGCGAATGCGCTTGGGGAGAGAAGGGTGCAGGCGGCACCAGGTGTGAGAGCACAGGTGTGCAAGTACAGGTGTGTGGAGAGAGTTGGAGTAAGTGGTACGGAGTGGTGTGCATGGTGCGAAGGTGTGGATGGGGGAAGAGTGGACCCCCATCACGGATACCCGGGGCGGGTAGTGTAAGTGTTAGGTAGAGGGTGCAGGTAAATTGTGGTTGGATATTGGCATCTGTGGTGCGGTTGCAGAATGGTGTTGTGAATGGGTGCATTAGTGTTGTGGAAATGGCTGGGCGTGTAGCCTGTTAGTGTGTGTAGTTGGTTGAGCACTCCACCACTGTGAGGATGTCGGCCAGGTGAGGCCGCAGGTGGGCTCTGGGAGCCGGTAGAGTTGTGGATGGGGCCCGAGGATCCGGAGGACGGACCCGGGTAGCCCAGTGCCAGAGAGGGCACCGAGTGGGGAGAGTGCCAGAGGGCCTTCCCCAGGTAGTTAGGTTAGGGCAAGGAGCAGGTAAGCTCGGAGGCAACTGCAGTGGTGGAGGTGTGCAGGTGGGTAGACCCGCTGGGAGAGGTACACGCCACAGCCCAGAAATTGTGCGAGGGCACCGGGAGATGAATCGGGGGAGTGAGACCCCAAATTGAAGAGCACCACAGTTTGGCCAATGGGAATTGGTTTTTAGAACCCATAGTGTAAGAGGGCCAATGGTTTGGCCGGAGAAAGCCCCCGGGTAGTGTAAAGTTGTTAAAGTCATTTAGGAGATAGTTAGGATTGATGAACCTGTCGCACCATACGCAGCCACTTACCTGTGGTGATGATGATGACTCCACACCTGTGTTTTCTTTGTTTGTGTTGCAGAAATGAGAATTGCTGTTGGATTTGTGAGACGCATCACGACGTGGATGAGACATTGGGGTGATTCCATCTCTCCCTCCCTAGGAGGGACTGATGATGAATTGGTAATGGCAAATTATGATGTTGAGTTGGAGATGGCAAATTTTGATGAGAGTTGAAAATGGCAAATTTGATTGGTTAGGAGGGAGAGAAGACGAATTTGGTTTATGGGAGGAACGGGGAAGACAGTAGGGATGTTTGTTGATTTGTAAAGTAGATGTTTATGGGTAGTGTTGTGTTGTGTGGATACAGTAAGGGGTAAGGGAGGGGCCATGTAGGTTACCTGGTGGGGGGGGGGGGGCGTACGATAGGAACGTACCTGTCTCACCTGGTTCCCATGTGCCCCCAGTGTGCATCACCTTACATTGCGTGCACTTTTGCGCCCTTACCACCTTACTCACTTGTCTGCTTCTTTTGTCTCCCACCTCCGAGGATCTGGCTTTGGGGTGGAGAGAGAGGAGAGAGAGGTGCTGGCTGCGCAGTTGTGGGCCTGCACTTTCGCTGTTTGCTGCCGGGATCGATACACCATATGGACCGCAATGTTTGTGGCCACCCACAATGGACCGCAGTTCGTTTGCGGCCAAGCACCACCCGGGGATGGACCTATGGGTCAACGTGGCACCTATGCCATACAGGTGAACCACTAATAGTTAACACCACCAAGTGCACCACAAGAAGAGCAAGAGACACCTGCAGGGTTAGGGGTTGTCGAATTTATTTTTATTCCAATGAACAATGGTGACTGCACCGATTGGTGGTGGGGTGGTGCTGTTGATGCTCGGGAAGGGTGCTCTGCACGTTATTAAAGGCCGTCGGCCACAGAGCACTCGTGGGTTGGTGTATCGATGTTGGCAAGCGCGCTCTCTCTATGCATAACATCTGCATGTGTTCCTCCAAAAACAGGTCCTGGATCGTAGTGTAAATAGCAGCGTAGTCTTGTAAATAATGCTCCCTACCGGCTGTATGTTTAGTTTGAGAATTCTTTCCGGATTCGGTTATCCTGTGGGTGTGTTTCTGTGAGGAGAAGGGTGCAACGTCGCAGGGGGACATATTTACTCATTTGTGAATATCTGTAAAACTGTCGCACTCAGGGTAGAGTTAATAGTAGAGGGAACTACATTGCGTGCCACACTAAAGTAGGTAAAAATTTATCGGGTCGGGACGCCCCGAGGGTAGAGAAGGGTGCAATGTTGCGAATATGGAATTTGGCCTCCATATCCGCTTGTAAATATTCCCCTATTTTCTCCAATACTCCCCAACTTTCCCCGATCCCCCATTCCCTAGTCCCATTGCATGTAAATAACAATCAGTAGAGCCGACCTTCCCCTTATTCCCCCATTAAATGTCGTGCCCAGGTCCACCGCACCACACGTAGACAACTTTCGGACATCTTCCTAGTTATTCTTATTCTATGTCAGCTAAGGCCTCGTCTCCATTAATTATGACTCTTCGTTGCACCAGAATGTGATTATATGGCATCAGTAGTGAGTTTAGGACCTTTCCCATACCTCCTTCCATCTTCTTCCCCAACAATTACAACAACAACAGAGGAGATGGCGGCGGAGCGGGGGAGGATGCGTCCTCACACCGGCTCGATTAGCGCCATAGACCATGCGCTCCACGGGGTTACCACGAAGGGGCTCCTTGTCAGCTCCTCGTCAAGGGCGGAGCCTGGTAAACCCCCCGCACGCACCCAATGAGAAGCAACGTGCCGATTCCACGAGGCGGAGCTAACGAGCCGAGGGCGTGTCACTCCCCGCCGGATATACGCGGCCCCGCGCCGGATGTGACGTCAGATGCGCACCCAGCTTGGAGAAGGAAAGCCACCTGCGAGCGCTGAGTCAGATGCGCCCCCAGCTTGAGCAGACAAGACGCCATCCGAGCGCTGCGACCTCCCCGCATCTCTGGACCGGACCGAGTCGATTCTGACCTTTGAGCCCAGGTGCACCTGGAGCCATCGCTACCCGCCTGTCCTTTCCATCAATCCCCGTGTGAGTCAGCTTTGTCCCGTTTATCTGTCGTCTGTTGGGAATAATATAAGATTGTGTCTAAGTGCTTGTCTTTCTATGCTGTCCCTCTTGTAGTTGTAATCTAACCTTCCGCCTTAATATAACCTCCTCCGGAGGTCTTGAGAACTGAACCCCTGGTGTCGTATTGTGTTATTGTAATCCAGCCGGGTGTCTTCTTTTTCTTATTGAGCCAGCGTGGCGCGGCTTCGTCAACGTTCGAGTACAATCGGGTAATTTGTGCGGACACGACGGCCATTCCGCTCGGCCCACCTTAACATCAAAGTCGTGTCTGTAACAATATTAACGGCTTAGATTGGTCACAAATAAACAATTTGCAGTATGTTGTCCTGATGAGGGAAAAATAAGCCCTCGTCAGAATGGCATGGTGTTGAAGTCATGGGGACTCACTCCTATGGAGGAGGGGTCCAATTGTATGACCATGCATTCTGGCCCTTCGGGGTCAGGATGCATGTGTTTTGATTGACCATGTGCTTCAGCCTTTGTGTTGAGGTGCATGTGTATGCCAATGGGACAGTCTTGATAGACGGTGTGCATTGGCCGTGGGGTCAAGGTGCACGTCCAAGGCTGTTTAAATGTTTGATTTTTAACCTTTTTTATGATAAAAAAAAAGGCAGGTCCCATAAGGCCCATAACGAGGGCGAAATCTAGATCGACATCTCTGCCTTTGTCTATTTGTGACCATAGACCTTTAATCTCAGTCTGCAAAGACATGAGTACCACACGGATGCCTCCTAGTTTGGAGGTGATGTGTTGGTATAATTTATGCACATGACGTCCACGTCATGTCATAGGGTTAGTGTGCTTCCTTCGTTAAATTTAATATTCCTGACTGCAAACCTCCTAATTGTTGATGAGCAGGGTAGAGACAATGTGTCAGCGTGGCAGGCTACACTCGTTGCTAACAGGTTGTGCAGCAATTGCTGGGATGAGACTCAATCTGTGCCTTGCTTCCTAGTCAAGTTAGGGGTTTCAACCTGTATGTATATATATATTACATGGTGGTGAGGTGTAATCGTCCCAAACTTCCAGTCTGCACCTACCCCTCCTGTATGTATGTGCTGAGGGGTTCCTTTTTTGAATTTCTTTTTCCAACCTAAACTGCTTATAAAAATGTAATATCACAAACACTTCAAATAAATTTGTGCAAAATAATTGTTTGTATTATGATTGGTGTAAATCATGACAACACAGCAACTCAGGACAGTATCCTGAGTATATACAGTATATTCAGTCATTATCTTCAGCTAAAATAAGCCCGTTCTTCTGCAACGACGCATGGTGAGGCGAGCATAGCGAGCCGAGCCAAGCTAGTATATATACATATATATACAGTCACATGAAAAAGTAAGTACACCCCATGTAAAGTTTTGACTTTTTCAACATATTTCAACATACAGCTATTTGGTCTTCATTTCAACAATATTGATAGATAAAGGTGATATAATATAACAAATATCATGAAACATTTACATTTTGTAGTCCATTGTATAATTTAAATAAACATAAATGCAAATTTCACATGTGGAAAAAGTAAGTACACCCTTGGCTCTAATAGGTGGTATTGCCCCCTTTGGCAGAAACAACCTCAAGTAGGCATTTCTTATAACTGTCTCCCAGTCTCTGACATCGACTGGGAGAAATTTTTGCCCACTCCTCCATGCAGAATTATTTCAGCTGTGCAATGTTTGAGGGGTTTCTTGCATGCACAGCTCGTTTCAAATCCCACCACAACATCTCGATGGGATTTAGATCCGGGTTTTGACTTGGCCATTCCAGAACCCTCCATTTCTTTCTTTTCAGCCATTCCTTGCGATGAATCGCAAGGAGACTTTGAATCGCCAGGAGCCTTTCAGCCTTGGAAACTCCTGCGATGAAGTTAACTCCGAGGGAATTTCACTCACTCACCGCAGGCAGGTTGGTGGTCTTTCTGTCTTCTATCGACTCCTCTCCATCCTTGCTCCCCCAGCTCTCTCTGTGCTCTGTCCCCCCAATATTCCTTCAGGTCGCACAAGATCTGCCTGCAACCCTCTTATGGTTAAACTGCCAAAATCTAGGCTCTCTGCTCACCTTCACTCTTTCATTCCCCTTTTCTCCCGCCTCTGGAACAAACTCCCCCACTCCCTTCAATCCCACTCCTCCCTCCAGGTCTTTAAAACAGCTGTTCGACACCATCTCTTATCTTCCCTCATCCAAAACCTTGATCTTTTCTACCCCAGCTAATTCACCACAGATACTTTATTATTATTATTTTTTTTTTTGAAATTCCAAATTCTTTCCTGGAAGTCCTTGCAGTGTTCATATGTTTTATACCTCTCCCACCTCCCCCAAAGCCCTCCCCCTCCCACATTTCTCCCGTTGTCCCTGCTCTCAAATGTGTTTGTGTCCTTCCCCCTCTCTCCCCAGCTTGTTTGCCGCTCCCCTTATTTTTTGTGTTTTGTGTGTCGGTTTGACTTATTGTGTGATTAATGTTAGCTCTTTCACGAGCCTCGATCTTGTATACAAAAAAAAAAGAAGAAGCCATTCCTTGGTGGATTTAATGGTATGTTTAGGGTCATTGTCATGTTGCAACGTCCACCTTCGGTTGAGCTTCAACTTTCTGACAGATGGCCTCACATTATCCTCAAGCACCCTCTGGTACAATGAAGAATTCATCGTGGATTATATGATGGTGAGCTGCCCAGGCCCTGATGCAGCAAAGCTGCCCCAAACCATAATATTTCCACCACCATGCCTTACAGTTGGTATCAGGTTCTTGTGGTCAAATGCTGTCTTTGGTTTTCGCCAAACATGTCTTCTGGTACTGTGGCCAAATAGCTCTACATTTGACTCATCTGTCCAGAGCACATTGCTCCTGAAGTGCTGGTCTTCGCCTAGGTGTTCATTGGCAAACTTTAGTCTTGCCCTGATGTTCTTTCTGGACAGCAAAGGTTTCCTCCTGGCACACCTTCCATGTAGATCAAATTTGTGCAGCATCTTTCTAATGGTAGACTCGTGCACTTTGACATCAACAGTGGCAAGAGCTACCTGTAGGTCCCGTGATGACATTCTGGGGTTCTTCGAGACTTCTTTCAGCATCTTGTGGTCTGCTCTCGGGCTGACCTTGCTGGGGCGACCTGGCCTGAACAAGTTGGCAATTGTTTGGAATCTTCTCCACTTGTAGATGATCTTCCGGTCAGTCGAATGATTGATTTCAAATTTTTTGGAGATGTTTTTAAATCCCTTCCCAGACTCATAGGCAGCTATAACCTTATTTCTGAAGGCCTCAGAGAGCTCTTTTGATCTCGGCATGGTGACGCCACACACTTGAACAACAAAGAGCAAACCAAACTAAATGTCTGAGATTTAAATAAGACAGGTTCCTCCAAGATCCTCTCCAACGATGTTCTAATCATTTGCACCTGAGCTGGTGCACCTGATTCTAATTTTGGGTATTTGAAGTAGTGATAAATGTAGGGGTGTACTTACTTTTTCCACATGCGAAATTTGCATTTATGTTTATTTAAATTATACAATGGACTACAAAATGTAAATGTTTCATGATATTTGTTATGTTATATCACCTTTATCTATCAATATTGTTGAAATGAAGATCAAATAGCTGTATGTTGAAATATGTTGAAAAAGTCAAAACTTTACATGGGCTGTACTTACTTTTTCACGTGACTGTATGTGTGTATATATATATATATATATATATATATATATATATATATATATATAGTTATGGTTTTGAGAGTGTACATATAACATCATTAAAGGTTAAAGGTTTGCCCCCTAGTTAGTCCACAAGCAACACGTAGGCCCCTTAGAACATTAGTTATGTCATAGTATGTGTGAGGATAAGGCCATTTCCACTAGTGATACCTGCGTTGTGTAAAGAAATAATAAGCTTAGGTCCCGTTCATTTTGCCTCCACCCTCCAAATCAACCTCGTTGGGCAGCATCCATCCCGCGCCCCATTTTGGCTATTGCAACTCGCATTAGGATGCTCACTAGTCAAGGGACACGAGGTAGGCCTGAGAGAGGGTGGGGCCGGCGTTGAGGTTGGGGAGCGGCAGCGGGAGACGGTAAGAGCCACCAGCCAAAAAGGGCTCTAAGGGCATGGCGTGAGGGGCGTGGTAAGGGCGTGCCTATATAAGCGCACGCACAAAGCCCTTGAGAGGACTTGCAGAGGATACGCGCGCTGTAAAGAACTTGCACGATTCGCGCATGTGAGAGGACCTGCAAGGACTCGCTGGGGGAAGGCTGGCTTTGTAGGAGGACTTGTTGGGAGAGCGCACTGTACAGAGGACTTGTTGGGAGAGCGCATTGTATAAGGACTTATTGAAGGACTCGTGCGAAATGACTCGCGTGCACACGGCAGTGGCGACAGGACTTCTGCGGGAGCGGCGCTTTGCTATTGAGCTTGCATTGGGAGCGCTATTGAACTTGTATTAGGAGCGCTATTGAACTTGTATTGGGAGCGCATATAGCGCCGGTTCATCTATTACATACGCGACCGTGGTCGCAAGTAACCGCCCAGCCAGCCTTACCTTTCGCCCCGCATTTAATTCCATGTGCACCAACGACCCGCGGGGAGCTTCTGCCATCCTGACCATCTTCTTCGCGGTGCGAGTCGGGGACCGGAGCGAACTGCCTGGACGCCATCATCCCTGGACCATCAACCTGACCATCTGAAATCCCCGTGTGAGTGTCTGAGTGTGAAACGGGCCCGTGTCCTGGGATAAGTTAAGACTGTATAAGGCTGCACTGTGTGTTGTTCTTCTTCTTTATTGTACAAAGTGTAAATAAATTCTGTTCTTCCTGTCTTTCCTAATTCGACCGTATCAGTGATTTCCTCCATTGGGTAAGTGTGGCACGATTAGGAACCGCTCAGATCGGGTTTAGTCCTTGTTAACGGCTCGGACCACGGTTCGCTATCGCTCGGCGTTTCCACCTATAACCGTGATTCGAGCGGGGCTTATTTCCTTGCTTCCTGTGCAGCGTTGGTAATTAGGTATTAGTGATCAGTGCTATGACCCTACTCAATGCTGTCCGGAAGTGACGTCATAGCCCCGGATCCCGTCGGCTAGTAAAAGCGCTGAGATCCGCAACAATATATATATATTTACATGGGCTGTACTTACTACTGTAACACTACTGTACATTTAACTATACTGTAATATAGTATATAACTATACTGCATATAATACTGTATACACACTATATATACAGTATTATATGTATACTATATATACTATATAATATATACTGTATATACTATATATACTGTATATATACAGTATACTATATAAAACTGAAAAACATGGGTGGATGGTGAACCCTCATCGAGGTGAAGTCTTGGTTGACACATGTGAGCGTGCCTATTAATAACATACTAACGGGAGTTGGAACATGAGTATGTTTATTAATTACTTATTATTGGGCCTTGAATGCGTCTATTAATTACGTTTATTAATTATGGACTATTGGAACATATTTTTTAGACATGTAGACATTGAGAGCCCTTACATCTTTAAGTACCCTTTAGACCTCTTATACCCACCCTTTGGACCTTTTAAGATACTTTTTACCCTTCTTACCCTTTAAACATTTACACCCTTTAGACCCCTTAGACTCCTCATAACCCTAAGACCCTTCAGACTGTTTAGATATCTACCCCCTCTTCCCCCCAGTGGAACCCAAGACTTCCAAGAACCCTTATACAATTTAGACCCTTTATAATCCCAAGACCCAGAAGACCCCAAAGACACTTTAGATCCTGTATCCTGTAAGACCCTTTAAGACCCCTAAGTCCCTACATCCTTGTAAGTCCTATATACCCCATTATAACCTTTAGTCCCCTTTGAACCTATACACCCCATTAAACCTTCTGTCTGAGGGTCTTCTGAAATAACACTTGAGGGTCACCAGTCATAATCAAAAGTCCCTCCAATCCATTGGTACACCACCACAGTACCAAGCTAAGAGGGCAGAAAATAGAATCGATTAATTAAAATATATATATATATTTCAGGTTCTGCTCATCTTGGTTGGTGGCATAGGGAAAAGTCCCACGTGGCAAAGAGAAAACGGTGTCAATGACAACAATTTAATTCCATTATAATCAAATGGGATTTTTTTGTGATTTTATAATTGCCAAACCTAATAATTTTTTTAGGATATCAGGTTGAAACATACACAGCTTATTTGTACGCATGTATGTGTATAAAATCTGGTGAAAATGATCAATGATAAGGTCAAGGTCAAGGTAAAGTGAAGGAGATAAGGTAAGAAGTTAATGCCATCCAAAACATGTTAAAGAGTTAAAGACATGGTAAGTTAAAGTTTAAGTTAAAGTAAAAGTAAGTTAAAGTAAGTTAAAGTTTCAAAGTTTAACATGTTAAGTTAAAGAAGTTAATGCCATCCAAAACATGTAAAACACTTATTCGGCAGAAATTAGAAAATGTATCAACCAAGTTTGCTATGCACACCATTCCATCATGTAAAACACTTGATAGGTGACATTTTCCAAATTACCAAATTTCAGTTTCCATGGCAACTATTGTTTATTTGGATTTCTCAAGTATCATGCATGACATCTTTCTTGTTACTTGCAAAATCGAAGATTTTTTCAAGTATATCGGTTGGTCTTGTGCGTTATTCTGTCTGTTTGTCTGTTTGTTACTTGGCAAAAAAAAATTTTTTGACAAGTATATTGTTCACTCCAGTTTGTGTGTGTGTGTTTGTTTGTTTGCGTGTCCGCTCACTTATACTTGCCTACACGTCACAATTTTAAACCAATCTTCACGAAACTTCACCGAATATTAGAGTTCGTGGTCCGGCAAAATCCTATATATATATTCGAGGTCAAAAGGTCAAAGGTCAACTCAAGGTCAAACTTCCAAAATCATCAATTTTCATCCGAATCACTTGAAAATAGAACAGCATTTGCATATCGCTTCACTGAATTGAGAAACCAACTATTTTTGAGGTCAAATGGTCAACTCAAGGTCAAACTTCCAAAATCATCAATTTTCATCTGAAAAATCATAAATTTTCATCCAATTGACTTGAAAATTTAACAGCATTTGCATAGTGCCTCACTGAATTGCGAAACCAAATATTTTTGAGGTCAAAAGGTCAAAGGTCAACTCCAGGTCAAACTTCTAAAATCATGAATTTTCATCTAAAAATAATCACTTTTCATCCTAATGACCCGAGCTTTAATCAAGATCATTAATTTTGATCTTGATGAAATGGACAATTTTCTGGACCAATTGCAACATTTTTTCGGGTTGGGGGGGGGGGGGGGGGAGGTGGATTTTGCAAGTATCGTGCTCTGCATGACATCTTCTTGTTTGTTTGTCTGTGATATGGTTATCTAAAAAAAGGTGAGGATGGTTTTGGACGAAATTTGGTGGACAGGTTGGATGTGTGACAAAGACGAATTGCTTCGAGTTTGGTGAAGATCTGGATCTAAGAGTTTTATATTTTTAGTGATTCTTCACCATTGAGATATATAGGACCAAAAACCATACATAGCATGACATTCAAAAGTTTGTGGATGGATTAATGATTATGACAAAACTTGGTGGATTGAGTTGAGTAGATGACAAGAACAAGCAGATTCGAATTTTGGTTCAGGTCACGATGCAGATCCGGCCTATCAGTGGGATATGAAACAAACTGTTTGCCTGGCGGAGATATGCGCTCCACCGAGTACCGTTCGTTTTTCTTGGTATTGGGGAAGCAGCCATCTACATAATCATGATGACATATATCATACTCTCCACAGAACATTGGTTCTGTCAAAGCAGTTACTTTACAAGGGTTACACTGGGTGGTTTGCCATTGCCTTTCCAGCAGTCATTGAAGGCAAACATATGTATGTTTTTAATGGTGCCAGCAATAGTTCACCCACTATTCATGAAGGACACTTTGGGATCATTTTAAAGACATCACCCATTTTAATGTCCTGGACGGCACACACATTGATGAACCACCTTGCATGTCAAACACCAGAATGACAACCTATAAGCTGGGTTGAGATTCAAAACCAGGCTAGACTGCTCACATATGTATACATGGCAGAATTTTGACCTTCTGCTTACATATTTTATCCGCTCTCCACCGCCCATATTTTTGGAATGTTGCCTTTTTTAAGTCTGCCTCCATTACAAACATAGCAAACATGTCACCGGCCTTCTTTGGAGAGGGCGATACTTTAATTTCGTTCCAGAAATCTGCTCTATCCGACAATCATAAATGGCATTTTGCCTCTGCTACTTTACTATAACTGGAGATATCACATGCCAGTTCCAGTGACGTCGTGTTGCCTTTGGTAAATAAATTTTGATCTTTTTTTCTCCAGGGAACATTTCCCAGGGGACAATCCAGGCGACTTTCTGACTCAAGTATTGACTTTCAAAGTTTCAAAGTCTGTCTCAGATGAGTCACACTTTTAATCGTTCTTTCTTTTTAAAAATAAAGCCTTCACCCAATAGTCAAAAATGAAGCAGCCACAGCCCGTTATCTCAGACAAAAATGATTTTTTAAAAATAATATTTATTATAATATTATAGTATTTATTATATATGCTGCATGTGTGAGAAGTGTACTATGATTTATGGGAGCGAGACATGGGTAATGAACGTAGAGCAGCAACGAAGGTTGGAAAGGGTGGAAATGCGAATGGTTCGGCGGATGTGCGGAGTATCGTTGAGAGAGAGGAGGACAAATGATGAATTGCGAAAGATGATGGGAATAGAGCCTGTGATTGATGCTGTGAAGAGGAACAGGTTGAGATGGTTTGGTCATGTGTTGAGGAAGGATGAAAGTGACTGGTTGAGAAGAGTGATGGAAATGAATGTAGAAGGAAGTAGAGGACGGGGAAGACCGAGAAAGACTTGGCCAAAGATGGTGGAAGAAGAAATGCGGGCAAGGGGGTTAACAAGGAGAGATGCAGAAAATAGGGCAAAATGGAGAAGATTGTCATGGGGACCGCAAGGCTAACCCCCGCTCTAGTAGGGAAAATGGCCTTTAAAATGCATGTTGTTGTTGTTGTTGTATAGTAAAAAGTCAATAAATGCATTAACATAACCCAGACAAATGATGATAGGCAGCGACACTCATTAAATGTCCACATATTTAAGTAGCTGGCAACTTTCACGAGGAGATTAAATTTGAGTTAAACTGAAGACTCGATTCTGTATACAAACAAAAAAAAGGAAAAAAAAAAAGGAAGGTTTCCCACCAACTTTTAATTACACCGTCTGTCTAAATTCAGCAAAGGGCCAATGGGATAGATAGTCTGACTCTATCAGTGCACACGCCAAAACTACTCAACCCATATTAGGCCTACCAGCACCGTCGTGATATTATGGATCAATTTGGCTCGAAAGTCCCCCGAACCCCCCCCCCCCCCCGCCCCCCCCCCTCCACCAACCACGAAAATGCAATGCCAATAATTAAAATATGGAATGTTTTAAAATCCAACTTTCCCAAACGGCATTCCAACCATTTTATCTACACAGCAAGGAAAAGTCCAAACACAATCATTAAAATTCTGGATCTGTTTACATTCGCCGTTGTTCTATTAGGTAAATGAGGTAAACAGCATTTACTCAAAAAATGTAACCCTCATCTTCTTGCTGCAAACTGATCCGAAGCCAAACCATATCTTTCATCCAAACCGTAAACTCAACACGACATCCTTGCATTCCTCGACATGTTTCGACATGATTTTGTTTTATTTGTGGGCATTTCTGCAATATTTTGATTTGTTTTAAGGCCATTTGAGTTTACACAACATGGCAAGCATGCAATAAAACGAGTTATATGATCTCCATAGCACAATGACTTTCATTACCTGTGACACTGGGCATGACCTCATGTTATAAATGATAAAACCTGTTTCATCTTAATTTAGAATACCAAACGTATGGAGAAATAATTTTAAAATGCTAATATGCTAAAATAAAGAAAAACTATAATGTCACTCGGAAGATAGAGAGCAAACCTCCGCCAGACAAAACAGTTTACATTGTGTATCTCACTGATACGCCGGATCTGGATTCGGACCTGAACCAAAATCGAATCGGCTTGTCCTTGTCACTTACCCAACTCATCCACCAAGTTTTGTCATAAGTCGCCCACAACTTTTTGAAATATCATGTTATTTATCGTTTTGGCCTTATCACAATGGTGAAGAATCACTCAATAATTTTAAAAACTCTCGTATCCGGATCCGGAGTCGGATCTTCACCAACATCGAATCGATTCGTCCTTTTCACACACCCAATTTGTACAAAGTTTCATCTGAATCCGTCCACAATCTTTTGAGAGATCGTGATATATATTGTTTTTAGGTCTCAGGGGCGGATCCAGGAATTTCAAGACGGGGACGGGGGGGGGGTGCATTAAACGACAGCGCTGGGGGGTGGGGGGTACAAAGGGGGGGGGGGGGTCTGGGGGTCCTCCCCCAGGAAATTTAAAAAAATCGATCGTCAGAAACGGTATTTCGTGCGTTCTTGGAAGTTTCTGCAGTTCCTTGTGTTCTTCCCTGGTCCAACAGTTCGGCAGATTCGCACCGCCTGCACCCTCATCCTGGATCGAAGGGGGGGGGGGTGCACATCCCCTGCACCCCCCCCCCTGGATCCGCCCCTGCGGTCTATCTCTCAATGGTAAAGAATCGCTTAAAGAATTCTCTGATCTGGATCCGGATTCGGATTTTCACCAACATTGAATGAGTTCTTCCTTGTCACACACCCAACCTGCGCACCAAGTTTTGTCCGAATCCGTCCACAACTTTTTGAGATATCCTGTTCACAGAGATATAGATAGACAAACGTAACCTCCATCCACCTTCGGTGGCAGAGTTAATAATAAAAACACTGAAAATAATTTGCAATTTAAAAAATAACTTCTGTAGACCACTGCTAAAAGGGTAGTGGGTAACACATTGGCATTCGTACGAAGGATTGAAATGTGAACCAATTGTGTGACTGGAATGCCAGAATACAACAATTGGTGGAAACCAGGCATGTCTGCTTATTTTAAGAAAGGTTTCATGAAGGGATAAAAAAAAAACAGATTACATTCTGCTGCCATCTACATATCAGATTACTTATGCACTAATGGAGGAATGTTGACCCCCATGCTCATTCTCAGCCCTTCCTCACTGTGCTCCATACATTCCTCTTGCCTCCTATCTCCTTCCGTTTCACTGGATCTTTTCTCTCTTGCGCTCCTAAACTGTCCAAAATTTCGTTTTTCACCCCATTCTCCTTCCTCAATTGTTTTGACTCAATTATATTTATTGCAAGTTTAAATCCCTTCCTTGCAAATGCAAAATGTAAATAAACTTCTCGTGCAAATAATCATAATGCAACAATAAAAATATACGTGCGGTATCACGTAAACCTTAAAGGAAGAGTGAAAATGAGCCCGCAATCATTCTGTACCTACATGTTTGAAAGTAATGAATTGATCATTAAGCCACCTGTACTATGTGGCCAATTTTGCTTGGTGTCTTGTACAACACAGGTTTACCTATAATGTACAACCTTCTTTCTGGGATAAAATTACAGTAATCGCTTATCAACATTAGCAGTAACTTTACATTATAAAAATTCAAGCTCGCCCATGGCTTGAAACCCATATGTAGCTACTACTACTACTACTACTACTACTACTACTACTACTACTACTACTACTACAACTACTACTACTAGTACTACTTCTTTTAATGGCCCAATTATTCTCACCCCTTTGTGGAGTCTGTCTCTAAGCTATCCTGTCATTCCTAAATGGATAATAAATCCACCAGTTATGAATTATATGAACATCTTTTGTAAGAAGCAAAGAAGAATGTTTTAATAGCAAATAACTTCTGCCAATTGCAAAATATTACCAAATGGAATGATTATGAATTTTCACGACAGCACAAGAAAAAGGAAAAAAAAACGTGTAACTCCATACGAGTCATTGATATGTTCGGATTATTCTTAATTTTACCCACGCCCAATTTTCACACAATCCAACCAATGTGCCACACAATGGTCTAAAGCTCATACTTGGCAGTGGTTATGTGTGGTGCCCTATCATTACAGGAAAAGTGAAAGGCCAGGAATCTCTTAGCTCACTCCAGTCAAAGAGTCAAAATTTGGCAAGGTGCTTCTGTCACACCTGCTAACCATGAATCAATTATGTTCCGTCCATCCAGAGTCTGCAAGGAACCCCTCCTCATTGGTCAAGATAATGTGGGTCGAGGCATCGCCAGTAATTTCCTTCCGGTTACTCTTCTCCCTATTAGCTGAAATTGAGACACGGAACTGGTTACCATGAAAATATTTACTTAATCTGATCAAATGTCTGTGAAACATTTTAAAACTATGACATCAGTGCAATGCCGTTTTAAATAAAGCTTCAAGAAAAGCAATCAACAACAAATATGGTCACTGTTCTAAAGAAAGGTAAATTCATAGGATAACTAGAATGTCACTCGGAAGAGCGCATAGGCCTACCTCCGCGAGGCTGAACAGTTTACGTTTTCTACATCTGGACCATAAGTCCTTGTCACACAATCACATTTCTAAAATGCCTGTTCTTCTCACCTCCACAAATCATTCACCAAGTTTTGTCATAACTTGTCCACAACGTTTTGAGATACCATGTTATATATCGTTTTTGGCCTCATCTCTCAATGGTGAAGAATCACTTAAAAAAAAAAAAGTTCTCGCATCCAGATCCAGATCCGGAATTTTAACCAAAATCGAATGTACGAGTATTTGCCCTTGTCACACATCCGATTTGAATTTGACTAACTGGCTGGCATCAGGCCTGACGTTTGAATGAAGGATCGTCGGAATTTGGAGTGTATGGAGAGTTGGTCCTGATTGATTGGCAGGTCCTGAACTTCTTCCAGTGGCTGATCAAGTAAGTAAGTTAGTATGTGCACTAACGATATTACGGCATTGGCAAGGTGAGAATGCTGGACGTTTCTGGATTGAATCTGATCTGAGAATCTGAGACCAGTATCTGATCCTTCCAGATAATCTGAGAGCCAACAGTTGCTGCAAGTCTGTTAATGGGATGAAAAATCACCTTACTATAATTCACCAAATGTCCGTCTGTCTGTCTGTCTGTCCGTTCCCAGGTACCGCAAAAACGGCTGAACCGATCGCAACGATATTTTGAGTGGGTAAATCCTAGGACCCCCTGGAGTAAAATAGGCTATATTGTTTTTCCAATTTTCCATTTTTTCCAAACACCATGGAATAATATTAACCGATATGAACAGTGATGTGGCTTTTGTTGAAATTATACGTACCAGGAGAGAGTAGATCGACTCCTGATGAACTCTTCCGATATAAACGTGCGGCTCTGAAGTAACACGGCAGCGTGTGCAAAGCGACTGAGAAACAGGTGTAGCGGCTGCTTCCGTGTTACAGATTCGGCACACACTCTTCACACATAAACGTGCGACTGAGAAAGACGTGTAGCGGCCGCTTCCGTTTTGCAGAATTCAATCTTTTTTCAAAATGGGCGCCATGTACTGTTTAGATTTTGATGATTTGCGTGTGATATGATTTAACGGATGTTTATATGAATCATTTAAAATAAAAAAAGCCTTCAATTTCTGATATTTTGCCTTTTCATTTGGGCCTCTCAATTTAAGCCCCGCCCGTAGGGTGGGTACCGATGCTAGTATGGAATAATATGCAAAGTTAAAAAGGGGATTTATTGGGCTTCAGAAAGGTTTTTAAAGTATATTGTATAAGGCGCATGATGCAGCCCCGTCTCCAATGAGAGAGGACATTAATTGCTTGCCATGATTACAATTGGAATCACATTGAGCGGATCGGTTTTTGTACCATTCTTCTGTAATGGGAGTGATGTTGGCTATCTTCAAAGCAGATGGGAGATGGTGAATGTGAAAGATAAGCTGAATAGAGCAGGTAGAAGAGAAGCAAGAGCAGAAGAGCAGGATTTGAAAACATGGGCAATGACGCTGTCTAAGCTTGTTGCGTCGGGACAATCGAGGCTTGGCAGATCCTTCTGCACTTTTTTGGAGATAAGCAGTCGAGAAGACCGTGGGAGTCAGGCAGGATGACACGGAGATAGCACACTTGCTTTTGCGTTGTCGAATCTGAGCAATAAGAAAGAGTGCTATCCATTGGATGGGACAACCATCTGGGGACCTGCCTTAACATGGAATTATGGTTGATATGAAAGATTCTACAATAACAATATATTTTGATGAAGAGTTAGCAAGTGAATTGCTGGTACCCTTAACCAGCTTCTCCAAGTGCTGTATCTGCCCTAACCAGCTGTGCATCTCATGTCAGCCAGCCCTCTAGTGATGACCCTCGAAAACTGGCATTCTACTAGGCTATGGCATTGCACTATGTAAGGTGGTTGTACCATCATCCTTCAATGGACATAACTAGTCTGAAGGACCAGAAACACACACACACACATACACACAATAAAATTACCAACAGGATTCCACCAGCATATCTTGTAAGGAGAAGCATAGGTGATGCCAAAATCAAAATGGAGGTGTTATCACTAAGTGCAGGCAATTTCTATATGTGGCAAACTCATCTTGCATAATCCCATGTGCTTATGACATCACAAATCAAGATAAAGACCTGAGCCTCCTTTTCGATAAGCTTTTCAATTATTGTGCATGTTGCATTTTTGCACTTTGCTCTTTGTACATGTAGAGTTCCCTTTAGCCCTTGGTATGTAGGTTATTAGAATTATTCATTCGAGTGGTTTTCACCCAAACAAAAGTAAACACATAATTCAGCTGAACATTTTTTGCATTCTTGCTTTTCGAGCTGTAATTTTGGGTCTATCACTCTACGTGTCTGTCTGCTTCTCTACTCTTAACGATCATCGGGGCACCACAAAGGGAGCAGCATCGGGATTCTTCAGTGAGCATAAGAATGCGGTAGTGCCTTCTCTTCTCTGGAATTCAGCAAGGTCACCATAACACAACAGCATACTCTTTTCAAAATGTTTCATGACAGCAGTCTTTAATGTCCACTATCGAATGCTCGAACAACAGGACAGCCGGCTCAATGCCGCTTCCTTGAAGACAGCGTATTCTATGATGCAACACCTTGCCAGCACATCACCATGACAACAATTTATAGTCAGATCCTTCAACATCAACTACCAAACTAAAGCTAGAACAGCTCAAAGGAAAGTAGCATATAAATCTTGAATCTTTTTTTCCTGAATCTTAATCATTTCAAAATTTTCAAGCAGACTATCTCATCGTTGGCTGTTACCGGCTTGAGTTGACCTATCAAGCACTTGCCTTTCCAACTTTCCTGATGGAATGTCAGGTTTACACCCCAAATTTTCATATGTACTGTGTTCATTTGTTCACTGCATACTGATGTGCTTAGAGTTCATGTAAACGTATATTGACGCCCTATCTCCCTGATCTCCACGTGATATATATGTGGTGTTTTCAAAATGTTTTAGGAATGAGATACACGGAATAGTCCAAGAAACACGATTGTAAATGTACAAATATGTATAATTGGAAAGGATTTTCATTTTTAGCTCACCTGGGTCCACGTTGTCTGTCCGTCAGTCCATAAACACTTTCAACTTCTTCTCCGAAACTGCTGATGGGATTGTGACCAGACTTGGCTAAAATGATATTTGGTATGTTGCAACTCAAGTTTGTTCACAGCATTAAAAAAATAGGGCCCTGAGTGGGTTTATGGGGGGAAGGGAGAGGGGGGTTGCCCCCCCCCAAAATAGGTATTTGCTTTCTACCCAGAAACTACACACGCAATTCTGATGAAACTTGACCACAACCTTAATCACCCGTGTTGTACCAAAGTTTGTTCACGGCATAAATTATCGGGGTCTAAGGGGGTGTATGGGGGGTTTGACCCCCCTGAAATAGGTATTTGCTCTCTTCTCCGAAAACGACACACACATTTTATTTTTTGATGAAACTTGATCACAGCTTTCGACACACATGATGTAGCAATGTTTGTTTAAGGCATTAAGAAGATTCGGGGTCGAAGGAGGTATACGGGGAGGGGAGGGGAGTTTGATCCCCAAAATAGGTTTTTTGTTTGTTTGTTTAAAGTCTTCTGGTTACTTAGTATGATTGTACATGCTGCCCTGACTCATAGCAACCATTGGAATTGGTTTAAAATACCGTGATACTGTTTAAAATACTTTTAGTCAGTGTAGTGTACTACACTGCTTTCTTATACTAGGTGAGCGCCAAGGGGTATTGCCCCTATTTTTACTTATAAAATACTTGTTTGTATACTGATGAATTTTTAAAAAGTTTCCTTTCCTCTGACTTTTGTGAGTGTCTCAAATGTGATACGTGCAAGATCCTCCATGAGCCTGAGATGTGGACAACAGCTTGTCTCTTAAGAAAATACAGTTTCTCTAATTGGGTCAAGTATTAGAGACAGTAATGAGAATGAGAAGTTTATTTATTCTTATATAAATAGACCAGAGCAGCACTCCATTTTTACACATGTACACACATACCTATTATTATGTATATATATATATAAATATATATATACATCCTCAAACCCTACTTTTTTTGTAATTACTATTTTGTATCATGCCGATTATATAATGGAGGAAGACCCTCTTGTGTTCAGGTCGTTGCTACTCCTATGGCCCAGAAGCAGTGATGGAATGAGAGTGGCAATTCTTTGTGTGGGAAAATTGCATGCCTGGTCAGGGTCACCCAGATAGCTCAGATGGTAGAGCACTGGTACGGTTCACCAAAGGACCTGGGTTCGATTCCTTGTCTGGACATGTAATTTTCCCACTTATGTCCATTTAAATATATATGTGCCACACAATGGTTTAAAGCTCATACTTGGCAGTGGTTATGTGTGGTGCCCTATCATTACACACACACACACACACACATATATATATATATATATATATATATATATATACATGTATATATATATATATATATATACATGTATATATATAAATAAATATATATACTAATATACCTGGTGGCCACTCTTGGGGAGATGGTGGTTGTATATATATTATATATAGATATATATACACACTCACACACACTGTATATATATATATATACAGTATGCATGCCTTAAAATGCATGTTGTTGTATATATATATATATATATATATATATATATATATATATATATATATATATATATATATATATATATATATACAGTATACACACATGGAAGTGGATACTTTGAGACATGGGAGGGCTCTGTTCCAGCTTTTGAAACCCGCATATGGAGATGACACACACACACACACTATCCTCCTCTTGAATAATTAAATGTACAATATTTTAAAAAATTCTTTCTACGTTTGTAAATTTCACTTCATCTTCCTCCATCCACCTTTTTCTATACCTTGGTCTAATAACGAAGACAATGGCCCACTTACATTCCAAATTGTTAATTAATACAGATTATATACATTAACAGTAATAAGAACCCTTAAATCGAGTCAATTGCTGATGCCGTATTTACCATTAGCAATTTACCAATCACTGTTAATATAATCACTATCACCGTGTCATTCATTGTTCGCTGTCTTTTGCTCGACACCAACTCCATCCATTCTGCTGCTCTACCAACCATGCCACAAGTTAGTGTTCACGATGAAATGATAATGAAACCACATTTCACATTTATACCGGGAGTCTTGGGATAACCGAAATAATAACCAGGGACATTGTAAGATCAAAATGGTAACAGTCGATTGTGGTGCCGGGATGAATGGTCTATATATATATTGATAGTTTAACACCGCAGAGCAGTAACACGTGGTATTGTGGTATTGGAGAAAATCAATGGCAATATTTCACGAGCCTCGACCATGTATAAAAATAGTGATGTTGTAACAGTGACTGACAAATGACAACAGTGATATTGTAATACTCAATGATTAACAGTGATTTTAATTTAAACAATGTGTGGTGGAGAGCGATACTGCAACACTGACTGATAAATATTAAGAGTGATGACTGATGTTGTAACACTGGAATAGTAGGAAAGAGTGGTATTGTAACATTGAATGGCAACACAGATTTTGTAACACTGATTTGAAGGAGCGAGCAGTGCTATAGTATAAGGAGCCAGGTAAGCGGCAGGTTTGGGACGAGACAAGCACGAACACGCGATCAGGCACCTACCGAACACGCTCATGCGGCCAGACGCATCCAGGAGGAGGACACGGAGTCCGAGGGAGGACTTGGTGCGAATTGGAGCGAACACGCGGGCGGTATACGTGCCACAAGTTCTTGGGAGTTGCGTAGGGCGAGCTGTGTGTGGGCTGGGCGTGCGACGCTGGGAGGAGCCATCACGGGTGGGCGGGGGGTGCGACGCCGGGAGGAGCCATCATGAGTGGGCGGGGCGTGCCACGCTGGGAGGAGCCATCAAGGGTGGTGTTCCGTCCGCATTCTCTCTCGTTTCACGTGAATGGGAATACTATAGAGTGTTGCTCGTTTGTGTGCCAATCGTACCATTCCTACCACGGTATTCCTTTCGACACGTACACTTAGTGTTAAGAAAGGTTTTACCTCAAATCCCGTTTTATCTCAGAAAGAGGATTAAAATTTTTTTTGTGAAAAACCAAATGTCCAGAAACATGACCTGATGAAATGGCATTTGGGAAACGCAGCCACCGCTGGGAATATGACGCCGAGGACTGGCTGAATATGAACATCTGTGCCGTTTTGTTTGATGCACGTACGTTCCTGATAGGGAGGTTTGTCCCCAACCCCCTTATACAGCAATAATATTTACACCAAACTCGGTTACCCTGTTTCATCCTGACTAATTTTAGGTCGAGACGTTTAAAAAAGCAATACAGTAAACAGTCTTTGCATCAAACAACCCCAACGAAGAAGGAAACTCAAGGAAAAGGGCACTTTGTCAAAATATATGCCGCCATCATGAATCTGCGGCACCCTCTCCCCCCTTCGATATTCCAGATGTTTGATATATAGGTAAAACTAGAACGACACTCTTCGACGTCACGACGTCGATCAATATGCGTCCACCCAAATTATTACATCATTATACATACTTGTACCAAGTTTAATTTAAATCACTTCAACTGCTCTCAAGTTATATTTTTCTCTGACAGGACCTCTCTGACCTTTGACCTCTTGATGCCATAATCCAATCAGTTCATCTTTGCATCATATATACTTCTACCAAGTTTGTTCAAAATCCCATCCCTTGTTCACAAGTTGGCTGAACAACAAAATTTTTACTGAACATGACCTCTGACCTTTTACCTCTTGATGCCATAATCCAATCAGTTAATCTTTGCATCATATATACCTATAATAAATTGTTCAAAATCACATCACTTGTTATCAGGTTGGTGCGGCAACATAACGTTTACTTAACATGACCTCTGACTTTTGACCTCTTGACTCCAAAATCGAATCAGTTCATCTTTACCTTATTATACATACCTGCACCAACTTTGACTAAGATCCCTTCAGCCATTCTTAAGTTATCGCGGTAACGAAGTAATTGTAACTTAACATACATGACCTCTGATCTTTGACCTCTCGACTCCAAAATCATATCAGTTTATATTTACCTTATTATACATAACTGTACCAAGTTTGACCAAGATCCCTTCAGCTGTTCTCAAGTTATCACGGTAACGAAAACCTATCATGGACGGACGGACAGACAACCTGAATACATAATGCCCTCAGCGACTTCATTGGCAGAGGCATAAAAATCGCACCCATGTCCGAAGGAAGCGGTGCAATTTCGCAGTACGTGTGCAATCCATGCAAGTTACAGAACTTCAGATTCTGACAATTTTAGAACCCATTAGAATAACCTTTTAGAATCCTTTATAATTACCTTTTAGAATCCTTTAGAATTCTCTTTTAGAATCCTTTATAATTAACCTTTATAACCCATAAGAATTACCCTTTAGAAACCTTTAGAATTAGACTTTAGAACCCATTAAAATTACCCTTTATAAACCTTTAGTATTAGCCATTATAACCCTTTAGAATTACCCTTTAGAACCCATTAGAATTACCATTTATAAACCTTTAGAATTAGCCTTTCGAACCCTTCAGAATTACCCTTTAGAACACATTAGAATTACCCTTTAGAAGCCTTTAGAATTACCCTTTCGAACCCATTATAATGACCCTTTAGAAGCCTTTAGAATTATCCTTTACACCCTACAGAATTATCCTTTAGAACTCTTTAGAATTGCCCTCTAGAAACCTTTAGAATTACCCTTTAGAACACATTCAGAAACCTTTAGAATTATCCTTTAGAACCCTTTAGAATTACCCCATAAAACCCTTTAGAATTACCCTTTAGAACCCTTTAGAATTACCCTTTAGAGCTCATGAGAATTACCCTTTAGAACTCAATAGAATCACCCTTTAGAAGCCTTTAGAATTACCCTTAAGACCCTACAGAATTATCCTTTAGAACTCTTTAGAATTACCCTCTAGAAACATTTAGAATTACCCTTTAGAAACCTTCAGAATTACCCTTTAGAGCCCATGAGAATTACCCATTAGAACCCTTTAGAATTACTCTTTAGAATTACCCCTTAGGAACCATTAGAATGAACCTTTAGAACCCTTTAGAATTACCCTTTAGAAGCCTTTAGAATTACCCTTTAGACCCTACAGAATTATCCTTTAGAACTCTTTAGAATTACCCTCTAGAAACCTTTAGAATTATCCTTTAGAACCCATTTAGAAACCTTTATAATTACCTCTTAGAACCCATTAGAATTACCCTTTAGAATCCTTTAGAATTTCCCTTTAGAACCCATGAGAATTACCCTTTGGAAACCTTTAGAATTACCCTTTAGAAACCTTTAGAATTACCATTTAGAAACCTTTATAAATACCCTTTATAATTACCCTTTAGAACCCATGAGAATTACCCTTCAGAACCCATGAGAATTACACTTTAGAACCCTTTAGAATGACCCTTTAGTACCCTTTAGAATTACCCTTTAGAACCCTTTAGAATTACCATTTAGAACCCATGAGCATTACCCTTTAGCAACCTTTAGAATTACCCTTTATAATCCATTAAGAAACGTTTCGAATTACCCCTTAGAACCCATTGGAATAAACCTTTAGAACCCTTTAGAATTACCCTTTAGAACCCATGAGATATATTCATTATAACCCATGAGAATTACCCTTTAGAACCCATGATAAATATTCATTATAACCCTTTAGAATTACCCTTTAGAACGCAATAGAATCACCCTTTAGAAGTTAGAACCCCTTAGAATTAAACACGGTGGAGTACAAGGTTCTTCTTCCTCATTTTACAGACGGATGGATGGACGGAAAGACATTCAGCAGCCAAATATTGATTCGGCTTCACCGCTTTAAAAATTCCAGCTTTTTGTCAGCCAATGGATGCCGACAGGTTTCTCAAACAACTGTGTAAGGTTATCAAAGATAAAGGTGTTCGCCCTTGTATAAGAATGTAATCATCGGAGGAGCTTGGCCCGTGGTAGGTTGCTAATATTTAAAATACTAGGGCATGCCCGTACGTGGGTGCCCGTTCCTTGCCAAAAAAAAACAAAAACGCTACCCGTACGCTCTACCCCGCCCGTACGCCCGTAAACAAAAAAAACAACGCTCTTCGCTTCCGCCCTTCGCTCTGACTGAATTGGGAGAAATAATGCGCATAAGAAATCGAGAAATTATTATTATCTCCGGAAGAAATCGAATTACGAACCGTAATGGCGCAGGCTCTCGGGCTCGCAACAACGCGTTCTGTGATTGGTTGCCGGAAGTGAAGTCTTCACTGTCGCAAATGTGAAGCGATGAATACGATGAATCGCAAATTAGTTTTTATTAGTTTTAAAACATAGTTTAACGGCAACATAGTTTGCCGACGGGAAATAAATGAATACGCTCTCAAATGTGCCATCCGAGGCAGAGTCTGTTCGCCACGTTCGGCACACGTGATAGCTCGCTGCTCTCTGATTGGTTGAATCGTTTTTTGGACATAGCTCGGTAACTACTTCTGCGATTAATTTAAAACCTTGAAAAGGCACATCCTCGGGTCCCCAGCAATATACCTGGCAAGTTTCAAGTATATCGGACCGGTAGTTGTCGAGAAACAGCGGTCACAGACAAACATACATACAAACATACATACAAACATACACACAGAGATTAGTGGAATTATAGATAGATGTCGACGCTAGAAGAAGAAGAAGAATCTTCAGGGGAGGAAGAACAACCTGTGATTTTACCTTTTCAGAAGCGTAGAGCTGCCGAGGCTGTTTTCCATTGGCTATTGGGCACAATCCTGGACGGGTCGTCACACTGACGCAGGATACTCGAATGGCTCATTCTTCCCAGTAAGCTGGTACTCGTTGTGACGACCTCGGAAGGATCACGTGGCGAGTCAACCCACCTGGTATTTCTATTTTAACGCCACGACAGGGGCTCAAACTCAGGGCTCTAAGATCTCTGTTGAAGTTATGCCCTTGTTTATTTCAAGAATGAACAAGATTTTAATGAATCACAATCACGTCACAATCACGTGATTCACAATCACGTCACAACGAGTTTCAAGAATGGCCCTGAATGGATTTCTCTCATCTCCCCTTCCCGTTCAGGCTGGAGTTCCCCAAGGCAGTGTGCTGGGCCCTGTGCTTTTTCTGGTCTTTATCAATGATCTCTCCGACTCTCTGGAAAATCCTCTGTATCTCTTTGCTGATGACTCCACTCTCTGCCGCTCCATTCCTCTTCCCTCAGATCGGCAGTCTGCAGCCTCCTCACGCTCTGAAGACCTGGACAAAATCACAGACTGGTCAAACATGTGGAACATGTCTTTCAATCCTGACAAATCTCACACTCTTACTATGTCTCTCCGAAAAGATCGACTGGACAACCCTCCCATCTACTTTCTCAACAATCCTCTCCAAGAAGTTCTGTCGCTCAAGCTTTTGGGTCTCACCATCTGCCATGATCTTTCTTGGGAAAACCACATTTCCAAGCTGGCCTCCAAAGCCAGTCGCCGACTGGGCATCCTCCGTCGTGCGAAGTCCTTCCTCGGCACACCTGAGCTCCTCACCACATACAAGGCTTTCATCCGCAGCTCAATGGAATACTGTTCTCCCCTATGGGCTGGTGCTCCTGCCTCACACCTGGCTCGGCTTCATGCTGTTGAATCCAAAGCTTTCAGAATCATTGGAATCTCCCGCGATGAAGCTATCTCTGAGGGCCTTTCACTCACTCACCGCAGGCAGGTAGGTGGTCTTTCTGTCTTCTACCGACTCCTCTCCGGCCTTGCTCCCCCAGCTCTCTCTGTGCTCTGTCCCCCAAATATTCCTACAGGTCGCACAAGATCTGCCAGCCACCCTCTGATGGTTAAACTGCCGAAATCTCGGCTCTCTGCTCACCTTCACTCTTTCATTCCTCTTTTCTCCCGCCTCTGGAACAAACTCCCACACTCACTTCAATCACACTCCTCCCTCCAGGTCTTCAAAACAGCTGTTCACCACCATCTCTTATCTTCCCCCATCCAAAACCTTGATCTTTTCTACCCCCACGAATTCACCCCAGATCCACCTTGTTTGAAATTCCAACTTCTTTCCTGGAAGTCTTGGCAGTGTCCATATGTTTTATACCTCTCCCACCCCCCCCCCCCCTTCCCATGCCTCCCCCCCAAAGCCCTCTCCCTCCCACAGTTCTCTCGATGTCTCCATGTCTCTCGGTCCCTGCTCTCAAATGTTGTGTTTGTGTCCTTCCCCCTCTCTCCCCATCTTGTCTACCGCTCCCGATGTTATTTGTTTTGTGTGTCTGTTTGTCTTTCTGTGTGATTAATGTTCGCTCTTTCACGAGCCTCGATCTTGTATACAAAAAAAAACAAAAAAAAAAAAAAAATGTATGGAATGTTAAAGGGAGATCATTTAAGAAAGAGGTTCATAAACGAAGGAAGTATCAAAGTACAAAGTAAGAATGATGCGTTATCTGAAGAAGAGTCTAAACTCTAAAGATTATGCTGCTTACACGATGGCGCCCTTGTTAATGTAGATGGCAAAGGTCACAAAGTCGGAGTTAGGTGTTGTTGAAACCGAGATTGTTAAAACTTCTGCATCCTAAAAAAAAGTGTGTGTGTGTGTGTGTGCGTGCGTGGGGTGCGTGTGGTGTGTGCGTGTGGTGTGTGCATGTGGTGTGTGGTGTGTGTGTGTGGTATGTGGTGTGTGTGCATGTGGTGTGTGCATGTGGTGTGTGCATGTGGTGTGTGCATGTGGTATGTGTGCATGTGGTATGTGCACGTGTGGTATGTGCACGTGTGGTATGTGCGCGTGTGGTATGTGCGCGTGTGGTATGTGCGCGTGTGGTGTGCGCATGTGGTGTGTGTGTAACGAGGTCGATTGGAGGGTGGGCTGCAAAATGAACGGGACCTACTCTTATTTATTTCTTTACACAACGCAGGTATCACTATTGGGAATGGCCTTATCTCACATATACTATGACATAACTAATGTTCTAAGGTGGCCTACGTGTTGCATGTGGACTAACTATGGGGGCAAAACCGTTAACCTTTATTAATCAATATGTACATTCTCAGAACCGCAACACTGCACCCCTCCTTCGCCAGGCTCGTGCCCGAGCCGAACCCACACACCAGTGAGCCCGACCGGTTCTGATGCAAGGGTCAGGACTACGTTTTAATTAGTGTGACACTTAGGTGTGGTTACCCTCTACATTTAACCTAACACCCTGGGTGCGACAGTTTTAAACACTAGATATGTCCCACCTACTGCGTTGTGTACTAACTAACAGACTCACTCCCACAATTAACCGAATTACGGAAAGAATCCTCAAACTATACATAAAGCCGGTGGGGAGCATGTTATTTACAAGACTACTAATTATTTACAATACTAGAACCCAGGACCTGTTCTTTTGTGGGAAAGAATAGAAATTTTGAGAAGAGGAAACACAGAATGCACTGCACCAATACACCATACACCCATATGCACAAAAATAAAATAAAAAAGGCACAAAAAGCACCAAAATGCACAATCATCAAAATGCACCATAACCATCAAAAAATGCACAATCACATTTCAAAATAATCAGTGATGTCTTGTGCTTGCTTGGCTGCTGGGCCGTTGTATCTTGGCTGCATCTTCTTCTTCGGTGTGGCGTAATAACTTGGAGATCTTCTTTTCCGGGCACACCGGAATAATAAAAAGTGCACAAACCGTGTCCGCTGTTTTATATCGGCCAGCAGGGCCAACTTAGGTGGTCTGACTGCATGGCATCGAGGCCACTTAAAAACACAGTGGTCCACAGGAGCAAGATAACGCTTGCAGCAATTGTCTGCTCAAGCAAAGATGCCAGGCCACAGCACGTGTGGTCCATTTGGTGTACCGGTGCAGGCAACAGGCAGCAGGGTGCAGCACAAAGGTGCAGCCGCACAGCTCAGGGTACCGGCACACTCCCCTCAACAAAAGATAATGGGTCCATGGGTGGGGAGGAAAGACAAAGCAGAGGTTAGCGAGGGAAAGGGCATAAGGGTACACGTCAAAACAAGGTACTGTGACATGAGGGGCGCGGGGAGAGCGAGCGGAGAAAGCTCGTTCCTTGTCGTACGTTAACGTGACACCCCATGTCAACCTACACTACCCTTGCCCCTCCCCGTATTTACACTTTACAAATTCCATCTCTACCGTCCTGTCTTTTCTATCCCCCCTCTATACCAAATTCGCTCCCAATCCCTCCCAGGAAGGAAGAGATGGATTCACACACAATGTCTCACCCACGTCATGATGCGTCTTTCATTCCCAACATTTGCAAAAACCTGGTATGGAGTCCTGTCACCTTGGTGAGTGGATGTGTATGGTGTGAAGAGACTTCATCCTAACTATCCTCTAATAACATTAACTCTTAAACTACCCGGGGTCTTGCCCTGCCAATCAATTGGCCTCTTTACACTATGTGGTTCTAAAAACCAATTCCCATTGACCATCCTGTGGTGCTCTTCCAATTTTGGGGTCTCACTCCCCCATTTTTTCAATACTGTGCCCTCGCACAATTTTGGGGCTGGGTCGTGTGGATTTACCAGCAGGTCCTACTTACCTGCGCACCTCCGCCACTGAAGTCGCCACCCGAGCTTGCCTAGCTCCTGCGACTACCCTAACTTGGGGAAGGCCCTCCTGGCTCTCTCACCCTGCTAATGCCCTCTCTGGCATTGGGCTACCCGGGTCCTTCCTTTGGATCCTCGGGCCCCGCTGAGCATTATACTGAACTCTACCTGGCTCCCAGAGCCTACCTGCGGCCTCACCTGGCCGACAGACTACCAGTGGCGGAGTGCCCCAATAACCATACTTACCAATTAAGCCCACACGCCCAGCCATTCCACTCACTCATGCACCCCTCAAAGCAACAACTTGCTACTATCTGCACCACAGATATCAATATCCAAACAATTTACCTACTCCCTCTACCTAACTTTAAACTACCAATGGGGAATGGGGCGCAGACTGGATGGTGCCCAACGAGGTTGATTGGAGGGTGGGCTGCAAAATGAACGGGACCTACTCTTATTTATTTCTTTACACAACGCAGGTATCACTATTGGAAATGGCCTTATCTCCAATATACTATGACATAACTAATGTTCTAAGGTGGCCTACGTGTTGCATGTGGACTAACTATGGGGGCAAAACCGTTAACCTTTATTAATCAATATGTACATTCTCAGAACCGCAACAATATATATATATATATATATATATATATATATATATATATATATACACACACGAGAGAAATAACTATTCCTTACTATTGCTATCCTGATATATTGTGGATCGTACGGTAATTATTCTGGGAGAAAAGCTAACATGTTTGCCATTGACGTTATAGTCTTAAAAACAATTTGTTTTGGTTTAAAGCCATTGTTCGATGAAGGAAGGCTGCCCATTTCCTACGTGACTGGGTGTGGGGGGCAAAGCGTTTGGCAGATTGATTGGGTGGTTGTTTTTGAATGTTGGCATTTTACCAAGACCTCGTAACAGTTATGCCTTCATCATTCATTCTTATTGTTTCTGTGTAAGCCTTTGCCATAATGCATGAACACTTCCATTTGGCCTTTCAATAACATTTTGAACCTTCTAAGTTTAGTCATGAAATAAGGGATATTATTACATCCCAAAACAATTCTCATTAGCAAGATAGTTTGTAGAAGCTTTTAGAACATTTGCAGGCTTGAGGCCAAAATGCAAGAGGGAAACAAAAATAAAAGCAGACACAGGAAAGGGGCCATTTGGGCCATCACGCGAGTGTCACATTTCCACCTTACACCTGCATTTCACAGGTAAAACGCCCCACGGTGAAAAACCAAACGGAGGTGGGACCCACAAACTTGGAAACGCAGCCATACTTACAATGCACATTGCAAACGGCAGACATTCAACAACAGGAAGGTAATGAGACAGCGGAGAATGGAGATTCCATCCGTCCACCTTCATCCAGATGCACGAGTACAAAGAGATGGTATTATTAATTTATTTAAAATGTTAAAACAAACTAATGTTAATGAAACTAATGTTAATGTAATGTTAATGTTACAACATGCCCAGCCAGATAATAATCATTACATTTGTCAGCGAACTACAATTGGATGTATTTTTTACAATCCCTACACCCTTCCTGATTCCTTGGTTTGTAAACTATACTAACACTAGATATCCATAAAAAATATTAACTTCTGTTCCTCCTCTCTTGCACAACAACATAATGTTTGTTTGGCGGACATGATGCATTATGCAAGGGCAACTAAGTATTTATACAATTATTTAGCTTCTTGCATCCTATTCTCCCGTTGGTTGTTATGTCGATATGCAGGTTTCAGAAGGTGGGACAGAGCCCTCCCTGGTCTCAAAGTACCCACCTTCCTGTGTGTGTGGGTGCACGTATATGTGTGTCTGAAAGTTGTTGTTGTTGGCTGCTATCTCCAAACGTGGGTGGGTTTCAGGAGATGGAAGGAGACCAACCAGGTCTCAAAGTATCCACCTCCGTTGAAATCTCCCTATATTTCAAGTTTATGTTTTCTGCAGATTTCCTACTATAGTCATAAGACAAATATATATCAAAATCATCCATATGAATAACTACCGATACACGGATCAATTCAAATTACTCTGATCTATCCATAGTGTATTTTATTTTTCCCATGATGTCAAAAGAACGAATATAAAGCTGATGAAAAATTACGAATTAGTTTTGTTTTCTGTATTTGTTTAGGCTTTCGGGGATGTGGGTGTTGCTATTTCTAAGCAGAATTTAATGCGTATCCCAATGTAGCACTGAGAAGACAGTGGTGGACTTTCTCTTTAAATCATTATTGCAGTCCTTGTTGGGATGGTTAATGTACTTGGAAGGCCACTCCAAGGTTTCCATCGAGCTATAATGGAGTTGGCAATTTGCACGTACTCCATTCGAGACAGGATGTTGGGTGACTTGGTGTAAAACTAGAATGTGTTTTTTTTTCTTTGTATAATATATATCAAGGGTAAAATCTTTGTACTTAATATTGAAGGCAAAAATGTGTATACAAGGGTCATTCCAAAACTTCGAACACCCTGCTTGTACATTTTAAATAAAATATCTATGTGATTTCCAAATAGCATGGATACTCCCTCATTATTTATTTTTGAAATCCACTGGGTTTGTGGAAGAGCTTGTAAGTTTTTAATAAAATATCTATGTGATTTCCAAGTAGCATGGATACTCCCTCATTATTTATTTTTGAAATCCACTGGGTTTGCGGAAGAGCTTGTAAGTTTTTAATAAAAGATCTATGTGATTTCCAAATAGCATGGATACTCCCTCATTATTTATCTTTGAAATCCACTGGGTTTGCGGAAGAGCTTGTAAGTTTTTAATACAATATCTATGTGATTTCCAAATAGCATGGATACTCCCTCATTATTTATTTTTGAAATCCACTGGGTTTGCGGAAGAGCTTGTAAGTTTTTAATAAAATATCTGTGTGATTTCCAAATAGCATGGATACTCCCTCATTATTTATTTTTGAAATCCACTGGGTTTGCGGAAGAGCTTGTAAGTTTTTAATAAAATATCAATGTGATTTCCAAATAGCATGGATACTCCCTCATTATTTATTTTTGAAATCCACTGGGTTTGTGGAAGAGGTTGTAAGTTTTTAATAAAATATCTATGTGATTTCCAAATAGCATGGATACTCCCTCATTATTTATTTTTTAAATCCACTGGGTTTGTGGAAGAGCTTGTAAGTTTTTAATAAAATATCTATGTGATTTCCAAATAGCATGGATACTCCCTCATTATTTATCTTTGAAATCCACTGGGTTTGCGGAAGAGCTTGTAAGTTTTTAATACAATATCTATGTGATTTCCAAATAGCATGGATACTCCCTCATTATTTATTTTTGAAATCCACTGGGTTTGCGGAAGAGCTTGTAAGTTTTTAATAAAATATCTATGTGATTTCCAAATAGCATGTATGTACACTCCCTCATTATTTATTTTTGAAATCCACTGGGTTTGTGGAAGAGCTTGTAAGTTTTTAATAAAATATCTATGTGATTTCCAAATAGCATGGATACTCCCTCATTATTTATCTTTGAAATCCACTGGGTTTGTGGAAGAGCTTGTAAGTTTTTAATAAAATATCTATGTGATTTCCAAATAGCATGGATTCTCCCTCATTATTTATCTTTGAAATCCACTGGGTTTGTGGAAGAGCTTGTAAGTTTTTAATAAAATATCTATGTGATTTCCAAATAGCATGTATGTACACTCCCTCATTATTTATTTTTGAAATCCACTGGGTTTGCGGAAGAGCTTGTAAGTTTTTAATAAAATATCTGTGTGATTTTAAAATAGCATGGATACTCCCTCATTATTTATTTTTGAAATCCACTGGGTTTGTGGAAGAGCTTGTAAGTTTTTAATAAAATATCTATGTGATTTCCAAATAGCATGGATACTCCCTCATTATTTATCTTTGAAATCCACTGGGTTTGTGGAAGAGCTTGTAAGTTTTTAATAAAATATCTATGTGATTTCCAAATAGCATGTATGTACACTCCCTCATTATTTATTTTTGAAATCCACTGGGTTTGTGGAAGAGCTTGTAAGTTTTTAATAAAATATCTATGTGATTTCCAAATAGCATGTATGTACACTCCCTCATTATTTATTTTTGAAATCCACTGGGTTTGCGGAAGAGCTTGTAAGTTTTTAATAAAATATCTATGTGATTTCCAAATAGCATGGATACTCCCTCATTATTTATTTTTGAAATCCACTGGGTTTGCGGAAGAGCTTGTAAGTTTTTAATAAAATATCTGTGTGATTTTAAAATAGCATGGATACTCCCTCATTATTTATTTTTGAAATCCACTGGGTTTGTGGCAGAGCTTGAAAGTTTTTAATAAAATATCTATGTGATTTCCAAATAGCATTGATACTCCCTCATTATTTATTTTTGAAATCCACTGGGTTTGTGGCAGAGCTTGAAAGTTTTTAATAAAATATCTATGTGATTTCCAAATAGCATGGATACTCCCTCATTATTTATTTTTTAAATCCACTGGGTTTGTGGAAGAGCTTGTAAGTTTTTAATAAAATATCTGTGTGATTTTAAAATAGCAGGGATACTCCCTCATTATTTATTTTTGAAATCCACTGGGTTTGTGGAAGAGCTTGTAAGTTTTTAATAAAATATCTATGTGATTTCCAAATAGCATGGATACTCCCTCATTATTTATCTTTGAAATCCACTGGGTTTGTGGAAGAGCTTGTAAGTTTTTAATAAAATATCTATGTGATTTCCAAATAGCATGTATGTTCACTCCCTCATTATTTATTTTTGAAATCCACTGGGTTTGTGGAAGAGCTTGTAAGTTTTTAATAAAATATCTATGTGATTTCCAAATAGTATGTATGTACACTCCCTCATTATTTATTTTTGAAATCCACTGGGTTTGTGGAAGAGCTTGTAAGTTTTTAATAAAATATCTATGTGATTTCCAAATAGCATGTATGTACACTCCCTCATTATTTATTTTTGAAATCCACTGGGTTTGTGGAAGAGCTTGTAAGTTTTTAATAAAATATCTATGTGATTTCCAAATAGCATGTATGTACACTCCCTCATTATTTATTTTTGAAATCCACTGGGTTTGTGGCAGAGCTTGAAAGTTTTTAATAAAATATCTATGTGATTTCCAAATAGCATGTATGTTCACTCCCTCATTATTTATTTTTGAAATCCACTGGGTTTGTGGAAGAGCTTGTAAGTTTTTAATAAAATATCTATGTGATTTCCAAATAGCATGGACACTCCCTCATTATTTATTTTTGAAATCCACTGGGTTTGTGGAAGAGCTTGTAAGTTTTTAATAAAATATCTATGTGATTTCCAAATAGCATGTATGTACACTCCCTCATTATTTATTTTTGAAATCCACTGGGTTTGCGGAAGAGCTTGTAAGTTTTTAATAAAATATCTGTGTGATTTTAAAATAGCATGGATACTCCCTCATTATTTATTTTTGAAATCCACTGGGTTTGTGGAAGAGCTTGAAAGTTTTTAATAAAATATCTGTGTGATTTTAAAATAGCAGGGATACTCCCTCATTATTTATTTTTGAAATCCACTGGGTTTGTGGCAGAGCTTGAAAGTTTTTAATAAAATATCTATGTGATTTCCAAATAGCAGGGATACTCCCTCATTATTTGTTTTTGAAATCCACTGGGTTTGTGGCAGAGCTTGAAAGTTTTAAATAAAATATCTATGTGATTTCCAAATAGCATGGATACTCCCTCATTATTTATTTTTGAAATCCACTGGGTTTGTGGAAGAGCTTGTAAGTTTTTAATAAAATATCTATGTGATTTCCAAATAGCATGGATACTCCCTCATTATTTATTTTTGAAATCCACTGGGTTTGTGGAAGAGCTTGAAAGTTTTTAATAAAATATCTATGTGATTTCCAAATAGCATGGATACTCCCTCATTATTTATTTTTGAAATCCACTGGGTTTGTGGCAGAGCTTGAAAGTTTTTAATAAAATATCTATGTGATTTCCAAATAGCATGGATACTCCCTCATTATTTATTTTTGAAATCCACTGGGTTTGTGGCAGAGCTTGTAAGTTTTTAATAAAATATCTATGTGATTTCCAAATAGCATGGATACTCCCTCATTATTTATTTTTGAAATCCACTGGGTTTGTGGAAGAGCTTGTAAGTTTTTAATAAAAGATCTATGTGATTTCCAAATAGCATGGATACTCCCTCATTATTTATCTTTGAAATCCACTGGGTTTGTGGCAGAGCTTGAAAGTTTTTAATAAAATATCTATGTGATTTCCAAATAGCAGGGATACTCCCTCATTATTTATCTTTGAAATCCACTGGGTTTGTGGCAGAGCTTGTAAGTTTTTAATAAAATATCTATGTGATTTCCAAATAGCATGGATACTCCCTCATTATTTATCTTTGAAATCCACTGGGTTTGTGGCAGAGCTTGAAAGTTTTAAATAAAATATCTATGTGATTTCCAAATAGCATGGATACTCCCTCATTATTTATCTTTGAAATCCACTGGGTTTGTGGCAGAGCTTGTAAGTTTTTAATAAAATATCTATGTGATTTCCAAATAGCATGGATACTCCCTCATTATTTATTTTTGAAATCCACTGGGTTTGCGGAAGAGCTTGTAAGTTTTTAATAAAATATCTGTGTGATTTTAAAATAGCATGGATACTCCCTCATTATTTATTTTTGAAATCCACTGGGTTTGTGGCAGAGCTTGAAAGTTTTTAATAAAATATCTATGTGATTTCCAAATAGCATGGATACTCCCTCATTATTTATTTTTGAAATCCACTGGGTTTGCGGAAGAGCTTGTAAGTTTTTAATAAAAGATCTATGTGATTTCCAAATAGCATGGATACTCCCTCATTATTTATTTTTGAAATCCACTGGGTTTGTGGCAGAGCTTGAAAGTTTTTAATAAAATATCTATGTGATTTCCAAATAGCATGGATACTCCCTCATTATTTATTTTTGAAATCCACTGGGTTTGTGGCAGAGCTTGAAAGTTTTTAATAAAATATCTATGTGATTTCCAAATAGCAGGGATACTCCCTCATTATTTATTTTTTAAATCCACTGGGTTTGTGGAAGAGCTTGAAAGTTTTTAATAAAAGATCTATGTGATTTCCAAATAGCATGGATACTCCCTCATTATTTATCTTTGAAATCCACTGGGTTTGTGGCAGAGCTTGAAAGTTTTTAATAAAATATCTATGTGATTTCCAAATAACATGGATACTCCCTCATTATTTATCTTTGAAATCCACTGGGTTTGTGGCAGAGCTTGTAAGTTTTTAATAAAATATCTATGTGATTTCCAAATAGCATGGATACTCCCTCATTATTTATTTTTTAAATCCACTGGGTTTGTGGAAGAGCTTGTAAGTTTTTAATAAAATATCTATGTGATTTCCAAATAGCATGGATACTCCCTCATTATTTATCTTTGAAATCCACTGGGTTTGTGGAAGAGCTTGTAAGTTTTTAATAAAATATCTATGTGATTTCCAAATAGCATGGATACTCCCTCATTATTTATTTTTGAAATCCACTGGGTTTGTGGCAGAGCTTGAAAGTTTTTAATAAAATATCTATGTGATTTCCAAATAGCATGTATGTACACTCCCTCATTATTTATTTTTGAAATCCACTGGGTTTGTGGAAGAGCTTGTAAGTTTTTAATAAAATATCTATGTGATTTCCAAATAGCATGGATACTCCCTCATTATTTATTTTTGAAATCCACTGGGTTTGCGGAAGAGCTTGTAAGTTTTTAATAAAATATCTGTGTGATTTTAAAATAGCATGGATACTCCCTCATTATTTATTTTTGAAATCCACTGGGTTTGTGGCAGAGCTTGAAAGTTTTTAATAAAATATCTATGTGATTTCCAAATAGCATGGATACTCCCTCATTATTTATTTTTGAAATCCACTGGGTTTGTGGCAGAGCTTGAAAGTTTTTAATAAAATATCTATGTGATTTCCAAATAGCATGGATACTCCCTCATTATTTATTTTTGAAATCCACTGGGTTTGTGGCAGAGCTTGAAAGTTTTTAATAAAATATCTATGTGATTTCCAAATAGCATGGATACTCCCTCATTATTTATTTTTGAAATCCACTGGGTTTGTGGAAGAGCTTGAAAGTTTTTAATAAAATATCTGTGTGATTTTAAAATAGCAGGGATACTCCCTCATTATTTATTTTTGAAATCCACTGGGTTTGTGGCAGAGCTTGAAAGTTTTTAATAAAATATCTATGTGATTTCCAAATAGCAGGGATAATCCCTCATTATTTATTTTTTAAATCCACTGGGTTTGTGGAAGAGCTTGAAAGTTTTTAATAAAAGATCTATGTGATTTCCAAATAGCATGGATACTCCCTCATTATTTATTTTTTAAATCTACTGGGTTTGTGGAAGAGCTTTAAAGTTTTTAATAAAATATCTATGTGATTTCCAAATAGCATGGATACTCCCTCATTATTTATTTTTGAAATCCACTGGGTTTGTGGCAGAGCTTGAAAGTTTTTAATAAAATATCTATGTGATTTCCAAATAGCATGGATACTCCCTCATTATTTATTTTTGAAATCCACTGGGTTTGTGGCAGAGCTTGAAAGTTTTTAATAAAATATCTATGTGATTTCCAAATAGCATGTATGTACACTCCCTCATTATTTATTTTTGAAATCCACTGGGTTTGTGGAAGAGCTTGTAAGTTTTTAATAAAATATCTATGTGATTTTAAAATAGCATGGATACTCCCTCATTATTTATTTTTGAAATCCACTGGGTTTGCGGAAGAGCTTGTAAGTTTTTAATAAAATATCTGTGTGATTTTAAAATAGCATGGATACTCCCTCATTATTTATTTTTGAAATCCACTGGGTTTGTGGCAGAGCTTGAAAGTTTTTAATAAAATATCTATGTGATTTCCAAATAGCATGGATACTCCCTCATTATTTATTTTTTAAATCCACTGGGTTTGCGGAAGAGCTTGAAAGTTTTTAATAAAATATCTATGTGATTTCCAAATAGCATGGATACTCCCTCATTATTTATTTTTGAAATCCACTGGGTTTGTGGCAGAGCTTGAAAGTTTTTAATAAAATATCTATGTGATTTCCAAATAGCATGGATACTCCCTCATTATTTATTTTTTAAATCCACTGGGTTTGTGGAAGAGCTTGAAAGTTTTTAATAAAATATCTGTGTGATTTTAAAATAGCAGGGATACTCCCTCATTATTTATTTTTGAAATCCACTGGGTTTGTGGCAGAGCTTGAAAGTTTTTAATAAAATATCTATGTGATTTCCAAATAGCAGGGATAATCCCTCATTATTTATTTTTTAAATCCACTGGGTTTGTGGAAGAGCTTGAAAGTTTTTAATAAAAGATCTATGTGATTTCCAAATAGCATGGATACTCCCTCATTATTTATTTTTTAAATCTACTGGGTTTGTGGAAGAGCTTTAAAGTTTTTAATAAAATATCTATGTGATTTCCAAATAGCATGGATACTCCCTCATTATTTATTTTTTAAATCCACTGGGTTTGTGGAAGAGCTTGAAAGTTTTTAATAAAAGATCTATGTGATTTCCAAATAGCATGGATACTCCCTCATTATTTATTTTTTAAATCTACTGGGTTTGTGGAAGAGCTTTAAAGTTTTTAATAAAATATCTATGTGATTTCCAAATAGCATGTATGTACACTCCCTCATTATTTATTTTTGAAATCCACTGGGTTTGTGGCAGAGCTTGAAAGTTTTTAATAAAATATCTATGTGATTTCCAAATAGCATGGATACTCCCTCATTATTTATTTTTGAAATCCACTGGTTTTGTGGAAGAGCTTGAAAGTTTTTAATAAAATATCTATGTGATTTCCAAATAGCAGGGATACTCCCTCATTATTTATCTTTGAAATCCACTGGGTTTGTGGAAGAGCTTGTAAGTTTTTAATAAAATATCTATGTGATTTCCAAATAGCATGTATGTACACTCCCTCATTATTTATCTTTGAAATCCACTGGGTTTGCGGAAGAGCTTGTAAGTTTTTAATAAAATATCTATGTGATTTCCAAATAGCATGGATACTCCCTCATTATTTATTTTTGAAATCCACTGGGTTTGTGGAAGAGCTTGCACGTTTTTAATAAAATATCTATGCGATTTCCAAATAGCATGTGTATACTCCCTCATTATTTATTTTTGGAATCCACTGGGTTTGTGGAAGAGGTTGTAAGTTTTTAATAAAATATCTATGTGATTTCAAAATAGCATGGATACTCCCTCATTATTTATTTTTGAAATCCACTGGGTTTGCGGAAGAGCTTGCATTTACTGAAGAGGTAAATGCATACACGTCTACTGCATTATTAAGAACACTTTAAAAGGGATCTCAAAGTTTGTGACCACTGAATGACGTGCATTGAAATGGATGGATGTCATGTCGATTAAGGTGACATTAATAAAGTTTCTCAATGTTACTATCTCTGTCATGTCGTTTTGTTGATAAATAAAACCTTTTGATGATCCTCGTATTTCAGTGTAGCGAGCTCCACTGAAATATCATGTTACAATGAAGTAATTTTGATGGAGGTGATCTATATATTATGTACGTATAAGGTTTGGGGGTTGGTGAGGGAAATTTTCGGAGAAATGACATGAATTTCAGAGAAGGAGGAGGACGAGGTAAGATAGAAGATAGGAGATAAGAGATAGGGAAAAGAGAGAGAAAAGAATAGTTATTTGTTAATGACGGTAATGGTATCAGGGTTTCGTTTTTGAGTATTTGCTTATTGTCAATAACGTTTCTTACTATGGTCCCTCTGTTCACCTAATTTTGTGATGAGTATGTACAAATATCGAAAACACTAATATCTATATTTAAGTGCACATCTGCTGGAATATTCTCAGGTCACAATTAACACGTTTTGTTAGACATTTAGTAACAAGTTGTTTTGTTTCTGTTGTGAATACATTTGAAAATGTGCCACAAAGTCCATTTCTTAAATTATAATTCTCACTTTAAACTTTCAGCTCATGATCTGCACACGCCACAGTGAAAACTAGGTCAGAGAAAAGGCACACTGCTGGTGATTTGAGCACCAAAGGAATAGGATACTGCATGAAAGTACCGCTTTTTATGGGCAATAAATATATGGTAACCATTCAGGTAAAGTGTCCCCGAGTGTGGACTCCGAAAACGGAAATGTGCTCTATTAAAACAGCATGAAGGTAAAAACGTAAGCACAAGGTGAAAATGATCTCTGTGGACAGGATGTTTCACATCATTTATGCTTTATTCAGCGTTTTAAAGGACAGGTAAATGCAAATGCAATCGCTGGAAACTTTAATTATCCCCACACTTTTGTTATTAATAGAAAATATGGAGATATTGTAATCGGCTTTGTCTGTCTATCTGTCTGTCCGTCTGTCACTCTATCTCCCCCTAAACGATTGTGCAGAAATTCTCTGAACTTAGTAGTTATGATCACCACATTGCAAGAAGGTGGCAGTATCATTTTGGCCCGCCCCTTGGATCAAAAGGTGAAATACCAACAAATGCAATTACGGCCACATTTTAAAATGAAACTTCGTATATGCAATCAATATTGGGGGACGCATGAAATATGTAACCATTTTTTGATTTGACTCCCACTTCGTGCCGCAGGGTCACGGGTCAAAATTTAAGATTTTTTTTTTAAGTCAAAAAATTATATTGGGTCATTCCTGGTGGAACTGTTTACCATCTTTCAATTTTTCTTCAGGTGGGACGCGTGGGGATTTACGATGGCACGCCATCGACTTCGGCCTAGGTTTTATTTTAATTTATGGAACTTTTAAGGGTGTTTTTAAAATATTTAATTAGTTCATCTAATTGTCCAATTTAATGGGTGATACCTTTAAAAAAAACTAAGATTCCCTGCCCTACGTAACTAAAGAAAGTTTCAATATACAGTGAAATACTTCATATCGTCTGTTTTTGAAAGATTTTTTGAGACGACCTTTTTATTAGGAATTAAAATTGGATTTTAATTTTTTTATTTCGATCAGTGAAAGAACGAGGTTTAAGAGTAATAATATATAAATAAATATATATTTATATATTTATTTATATATTTATATACTAATATATAAATATATATTTATATATATATATTTATATATTAGTGAAAGAACGAGGTTTAAGAGTGAGGTGGGGGGGGGGGGGGGGGAGGGCACGGTGCCCTTGCAGAAAATATGGAGTAAGATTTCTCTCAACTTTCCTATCCTCCTCAGTCACAGTAGTACTGTCTTGAGTTTGAATGCCCGAAGTAAATATTTCTGGTCATGGGTATTTATGGTGCTTGTCTCTTCACGCTCACATTGCGCTCCCTCACTGCGTGCTTTGCACTCATGTGCTTGCTTGTACATGCTTATTAAGTTTTCAGGACATGGTAACGTATCATTTTCACTGCATAGCTTTTATTTGCCACAAAGTCTCAGTAAACGGAACATTATATGTAAAACACTTTGGGAGTTCAATCAATAATCATTATAGATGTTATGACATGTTGTTAAAGCTGAATTTACATTTGATGTTATTGTAAATGTTTAACTTACTGCTCAGTCAACTTATTGTTCAATGAAATAGCTCAACACAATGTGTTTTTGTTATTTTGGATTATTTCAACATCGAGGGGTTGTTGAAGGTGTTGTTGAAGGTAATGGAAATTCCAAGACTGCTTAATCCTAACATGAATATTTCAAAGTTATGGTGCATTCGACTAGTTGGGTGGACTTTCTGGGTAAGGAAGTTGTGTTGGGAGGGTACTTGTTAGTCCTGAGTGCAAAACAAACAAGAAAAATGGACAATGTTATTGCTGCTGAGTAAATGGGGCTTCCTGAGTGCGACTTTATAGGACTGTCTGGGAAGTTTGTTTGAAGTTTTAAAAAAGGTGATATAGCTGTGTGCCAGATCGGGTGTTGGAGGCAGCAACAAAGAGACTGCTGTGCTTCGTTGATGCAAATTGTTCTGGGTGCAAACTGATTGAAGCCTCGTTTTAGTTTTGTTATTTCTTCATGCATTGCTGATGTTATTTGAGCTTGTTGTAAACTTCCTTTCAGCTGCAAATCATCGAGAATGCGCAAGAAAATGGTGTCTGCAGCACATATATTTAACTAACTTGAAGGTTGCTGTCGGGAGCGTGCACTGAAAACAAATTAAACTAGAACAGCACTCAGTAGAGAGCATACCTCCACCTGGTTGGCCAAATCACTCAATGGTGAAGAATCACTTTAAAAATTCTATGAGCTGGATCCGGATCCGGATCTTTACCAAAATCGAATCGAATCGTCCATGTCACACACCCAACCGGTCCACCAAGTTTCGTCCAAATCCGTCCACAACTTTTTGAGATATCCTGCTACGTATCGTTTATGGCCCTATCACCCAATGGTGAAGAATCACTTTAAAATTCTAGTAGCTGGATCCGAATCCGGATTTTCGCCAAAATCGAATCATTTCGTCCTTGTCACATACGCTACATTTCTGCCAAATTTAGTCCGAATCCGTCCACAACTTTTTGAGATATTTTGTTCATAAACGGACAGACATGGGTGCAAACATAACCTCCACCCACCTTTGGTGGTGGAGGTAACTAGAACGGCACTCAGTGGAGGGCATACTTCCGCCAGGCTGAACAGTTTATGTTTTGTATCCCACAGATAAGCCGAATCTTGATCCGACATGAACCAAAATCTAATCGGCTTGTTCTTGTCACCTATCCAACTCATCCACCAAGTTTCATCTGAATCCCTCCACAACTTTTTGAGAAACCAAGCTGTATATTGTTTTGGCCCTATCTCTCAATGGTGAAGAATCATTTGAAAATTTAAAAATTCTCGTATCCAGATTCGGATCTTCACCAAAATCGAATCGATTAGTCATTGTCACACACACACACAACATCTCCACGAAATGTCATCCGAATCCGAACACAACTTTTTGAGATATCCTGCTCTCTATAGTTTTTGGCCCTATCTCCCAATGGTGAAGAACCACTTAAAAACCAGAACAGCACTCGGCAGAGCCCATACCTCCACCAGGCTGAACAGTTTTAGTTTTGTATCCCACTGATAGGCCGTATCTGGATTTGGACCTGAACCAAAATCTAATCGGCTTGTCCTTGTCATCTAACCAACTCGACCACCTTAGTTTAACCAACTCGTCCACCAAGAACAAATGGTTCCAATAACCTGACCATAACTTTTTTAAATACAGTCGTGGCCAAAAATATTGGCACCCTTCCACCTTTTTTCAAATAATGCACCATTTCTTCCAGAAAATTGTTGAAATCAAAAAATCTTTTGGTATCCACAAATGTATTTCCTTGGTTTGCATTGGAACAAAACAAAAAAAAGCTGAAAAAGAATCACTAAATCTCAGCTTATTCCACACAAATCCTAAAATGGCCCGGACAATATTATTGGCATCTTTTAGAAGTTTTTATAAATCATTAGATTTCAAGCAGGTGATTCTCCTTTACTTTGGAAATGAACTCACCTTTGGTGAGATGCAGGTGCCTGCAATATAAAAATCACTCATTCAACCAGTTTGAATAGAGAAAAGCAGTCATTGGCTGTTTTGTGTCACTGTGTGTACCACAATGACCATGGAGAAAAGAAAGAAAACCAGAGAATTGTCTGAGGAGGTCAGACACAAGATTATAAGCAAGCATGGACAATCTCAAGCCTACAAGTCCATCTCCATAAACCTTGATGTTGCTGTGTCCACCATACGCAATGTTATCAGGAAGCTTAAGGCCCATGGCACTGTAGTTAACCTCCCTGAACATGGACGCAAATGTGAAAACCTGATCGAAGATTACAGCGAAGGATTGTTCGAATGGTGGAGAAAGCACCTCGATCAACTGCCAAACAGATTCAAGCTGACTTTCAGACACAAGGTACGACAGTTTAAACTCGCACCATCCCTCCACAACTTTGAGATATCGTTCCACATATTGTTTTTGGCCCTACCTGTCAACGGTGAAGAATCACTTTAAAAATTATACTAGCCAGATCCGAATCCAGATCTCCACCAAAATCTAATCATTTTATCCTTGTCCCATACACTACCTCTCTGCCAAATTTCGTCCAAAACTTTTTGAGATATCTGGTTCACAAACAAACAGACAGATAGATGAAAAATCAATCATAGAGCGACACTTGGTAAAAGAGAACAAAGTTGAATGGCACTCAGTAGGGCATCCTTTTGACCTCACAAATAATTGACGGTTGAATTCTGTGACCTGATATGCAAATATTCTTCAAATTTTAATTTAATCGGATGAAAGTTGACAATTTTAGAAACTTGGTAAAAGAGAACAAAGTTGAATGGTACTCAGTAGGGCATCCTTTTGACCTCACAAATAATTGACGGTTGAATTCTGTGACCTGATATGCAAATATTCTTCAAATTTTAAGTTAATCGGATGAAAGTTGACAATTTTAGAAATTCGGCCTATGTTGACCTCAAAAATAGTTGGTGGTTGGTTTCAATAAGCTGACATGCAAATCCTATTCAGATTTCAAGTCAATCAGATGAAAATCGAGGATTTTAGAAATTTGAAAAAGTGGTTGACCATTTTTGACGATGAAAGATTTTTCATGATGTTGATAAAAAGCCTATGTTGACCTTTTGGTCTCTGTTGATCTCAAAAATAGTTGGTGGTTGAATTCAGTTCACTGATATGAAAATCCCATTCAAATTTCAAGTCGATCGAATGAAAATTGAGGATTTAAAAAATTCGAAAAAAGTGGTTGATCTTTGGCTTCAAAAACATATACGATTTTGTCAGAAAATGATCCCTACCATTTGGTGAAGTTTCGTGAAGACAGGTTTAAAATTGTGACCTGTAGACAAGTATAAGTGAGCGGACAGACAAATGAAAAATCACTCATAGAGTGACACTTGGCAATAGAGAACAAAGCAGAATAGCACTCAGTAGAGCATCCTTTTGACCTCACAAATAATTGGTGATTGAATTCAGTGCAAATCCAATTCAAATTTCAAGTGAATCGGATGAAAATTGAGGCTTTTAGAAATTTGAAACAAGTGGTTGACCTTTGACCTATTTTGACCTTTTGGCCTATGCTGATCTCAAAAATAGTTGTTGGTTGAATTCAGTTAACTGATATGTAAATCCCATTCAAATTTCAAGTGAATCGGATGAAAATTGAGGATTTTAGAAATTTGAAAAAAAGTTATTGACCTTTGGCCTGTGTTGACCTTTTGATCTTTTGATCTCAAAAATATATAGGATTTTGTTGGACCACGAACTCTACCATTTGGTGAAGTTTTGTGAAGATCAGTTTAAAATTGTCACCTGTAGGCAAGTATAAGTGAGTGGACAGACAAACAAACACACACCAACCTCACAGAAAGACCACCAACCTGACCACAAAAAAAACAATAAATAAATAATATAAAAAACACACCAAACCGGAGTGATCAACATACTTGCAAAAAAAAAAGTTTTTTTGGCCAAGTAACAAACAAACAGACAGACGGCGTGAAAACATATCCTCCATCCACCTTTGGTGGCGGAGGTAATTACAGTATCTGGATGCAGATCTTCACCAAAATCTAATAATTTCATTGTTGTCACACCGAACCTATCCACAAAATTTCGTCTGAATACCTCCACAACTTTTTGAGGTATCCTGTTCACAGATAGACAAACAGACGGACAGGTGTGAAAACATAACCTGCGCCAACTTTGGTGGCAGAGGTAACCAGTTAAATTCAGTTGGATGGATGAGAAATTTTCATATTGTTGATAAAAGTTGTTGTAGTTATGGTTCAGCAAGACCATGTCAGTTTTTCAGATATGTAGCAATGGAAATCAATTTCAGGCGATAAGTTGGTAGTGCAGCTTTTTCGTGCACACAAACCAAGTTACCTTGAAAACATTAAAAATCAACTGCAATGTATGCACTGATATTACGTACATGCACACCAGATCATGCAGACTATATAACCAGAACCCTATATGTTGTTAGTGAGCAAGATGGTAACATGGTAATTGATGTAAAAATAGTTGGTTAAATGGTAAAAAAGAAAAAGAAAAAAGGTAATAAAAAAGTTCCATTAGTAACATGGTAATTGCTCCTGAGCCAAACTGGGTTTTGAGAAACTTAGAATATAAATTCATACTGCTGTCTTTAGCTAGATTTGAACCTGCAACCTCTGTGATGTCATCACCAGTATACCGCTTAATGGTGCATTTTGGTAGGTTTTGTATTCTATGTGCTACATGTGCGCACAACGACTCGCTGAGCTGCAGAGATGAAAGTTTTGACTGCTTGGTTGATTGATTCATAAAGCTCTTCCTGATGTTTGTTCATCATCTTTTCCATATTGGTACCAATCAACCTTGAGATTCAATAATCATATCGTAACAATGTGATACAGTATCATTTCCCAATACAGTGCTGCCGACCATCATCTCAGTGAGGATTGTTTCAAGACAAAGTTTCACTAAGGTGGGGAAATCAACTTTATCGGTGTGTTTATGTCATTCTGTATTTCCCTTGCACTGATTAAGTCGACTTATTCGAGAAAACGTAAAAAAAGTTTCAATATTCAAGGACATCTTTATCCACATCCTGCACCTTTGACACAGGCAGCTGCAGGCAACAAACTCTCCACACCAATCTCTCTGACAATGGCATTTTTCTCTTAGTTCCAACCAAAATATTTATTTGTATCTGATCGGAGATGTGCAGCTGATCGAAGATGTGCAGCTGATCGAAGATGTGCAGCTGATCAAAAATATCCCAGCCCAGTTAGGGTTTGAGGAAATATCGGTTTCTGGTTTTGCTCAGTTATGAATTTGTTGATTTTCCCCTTAATCTTCTCTCCTGTCCTGTTTAATTTTTCCCCTCCCCTTGTTCCTGTTTATATACCAATTGTTTATTCTTTTTGTGGTTGTTTTGAAGCAGCCGTGATTCAGGAAATATTTTAAGTGTTTTTGCCAATTTCTGCTGGCACAGTTGCATATTGATCTGATTATTTATTTTTATTACTATGTGCATGCATGTTCACTTCTGTACCACTGGCCACTTCTATATGTTCAGGTTAGGCTCTAGTACTGGGTGCTTTGCTAATATTAGCAGAGTACCCGCCCTACGGGCGATTTTCTTCGATGCATGCAACAAATTCTTCTGACACACGTTCATTTGGGCGGTGTATAGGTAACTGACACATCCCTCAACCACTTCCGAAACCCCGCCCCCTCCCCCCCCCCATCCCCCCCCGCCCCCCCTTCCCCCCCCCCGGGTCACACGCATGAAGCAAAAACATGCCTAATGCTTATAATGCAAAACACATCACTGCATTGGAAAATGTGGGGACAGGAATACAGTGCAGTAAAGGGTGGGGACTTGTAATACCCTCGACCACCTGGAATGGTGCTACACAATACACATTTACATAGATAGTTTGCAACCCCCCCCCCCCCCCGCCCGCCCCCCCCCCACACTCCCCCACCTCCCGTCCTAATCTGGATGTTATCAATCCAGAACTGGAGGCTGTAATCTGTAATCATATTATACTGTAATCAGTCCAGAACTGTCAGCTGTAATCTGTAATCATATTAAACTGTAACCAGTCTAGAACTGTAGGCTGTAATCTGTAATCATATTATACTGCAACCAGTCTAGAACTGTAGGCTGTAATCTGTAATCATATTATACTGTAATCAGTCCAGAACTGTCAGCTGTAATCTGTAATCATATTAAACTGTAACCAGTCTAGAACTGTAGGCTGTAATCTGTAATCATATTATACTGTAACCAGTCTAGAACTGTAGGCTGTAATCTGTAATCATATTATACTGTAATCAGTCCAGAACTGTCAGCTGTAATCTGTAATCATATTATACTGTAATCAGTCCAGAACTGTAGGCTGTAATCTGTAATCATATTATACTGTAATCAGTGCAGAACTGGAGGCTGTAATCTGTAATCATATTATACTGTAATCAGTCCAGAACTGTAGGCTGTAATCTGTAATCATATTATACTGTAATCAGTCCAGAACTGTAGGCTGTAATCTGTAATCATATTACACTGTAATCAGTCCAGAACTGTAGGCTATAATCTGTAATCATATTATACTGTAATCAGTCCAGAACTGTGGGCTGTAATCTGTAATCATATTATACTGTAATTAGTCCAGAACTGTGGGCTGTAATCTGTAATCATATTGTTGCGGTTTTGTGAATAAAGGATGACCCCCCCCCCCCCCCCCCCTCATCGGTAGTTGCACCACAACATGTAGCCTCGCTTTAGTTCAGTTATTTCTTAGTGAATGTAAGCATAGTCTCCTTTCCTGTGTTAGTTTGCATTGAGCAGGCCAGTGAGTTAGGTGTTCTTTTGGGCTGGAATGCCATGTGCTAGGCCTGGAACAAGTCTGGCAAGGCTGAAGGGAGGAGCTGCAGGGAGTGGCCGGTAAGCAGCGAGCAGCCAATCGGAGCTCAAGGGGAGTGGCTCACACCGGCAGCGAGAGGAGGGGCTTGGAACATTCGGGTAAGGCTGGGGAGGGGCTATATAAAACACTGCCCCGAGTCCCTCCGCGGGTCAGAGTCAGTTGCCCCGGGAGAGAGTTGGTTCGTGGTTGGTTCATGGTGATTGAGCAGTGAGAAAGAGACATTGTCGCAGCACGAGTGAAGTCCCTTGCTTGTTATAAGCCTCCCCTCTGTACACGAACTCTCCCTGTGTCCTGCGCTCTGCGGCTGTGTTAATCGCGTTTGTGGAGACGATCCATTCCGGGCCACAGACGCGCGATCTCAATGCCTGCGCTCCCAGCATACGTGCCGTGAACACCCGAGGGCCAAGCCCGGTGAGCTGTCCGGGAGCGACCGGCGTCAAGGCGCGTTTGGCGCGCGAACTTGTTCTTCCTTCTTTTCCCTGCGTGAGTGAGTGGGCCCGTGTCTGGGGGATAAGTTACGACTGCTTAAGCATCTGCTCTGTGTCCCTTCCCTTTATCCGGATCATTGTACATTGTAAATAAACCTGTGTTCTTTCTTCTATCTGACCGTTCCCGTCCTTTCCATTTATTGGCCGAGCATCGCACGAACAAAACCGCTCGAATCGGGTTCAATAAAAGTAATGGCACGAATCACGTGATACGCAAACCGCTCGGCGTACTCGATTAGCGTGGCTTTTGCGAGGTCCGGTCCCCATTTTCGTGGCAGCGTGGGTACCGAAGGTACATGTGGAATCGACCCGATACCCTTTCCCACGCTCGCTATGGGGGTGGCGACTCGGCCTCGTGGACTCGAAGACCCGAGGGGGAAAAGGGGTTTAACCCCCCACCCCCCCCCTCTGTACATCGACGGGCTTCGAGAGATCTGCAACAATATTATACTGTAATCAGTGCTGAACTGTAGGCTGTAATCTGTAATCATATTATACTGTAATCAGTCCAGAACTGTAGGCTGTAATCTGTAATCATATTATACTGTAATCAGTCCAGAACTGTAGGCTGTAATCTGTAATCATATTATACTGTAATCAGACCAGAACTCTAGGCTGTAATCTGTAATCATATTATACTGTAATCAGTCCAGAACTGTAGGCTGTAATCTGTAATTATATTATACTGTAATCAGTCCAGAACTCTAGGCTGTAATCTGTAATCATATTATACTGTAATCAGTCCAGAACTGTAGGCTGTAATCTGTAATCATATTATACTGTAATCAGTCCAGAACTGTAGGCTGTAATCTGTAATCATATTATACTGTAATCAGTCCAGAACTGTAGGCTGTAACCTTTTATTACCCTGCGCTTGTGAAGCGAAATGTGGGGTTAAGCAATCGGGTGGGTATGTGTGCCGTACGTATGCCGTGTCTGCATTTTTAAAATCCATTTTCTCGGCAACCGTTGGTTTGCTCAGATCCAACCCTTTAAGGACAAATGGACACATATGGCCCTAAATGCTAAATGGTGTGTGCCCGTTATGTTCCCTGCGGGTGCAGATTACTTTATGTTTGTGCATTCCTTTTTTGTTGTTGATTAGAAAAACTTGCATTTTTCATCATGCATATTCTTGAATTTCAATTCATATTCATGATTATTATAGCCAAACTAACAAGCATTCTGAGTATTGCGCTGCAATACATGTCCCCTACCAACGTTCTAAGTGCCATTACTTTGTCAACAATGATCGAATATGCAAATTTATGCACGGTTGATGCTGGTTTTCAAACTTGATCTGAGGTATGCTGAGACACATGTGTGTCACGCCTCGCCTTGTTGATAAGCCCGCAAGGTCGCTCCGTGGAGCGGCCTGCACGTATTGCACTGTGTGAATTATATAATTACCAACTCACGGTCTGAGGTACCAGCGATTCAAGAGATATCCATTTTTTTTATATTTTCGTTTAATTGACGATATCTGCCAAACCACGTGCCCTATCGCAAATTCCAAATGGACATTTTAGTAGACTGATATGCTGAGCAGATCTGTGAAGTTTCCTCTCGATTAGATAAAAAAATGAGGGAGGGGCTCAGTTTTAAAGAGTCATGCTTAAAACGTCATAACTCTGAAACCATGTGATGCATGACGTCATGCGCGTTGACTTTTTTGTTCGTCGTGGGTATGCGATTCTGCCTGCAAAGTTTGGCCTCGATCTGTTCAGCCGTTGCAGAGAAAAAGGGGTTTTAGTGTTTTCACGAAAAACAATATGGCGGCCAAACCACGTGACCTGTAGCGTCATAATTACCATTAAAATATTCTACAGACCGAGTCCCTCCTATGGTGAAAATTTGATCTCAAACGGTCCTATTATTGCAGAGAAAATCTTTTTTAAAGGAAATTAAAACTTAAAATGGCACTGAGTTAAGGATCATCAGAATTATCAGAATTCCCAAAGTTCAAAGTGCCATAACTTTGTCAAAAATGATCGAAACGTCATGAAGTTCGAACTTGACCTGTAACTTATCATGAGGAAACCATGTGCCAAGTTTGAAATCATTAGCATTAAGCGTTTAGAAAAAAAGTCCGGAAAACTGTTCTTTGCGTGACGGACTGACGGACTGACGGAAGGAGGGACGGCGTGCAAACCTATAGTCCCCTACCGGTGCTAATAATAAAATTGGACTTGTATCTGAAATGTACTTTCAAGATGCATTCAAGATGAAAATCCCATTTATAGCGTGGGTTTCTCCATTGTCTCCCACAGTCCTCATAATTCTTCTGATATATAAAAGGAGCTGTGCGTCCATGCGTGCGAGTTCCACCCATTGGTTGGACAGTTTACATGACTCCGCCCACAATTTTTGTACTACGCCCACCAATTTAGGAACCCTTTAGAATTACCCTTTAAAACAGGGGTTCGAAATCCCAGGGCCGTGAGCAAAGGGGTTGGTTGATGCCTTAGGGTTGGGAGGGGAAGGTTGAGGACTTGGGGTAGGTGTGGAGGAGGGAGAGTCAAGAAGGGACAGAGTTTAGAGGGGGAGGCTGAGACTTTTTTGTTGAGGCGTTGTCGGAATTATTTACATTGTGTTCATTGTGTACAACATCTTGTTATTTACATTGTGTTCTCCAGCGCAATTTATTAGTAAACACTGCTTTTTGGGGTGCGAGTTTTAGTTGTATCTATATATAACGATATAAGTGCAGTCTTGCTTTTGGCCAAAGGTTATAGCTTCAATGTAACAACCAAACAGTTCATTTCCAGCATGTGTGGCCTTTCAAAACTCTTAATGATGGTGCTGCACAAGTCTGCCAGCACGTTTCGTCATTTGCATGTCCCATTGCTTGGGCAACACTGTCTGTCTGGATGGATTACCAGCCAATAAAATGAAGGAGCTTGGATGACCTAAGTCACCAGTCGGCACATTTATGGAATATAATGTTTGACAAGGTGAGCAAATTACATTTCCTCACGATTCGTCAAATGTAAGTAATCATTACATTTACATTTAAACAAATGAAATTTATATTGAATTGACACATAATTGAACAATATATTCAACATAATGATGTCTTCAAGCACAGCTTTGTGGTGTGAATCCCACAAATACGCTGAAGGATTTTGAATCTCTGGTAGAAAAACATGTTAGAGAGAACGGTGGTGAATCTGCCCGATCACTCCGTTCCATGATTCCACATGAACAGATGCATCACATGATCAAAAGAGACTAGAAGTTTAAAATTAATCTTTAGTTATTTTCACACAGGAAAATAGAGCAGAAAGTGTCCACACAAATGATCAAATCCCAAAATTTATCTCTGCAGCACTTGTGTATAATGGCAATTCAGAGCAGAACATAAAAACAGGGTGATCTATTTTATTGGGAAACTTACTGGGTCATGCAGGCACTGGTGAATATTCACTGACTCTCATTGACCAATACGAAAATCATTTAATAAGAGGAGATTATTTTAATAGTAAAGCACTTTCTAGACAATTTTTTTCTTATGTTGTAAATACGGAAGAAGGTTCAGACCCATAGTCATTCAGAAAAACCTCCTGTGACCAGGAGGAAAAAAACCACAGTGAGCTGATGGGACATGTAGACCAGACCCCTCCACTGTTTCTTCCCCTCCACTGCCAAACTCTGGAACTCTTTACTTTCCCATGTCTTTCCAAGCACTTACGATCTTCCCCATTTCAAAAAGATGTATTTACTTCCTCAAAAACTCTTGGACTATTCTCTCTTTCTTCACTTTTCTATCAATGCAGCTCTTTTATTTAAGGCCTGGCCTCGATGAGGACTATATAGTCCGAGACTGAAGCCTTCACAATAAAATAAAAACTAGAACAATGCGACTGTGTCGCCAATATGCCTCCACATAGTCCCACAACGGGTACCGATGACATCACTCCGATGACATCACTCTGCATATGTATGGGTAGGGGATCACGTTTGTGAAGTTTCGTGTTGATCTGATAAGGTTCGTTTTCTATCTAAGATGGCTGCCAAACCACGTGACCTATGACATCATCATTTTCAAGCTAAATGCAACAGTGCTGTTAGATTATAATTGTAAAATTTCACATCGATAGGGTGAGCGGTTTCAGAGATATAATTATTTAATATTTTCCTTCAATCCAAAATGGCTGCCAAACCATGTGACCTATGATGTCATAAATTTAATATTTCAATACAAATGGGTCATAGATCATGTGCATGCAATTTCAGATTTTTAGGCTAGGGAATTCGATTAAAACATTTTTGACTGGTATACCAGTTCACCCATGATGTCATCATTATCATGCTTATGTTTCCCATTGGGAGTACTTGACAATGTGCCAAGTTTCAAATTTTTCCATTCAGTGGTTTCCGTAAAATATATATTTTAAATTATTTGCTCTTAATCCAAAATGGCTGCTATACCACGTGATCTATGACGTCACAATTATCATAAAAACATTCTGCATGGGTGTCACTCCTACCCTGAAAGTTTCGTCTCAATCGGACATGTGGTTGCTGAGAAAACCGAGGTTTAGGCCATACGGACAGACGGACAACCCGAAAACATGTTGTTGTTTGTGTGTTCCTTCCATGTAATTTTATACATTTTTGTATTGTTTTGAGAGGTATTACTCTATATAATTTTGTGTATTCATTCCATGTCTGACTAAAGGGTTCCTGCTTTTGTAGGATAATAAATGTTACCCTGTTGAAACATCTCAATTAGCTCACATTCATGCTTCTTCTTCTTTGTCGACACCAGAAGGAGTGATTTTAATCCAGGCACTTTTGTGATTAAACTGATTTTTACCTTCCCAACGGTACCCTTTTTTTATTACTCTATATGACAGCAGGAACAGCTACATTATAACTTGTGATCCTGCTTCTTCTTCAATACCGGAAAAAGGGGATTTTAAAACAGGCATCCTTGAAATTTAATGGACACAAATTTTTGTTCCAAGTTTATCGATTATTTGCTTTCCATTGGTACCATTTTTATTATTCTTCGACAGCAAGAACCATTTCCAATGAAGCATGAAATATGGATGGGTGGACACTTCTCCTTTTACCAATATAGGAGTATGGGCTGGCAGGATACCTTAGAGGTATGCACACTCACCTTTGAGCTGTCTAGCCTGGGTTTGAATCTTGATCCAGCTATAAAGTGTAAGCCTGGTGTTTCACTTGCAGGGCAATGCATCAATGTGTGTGCATTAATCGTGTTAAACATTGGAAGGATGGTAAGCCGAAGGAACCAATCTTCCAGCACTTGTTGTTTTTGGACATTAGCGATCACGTGGTCTGTCATGGAAAGTTGTCCCAGGACCCTGAACAAATTACAAATTCCTGCTCTAACCTCCATCATACCTACATCATCAGCATCAAAGCTGCACTCCCAGCAATGATGCAACTACCAGCCACGTGTTGTAGCCGAATAAATGAGTTTCATACAATAGACATATTTTTGGATCAAAGCTTGTGAAAAAGAGGTAAAATAATTGTTTTTTTTTTCCAAACGTTATTCTCTTCAAAATTAAATATGAAAAATATAGTGTTCCCTTGCATCCACTTATTTAACCAATGCACAATAATAGCACTCCCCCATGTGTGACCCACTCCCCCGTGTGTGTAAGACACAACACCATAGAAAAATAAAAACCAGTCTATTTGAGACCACTGCAGGAAGACGACCTCTGTCAGCACATGATGAGAGGTGTTTGGCATTCTCACTCCACTTGCTAAGTGCAGGTTGTGGAGAACTTAGAGCCAATGGAATCGAACCCACACCAGCCAGTGGAGGAAGTGTACAGGTGAAGATTTATAACAATGAAACACTATGTATTTTCAGATTAGCTACTGTGTGCAGGTCAGTTTGAAGTTCATGACCACCTGTATCCATCACACCTGTTCAAAAGAATCTACAGGATGTGTGACGATTGCCTCATGAGCAATTTCCTATTTCCATGATCCAGCTTCCTCTGCACTTGCAGTACGTGATATGAGCAAGGATTTACACTTTTTTTATTTATTCCTTTGTCTGCTGAGTCCACTACAGTTTCCGGTTTCTGCATCGAGAGACATATATTGATTTGATGCCTCAAACATAATTCAAATTTATTTAAAAAGCAAGTGGCAGAGAAATATGTATTAAGAGTTACAATATACACTTTTGGCTTTGCAATATTACATGCCGGTTTAAATTTTGGCTTCGCATGAGGGATCTGACATTGCAATGCAGTTTAATATTCGTAAATGTCATGCTGGGAATGGGTAGGAATACCGAAAATAGGGATTACATAATGCAAGGGGCAGTCTAGGGACATGTCACACAATAGGATCTGGGGATGGTAATATATATGGGGAGTAGGTAGACAGCACAATGCCAAGCAGCTTTAGGTAAATCTAACATTGGGTTTAAGTTTTATCCATAAGGGGATAAATTATAAATCCAAAACTATTAGTGTTAACACTATTTAGGAATTTAATGAGGCCTCACTTAGAATATTGTGTATACCTTTAGTCACATCTGAGGAAGGACATTGCTGCCATAGAGCGGGTTCAGCAGAGAGCAACTCGACTGATTCTGGGCGGAGTGCGACTAAGATATAAGGTGTGGCTGAAAGAGACAGGACTTTTTGTTCCCCGCCCCTCCGACAAGGTCTGACAAAAATGAGCTCCATCGGACCAACCGATCATCTGTCCATGTACTTTTGTGTTCACAATATTTCAAAAAACCATTGAACATTTAGCTTCCATATTGCAGATATCCATTCCTCATGACATTATCTCGGCCCGATTCGATCACGGCTGAAGACAGTTGAATTCTGTTGCCATGGCAACATCTGGTACCTTGGCTTGTATACGCGATATTTCAAAAACCGTTCAAGATTTAGCTTGTTTAGCATATTGTTTAAGAAATTGGAAGGTATCTATAAAATAGCACCTTTTAATATCAAGTCAGACAGAAACAGAGAACATAGGTGGCAAAGAGGAGGTCCCCAGTAGAAGCAAGGCAGAGGTATCCCAACGGTCTTGTGCAGAAGGTGTTTGCAGTGGGACATTTGACCAGTTTAAACTGGGTTTGGATAAATGTACAGGAATATTGGCAGGAATGATAGGTATCTTGTGATTAGTCAGGTGTGATTGAGTTGTTATGTCTGTAAGTTGATGTCAGACTGTTTTTCATGTGTGTCGTGTGGGAGAAAAATTAAAAAAAAAGTAATAAAATTGAAAAGGGGGTTTACAGGAAGGAATAGTGTTGTCGGGGACGTGGAGGTGGCATGGGCTTGGTGAGCCGAGTGGCCTCATCCTGTGTCTGAGTTTCCTTGTGCACTTCCTTGCATATAAGGGACATTTACTCATTACTGTACAATGTGTTTTATTTGGTTTTCCCATGTGTGAAGGGCATGGGAAATAATACGAATCTGCGGATTTTAACGTTTTCCTCGTTCAAATTTTACAAGTATGCTGTATTTTTCTGTTTTGACAATAAAAAGTGTCACATTTTATTGAACAGGCCATTAAATGTATCATTTTATTCTCTTATTGTTGTTCGATGAAGATGCAAAAAATCTGGTCCTTAAGATTTTAATATAGTTTGGCTGCTTGCACCAATTTTTGTGACTTGATAAAAATGTACAATCAATGTACGATCAATTATCAAAACTGATAAATTTGTGCCAAATAGCAGTTTGGGGAGTGAAATTGGGTTTGGGGTGGAGGGGGGGGGGGCAGTGTTTGGGAGGATGCCTCCGATTTTCAACAGGATATCCCGGGGCTTTCCGAATTACGTCACGTGGTGTCAATAGCAACATTGCCCAAATACGGCGACAACAATAGATCGGCACCTTTGCCACAATGGAGGGTGCTCACCCCATTCACACACAATGATTGCCTTGTTTGGGCATTTGGTTATATACTGCCCGATCAATGCAACCCACCGAACCGGTTAATCCAAATAGTGTGCTGTTTTCTTGCAAGTCGGAATTTACTTGTTTGTGAAGTGAAAAACGCTAACTTAGCAAGACTTGGGTGGATGAGTACAAACCAAACATTATTGGCTCGTGCTGACAATTGTCATGCACCTCAATGTTGAGCATGAAGCACAATTAAGTTTGTTCCCTCACCTTAAAATAAACTAATTTGTATTGGCTGTTTGGTATTCACACCTGACAGGAAGGAGTCATTGTTACAATTTTTTAATTTTTTTTACCATATCTACAAAATGAAATGAGAGAAGTGCATCATTTATTTTCTGCTTAAAGAAGAATATGTTCATTGAGCAACAGTAAAGTGAAAACATTCGAAACCAAATAGTTAACTATTAACCAAATTAGTGCAGCTGGAAAATTGTAACAATTTACCCGGAGTGTGGAGTAAATTGTTACAATTATTGGTACCACTGATTTGATTAGTTAAAACATGAATAACTAGAATGGCACTCGACAGAGAGCATATACCTCCGCCAGGCTGAACAGTTTACCTTTTGTATCCCACTGTTTGGAATCGGATTTGGATTTGGACCTGAACCAAAATCGAATTGGTTTGTTCTTGTCACTTAACCAAATTATCCACCACGTTTTGTCATAAGTCATCCACAACTTTTTGTTCCTGTTCACAAACAAACTGACAAACAAACAGACAGATAAATAGACAGACAAACAGACAGACAAACAGACAGACAAACAGACAGACAAACAAGAAGGCATCAGGCAATAGCTTGACAGGTATGACTAAAATTGATATCAATGAAAAAAAAATATATATATATATATCAATGAAAAATTATTTTATCCAAATATCAGCTTCCGAGCTCAAAAGGTGCCTGAAATATTGCCCAGATGTGAAAGAAAATAAATAATTGATTGATTAATTGTGTAATTAAAATAAATAAATAAGAATCGTAAAATAATTAATTTCTTAATCAATTGGCTAATAGCATAACTAAACCACCATTATTTCATCTGAATCAGTAACCTTTTGAAAATTAAGTAATTAACCAAATAATTAAATAATTAATTGATTGATCAATAAATTAAAAATACCCTTCACAGCCAAATCATCTGGTCACTGTCTTGTCCAAATATCAGCTTCCTAGCTCAAAATGCGCCTGAGATATTGCCCAGATGAGAAAGAAAATAAATAAGTACTTTATAAATCAATAATAATTAAGTAATTAATCAATTAATTGCTCAATCAAAAATTTTAAAACAGTCTTTTTGCCAAAGCACTTGTTCACTATTGGGCCCAAATTCCTAGCTCAAATGATGGCTGAGATATCGCCAGACAAATGAGAAAACCTTGACCTTTGACCTATATAGTGAAAAAACATTTACAGCCTCACTTTTGTCCTTCAGAATCCCCTGGTAAAGTTTGATGAAGATAGCTGAAAGCGTTTGCGAGTTATCACACTCACAGACAGACAAACAAACAAACAAGACAGACCGACATCTAAATTTAAAATCTGCATCATAACAAACAAGCGGACAAGGGTGAAAACATAACTTCCATCCACCTTTGGTGGCGTAGATAAAAATAATGAAAGGAATAATAAATTAACAAGAAGAAACAAAAGTCATGTTAAGCTCTGATGCAACAAATAAATATCAAGCAACAGATGTTACTATAATTATTTGCATTTTTGGCACCCTTGTCCTTTGTAGTAGGTGTAACACTAAAATAAAAAGAGGGTTCAAAGAACACCTTACCCCGCACAGTCTTGAGAGAAAAATGGGCATGGGCGGAGTAGACGAGTGGCAAATTTGATTGGTCAAGATGATGTAAAATGTTGTAATATTTTGTCCACGTACTGCTAAACAGGAGGTTTTTGAAAGTGGCAATAGGGCGATTTGGAATCTGCAATGTTCAAGTATATAATTAAATTGAAATAAAATAAAGATTCTAAAGATTGTAGAATTTTTTTTCCGGAAGTTTACTGCCATTGAGACAGCGTATTTTACACCTCCTTATTTAACACGTTACATTAGTTATCATCGCCTGTCGTATGTGTCCTTGATGACATCCTTAAAAACAGCAAGTTTCTTGTTTGGAATGATTTTCAATTTTGTTTGACTGCCAGACAGACAGACAGACAGACAGACAGACAGACTAAAAATATTATCTCACTCCTCTGTGTATGCGCGATCGGGACAAATTCCGAGCCAAAGTACTGGTAAACTACAGGCTTGTTTCCCGATTCATGGTCCGATTCGTGTTGTTCCTCGAATTTCAACTCAATGTTTTGGAAATTACGTTGTTCCTCGATCATAAACTGATGTTTGTGGACAGACAGACAGACAGACAGACAGACATAGAGATAGGCAAAGTGAACCAATTGCTTAACCACACTTTAATGAGGGGTCGGGTAAGGAGAACAGAGCGCAGGATAAGAGGAGTAAAACAAAGTACAAAGTATGTATGTAACATTGTGTGCACATTTAACAGCACGCTAGTTTCTATCTTTGAATGCCAAGTCCCTCTAAGTGCCCATACAACATACAACCAAGGTCAAGTTTAATGGCTCGTTTGAGCTTGGAAAAGGTAAGTATTGTAATTGTGTGGAGGATCCCAGCTTTAGACAGACTAGAAACACCCGCACCCCTCAGGAGTCGCCTGGAGTGGGTGGGGAAGAGGGGGAAGAGGGTTGGGGGGGTTGGAGGAGTGGGACAAATATATTTTATTCCATGACTACTCCCCCTGGCCTTTTCTGTAGCAGGGGTCTGTAAACACTTGCAATATGGTGATCGGATCCGGCTAGTAGAATTTTTAAAGCGATTCTTCACCATTTGTTAGATAGGGCCAAAAACAATACATAGCAGGATATCTCAAAACGTTGCGGACGGATTTGGACGAAACTTGGTGGACCAGTTTGGTGTCTGACAAGGACGATTCGATTCGATTTTGGTGAAGATCTGAATATGGATTCGGATATGAGGATTATTCAATTTTCGAAGTGATTCTTCACCATTGAGAAATAGGGCTAAAACCAACATATAGCAGGATATCTCAAAAAGTTAGAGACGGATTTGGACAAAACTTGGTGAACAGGTTGTGTGTGTGACGAGGAAGAAACGATTCAATTTTGGTGAAGATCTGGATCCGGCTGGTAGAATTTTTTGAAGCGATTCTTCTGCAATGGGAGATAGGGCCAACCATGCTCTCTCCTGAGTGCCGTTCTAGTTTTCTTTGATTTGCAGACATACTGAAAAATCGGCCAATGGGCTCATACAAGCATTTGTAGAAAAATAAATACGCGTTACTGCTTGCATGGAGGGAAGAGGGAAGGATAATGAACAAATGTCACATTGGGAGACATCATTGAGGTTGCCTTCAGAGTGTCGGGATAAATTAAATGGTAGAGAACGGATTTGGGATGAAACAAAGAAGTATTGAACATGACAAATGAATGATTGGAAAAAGAGCTGTGGATGATTTTCTATTTCTATTTTTGAACATAAAACAATAAAACAGAATTTTGGAGACAGTTAGATAAGGATCAAAAGAAGTCCATGCTGCATGAACATTTGCAACACCTTTGTTGAACAAAGGCAGTTTCAAAGTTCAAACCTTTGATCACAACATAAACATTGAACTTTAGTTTATCACAGGAAGCTCATGCTAAATCCAGAAACGAGACTTGAATGTAATGTTTATATTTTGTCTACTTTTGCGCTTTTGCACCTGCCCTTTCCAGATGCAGCAGGTCACTGACATTGTTCCATTAATTTGGTCCTCGTCAACATTGTCCATTAGATCTAAGGTTTATGCTCACTTCAATTTTGCCTTTCCTTTTTCTTACACCGTGAAATGGGGTGAATAGGGACAGCAAGGTGAATAGGGACACAAACTGAAAAAAGTTCGGAAACTTTTTTCGCTGAAAATTGTAACCATACTGATTTGTTGATATTTGGGTTGAAAGTGTTCTCTTGTTTTTTTAAAAAGCAACTTATAGTCCCTATTAACCCCATATATGGGTTAAATAGGATTTTTATGGCTGTCCCTATTCACCCCGTTTTACGGGTGAATAGGGACAGTCACTAATACAAAAAAATAATAATCAAGAAATAGGGACAGTTTGGAGAAACTTTTTATCCCATATTTTTTTTCATTGGCACCGTGGTTTATATTATGGGTGCATATTATGTGCATCCATCTGAGCTATCAATTTAGCAATAAGTTGGAAACTCAGGATTGTTTCTTGATTATTATTTTTTTGTGTTAGTGACTGTCCCTATTCACCCGTAAATCGGGGTGAATAGGGACACCCATAAAAATCCTATTTATTCCTATTTAACCCATATATGGGGTTAATAGGGACTATAAGTTGCTTTTTAAAAAAACAAGAGAACACTTTCAACCCAAATATCAACAAATCAGTGTGGTTATCAATTTTCAGCAAAAAAAGTTTCCGAACTTTTTTTCAGTTTGTCCATATTCACCTTGCTGTCCATATTCACCCCATTTTACGGCACCTGATATTGCTTGTCCTCCCACTCTTCGACTTATATCGATTCACCGTCTTATGAGGGTCATTCAAAAAGTTATCAAAACGAGGATGCAGTTTTTTTTTCTGTATGCACAGTCTGGGCTCGTAGAAGAGTGGGAACACAGAACCGAACTGAACATCGGGGTTTTTTTACAACTAAAATGGCCGCCAGTCGGCAATCTTTGATCGCATCGTGGAACAAAATGATGTGCATCTGTATACCATCATGTGTTGTCTTTAGGCCAAGTATGAACAAAATCGGTCAATACATCTCCGAGATATGTCTGCGGATGCACGGATGCACGGATGGATGGACGGACGGACGAGACCCAATCCATAAATCCCCGTTTCGGACCAAGTCCAATGGCGGCTAATAACACAATGAAGTGAATGATGGGAGCTCCTGTCAATCTGGAAATTTAGCTTCATTTATAACTCTTTAACATGACACCCAGAGAAGGAGTGATTTGGGTTATAATTATTCCTCCAGTAAAATATTCATAATACTGCTACTTTCAGCCAGATTTGAACTTATCTATCTATAATTCCAGTAATCTCTGTGTGTGTGTCTGTGTGTGTGTCTGTGTGTGTGTCTGTGTGTTTGTTTGTCTGTGACCGCTGTTTCTCGACAACCACGGGTCCGATATACTTGAAACTTGCCAGGTATATTGCTGGGGACCCGAGGATGTGCCTTTTCAAGGTTTCATATTAATCGGAGAAGTAGTTACCGAGCTATTAGTAAAAGTAACGCAAGCCGTTCGCTTTGGCTTTGCGAATGGACCAAACCATTTCATGTAAATAGAGGGGGGGTTCTACCGTACTCGCAAGCCGTTCGCTTTGGCTTTGCGAATGGACCAAACCATTTCATGTAAATAGAGGGGGGGGGTTCTGTGGTCGTTACTGCCACGTGGTTTCAAAGTTTTTTTTTGTTGTTGTTGTTTGCACGCATGTTTTTTTGCACCCACGTACGGGCACGCCCTAGTATCCTCAAAGACGGTAGTCGATGAATTCACCACCAGACACCACCACATTCAGATATCAATGGTGAGTGAAACTGACAAACCAGCTGGAATTTACAGATTAATTGTGCAGTTTTGTGATGTGTGTCTGTCGTGAGAAGGTTCAGATTAACCTCGACTTTGAAAGTGCAGGCTTTAGAACTCTCTCACTGAGCTTGAGAGATGTTCTTCAGTCCGCAATGAGTATATCATTCTGAAGCAAACCATGAATGTAATGTTTACCTAAATCTGGTAAAGGGGTAGAAACACCAATACATAAATACCAATAAAGGGGAATAAATAAAGCCAATACCAATAAAGGGGAATACAGTGTTCCAAAGTCATCACATAGTTGTACTGCCCCTTGCTGTACAAGCTTAGTAATTGCATCCCAGCTGATGAAGTGGAAGATAAAACCTTATGTGACTGTCATTTCTCATTTGAATGAATACATTAGTTGTTTTGAAACGTTTTTCTGTATTTTACTGGTCCTGTCAATTAGATAGTTACCTTATTTGACTATATTGCATCTCTGAAAATAACATAACAATTCAAGCTATGACACAAAACAGCAAGGAATTATATAACTAGAACAGCACTCCGGAGAGCACATACCTCCGCCAGGCTGAACAGTTTACGTTTTGTATCCCACCGGTAGGCCGGATCTGCTTCTGGGCCTGAACCAAAATCGAATCGTCTTGTTCTTGTCATCTGACCAACTCATCCACCAAGTTTAGTCATAACTTGTCCATAACCTTGTTAAATATCATGTTATATATCGCTTTTCACTCGATCTCTCAATGGTGAAGAATCACTTTAAAATTAAATAATTCTCATATCCGAATCCATATTCAGATCTTCACCAAAATCTAATCGATTCATCCTTGTCACACACACAACCTCTCCAAAGTTTCGTCCAAATCCGTTCATAACTTTTTGAGATATCCTGATATCTGATATCTATCGATATCCTGAGATATCGTTTTTGGCCCCATTTCCCAATGGTGAAGAATCACTTTAGAAATTCTAGTAGCCGAATCCGGATCTTCACCAAAATCGAATCATTTCGTCCTTGTCACATATGCTACATCTCTGCCAAATTTCGTCCGAATCCGTCCACAACTTTTTGAGATATTTTGTTCACAAACAGACAGACAGGGGTGAAAACATAACCTCCAGCCACCTTTGGTGGGGGAGGTAACAAGACATTATTTAAGTATACAAGGGGTAAAGAGGAGTGTGGACCCCTTGAGGAATAGCACAAGAGAATTGGTGGATGATGAGATGACAGACTTATTAAATAGTTGTTTTGCTTCTACATTATCTTGCACAAGAACAGTCAAAGGAACTTTCAGTAGATGACAGTATCTACATCTTGGATGTGAACGAGGGCTTTTTAGAGGAGATCGAAGTAGGAGAAGAGGAAGTGAAGAAACAGCTCGGCAAACTGAGGGATGATAAAGCTCTAGGGCCAGGTAATATGCATCCTGGAGTATTGAGGGATGTGACGGAGCAGATAAGCGTGGTGTCAATGGATATCTTTCTAACAGCTCGTTGGAGTCAATCACTGCAGGTACTGGGGATTGGAGAGGAATACATGTAACCATTGTTTAAGGAAGGATCCAGAGAATAATTGGGGAACTATTGACCTGTTAGTTGGACTTCAGTTTGTGGAGAAGGAACGGATGGGCAGATATTTGAATTGGTTCAAACTAATTTACGGGAGTCATCACGGGTTTACCAAAAGGAGGTCTTATTTAACAACTTCATTGGAGTTATATGAAGCAGTTTCTGACTGGGTGGACAAGGGAAGTGCAGTTGATGAAATGTTTCCAGACTTCAAGAAGGCATTTGATGAGGTACCATATAGATGCCTGTTGGGTAAGGTGAGGGTTTGTGGAGTTGCTGGTAGACTAGCTAACTGGATTGTAAACTGGCTTTGTGATGGAAAGCAAAGAGCAGCTATCAGGCAGAGAATGTCGGGCTGGGAGGTTCAAAGTCAGGTATCAGTAGGATCGGTATTATTACTAATTTATGTATGTCAAAGGATTTGGACAGATGGGTTAAGAGTAGGCTTTCTAAATTTGGAGATGACACGAAGATTGGAGGTAAGGTAGATAGCAGAGAGGAGGAGGAGGGATACCAAATTCAAAAAAAGGTTAGATACTTTCATTGATTGGGCAAAAGATTGGCAAATTCAGGAAATGGAAGGTGCTGGAGTTGGGCAAGAATAATGTCAATAGGGACTACCTAGTGGGGCATGTGACGAGGGAGAATTTTCTGGTAGGGGAAAAACGTATGGGGGGTCAGCAGACATTACAGTGCTAGGCAGGTGTAGGTAAAGGTTGCTGTTAGGTTCTGTTAGTATGGCGATTCAATTGTAAAACAAAAGAGGTCTTGCTCAATCTGAAGAGGAATTTAGTGAGGCCTCCTGTGGCATGGAGCGCTATTTTGTACACGCATTTTATGGATGACGTTTAACACGCATGTTTTCCGGTGTGAGGTGACACTTGGTTGGTAACATACTGGATGGCTTTGAGAAATGCTCCTGTTTCTCCTGAATGAGTTTGAGCTTGTTATTAAAACTCTGATATTTTACAGCATGCGGATTGGCTGATTTCTATCCAAGCATCATAGACACTTGGTGGCAGCGGTGATTGTTTAAGAGAACTTTCATTCTTGGTGGAGATAGCGGCGGCCTGCACATCAATGAAATGGTGTCTGGATATTGTCTCCCATCGCCTCTAAACGAGCACGGAAAACAACAATGCTCTTGTGAAGAAGTTTGCCAGGGAAGCCGAACTAGTGCAGGTGGTGACACTTCTCACAGTAATCGGTAATCGGGGAAGAAGCTCAAGTCCACTGAACGTGGTCAACAAAGTGGCCTGAAGAGGGCTAATCAAAGATGGCAGTTGATGCAGCAGATGGAAAGATGCAGTTGAAGTTTTACCATTACTGCCTACTGCACAAATTGTTCCCTTTGAGAGGTTTTTGAAGTTCAATAGGAGAATACAGGAAGCTGGTGAAAAAGTACAGCACTGAAAAAAACTTGCTGAAAGCTGTTATTCTTTAGTGGGGCGGCTTAGCCCAAATATTCAAAAGAATTGTGCATTTTGTGATACAAGCACCAAATTTGGCACACTAGTAGACTATCATATTATGAAAAGATCTGGATATTGGGCCATCTCAGATTCAGAGATTTGATTTTTGCAAGATTTGCAGATTTTGCAAGCTGAGATTTCAACGCCAGGGACGGCCGACTCCTTCCTACGAGCTGCCCACATCACCCGCACAAGAAGAGCTCATCAAATCACTGCAGCGGCACTGCACATCCTGCAACACCGTGCGTATGAACGCCACTGTATGACATATGCTGATGATGCAGAAGACCTGCCTGAGTTCGAAGACCGGTGTCACCAGAGAGGAGAAGACATTCCCAACTTTCAGTACTGGGCAACTGTGCTGGAACTAGAGATGTTGGTACTGGTCTACGTGCGTTCTCGGTGGCAGGCTTCATTCACGATGTACCTTGATGCCCTGACGGAACTGGTCCCATGGTTCCATGCCTTAGACCACACACACTATGCCAGGTGGGTCCCTGTTCACCTGAGGGACACGGTTGCACTCCCAATGAAGCACCCAGATGTAGCCAGAGAATTCAGGGCTGGCAACTTCACTGTACAGAAGACGAAGAAGGTGTTCTCTTCGATCCCAATCGAATCGAAATCTTGCAAAAATCAAATCTCTGAATCTGAGATGGCCCAATATCCAGATCTTTTCATAATATGATAGTCTACTAGTGTGCCAAATTTGGTGCTTGTATCACAAAATGCACAACAGGTTTGCTATGCTGCTACACTACTTCACTCGATAACGCTGAAGAGATACCTTGAGACCGACTTTTGCTTGGGTTCACAGATATGAAAGTGCATGAGAGGCTGCTTGGAGAGACTGACCTCACCTTGTTGAAAAATGACAAGATTTGTCACCCAGCTGAAAGTATGTGGCTACAACTCAAAGTTATTGTAGATTCAAGTGGACAGAAAATGTCTGCCGAACAGCAAGCCAAGGAAACCAGAAAGCACGACAGAGGCGAGCGTCGGACGAGGCCAAATGTTCCCCGAAGGCTCGAGGGTGCTGGAACTGTCGGAAGAGAGCCGAGTTCCACAGAAGAAAGCAGTGGTCTGCTTTTGGGAAAACGGGCATCAAGTGCAGCAAAACCAACCATTTTGCCATGGACGACAATCACCTACACGCAGAAATACGGCCGGGGCAGTACACGATGAACCAAAGACAGGAGAACGAGGTGATGTGATGAGGTGAGTGCTGCTATTGGGTTGGTACCCTGAAACTGGAGTCAAGTAGTAAGTTTAATGATCTGTTTTACATTCGAGCCTGAAAGATGATGTTTGACTTAATTTGGGTGATGCATTGGACCCATTATACTATTGTTATTGCACAACTAAATGAAAAGTTTATCGAAATTATCTTATCACAATTATTACCTCCACCACCAAAGGTGGATGGAGGTTATGTTTTCACCCCAGTCTGTCCGTTTGTACGTTTCTCCGTTTGTGAACAAGATATCTGAAAAAGTTGGGGACGGATTCGGACGAAATTTGGCAGAGATGCAGAGTATGTGACAAGGACGAAGGGATTAGATTTTGGTGAAGATCCGGATTCGGATCCGGCTAGTAGAATTTTTAAAGTGATTCTTCACCATTGGGAGATGGGGCCAAAAACGATACTAAGCAGGATATCTAAAAAAGTTGTGGAAGGGTTTGGACAAAACTTGGTGGACCGGTTGTGTGTGTGACAAGGACGATTCGATTAGATTTTGGTGAAGATCAGGATCCAGATCAAGCTAGTAGTAGAATCTTTAAAGTGATTCTTCACCATCGAGTGATGTGGCCAAAAATGATATAAAGCAGGATATCTCAAAAAGTTGTGAACGGATTTGGACGAAACTTGGTGGAGATGTTGTGTGTGTGAAAAGGACTGAGGGATTCGATTTTGGTGAAGATCTGAATACGGATTCGGCTGCAAGAATTATTTAATTTTAAAGTGATTCTTCACCATTGAGAGATCGGGTGAAAAGCGATATATAACATGATATGTTAAAAAAGTTGTGGACGAGTTGTGAATAAACTTGGTGGACGAGTTGCTTTGGTGACAAGAACAAGCAGATTAGATTTTCGTTCAGGTCCGAATCCAGATCCGGCCTATCAGTGGATGCAAAACATAAACTGTTCACCAGGTGGAGGTGTGCGCTCTACCCAGTGCCGTTCTAGTTAAGACTTGTTATGATTGTATAATAAATATAGTCTGAGCTGAACTGATCCACCGCGGTGGTTTCCCACGAGGGTAATTCAAAGGCCATGCCGCACTTTGTGCCGTTTTGCTTTGGAACTCGTCAGGACCAAACGGAAAAGAAAGGAAAAACAAAAAATTTCCCGAGGTGTTTGTAATAAATAAATAAATGACGCGCAGGTGACGCCACCGCTGGCGTGGTGCGGGCGTGTCGCTCCGTCAGACGTGGCACGCTGCTAGCTTACTCCGCGCCGGGCAGGGCCGCACCTGCGGGCTCCTCGGGTAGACCCTGGTGGTTGTTGGTGCGGATACCGGAGTACAGCCGGTACTGAGGGCGGTCCGTGAGGGTGTGGATCTCGAACGCTTCCTTCTCCGCTGGTGATAAGGGCGGATCCTGTATCGGCGGACATTTCCCCGTGTCCACGTACGTACCCTGCCCTGCACCATTCCAGGATCGTCGGTTGTTGATGTTATTGTTGTTGTTATGTTGCAGTTATTGCTGCGTAACATCCCGGCTTAAAGTGAAAAGTTTTTCTTTCGCACCTACGTGGCTCATCGGCGCGTCATAGCGATCCCTCCGTGTACCTGTAATATGACAATAACATTCAAAGATGTCCGAGAGTTAGAGCTTGATAACTGTATTGTTTACAAGAAGAGTTTGAGTCGAGTTTTCTTCCATACACCAGCAGAGTACCCACTCTCGAGGGTGCAGTTTGCGCATTACTTGGTAAAAACAGTGCAGTCTGTACACGCGTTTTACATGAAGACTCCAGAAGATGTTTGTGTGGTGTCACGGTGTGCGTCCAAAGGTAACAAGTGAATCCACTTGGATTCCGCCCAGGTTGGCCTTGGTTGGCCAGGTTGGCCAGGACCCAAATGACCCAGAGGACCCAAATGACCCAGAGGACCCAAATGACCCAGAGGACCCAAATGACCCAGAGGACCCAAATGACCCAGAGGACCCAAATGACCCAGACATCTCTGATGACTGGGTCCTCTGGGTCATTTGGGTCCTCTGGGTCATTTGGGTCCTCTGGGTCATTTGGGTCCTCTGGGTCATTTGGGTCCTCTGGGTCATTTGGGTCCTCTGGGTCATTTGGGTCATTTGGATCATTTGGGTCCTCTGGGTCATTTGGGTCATTTGGGTCATTTGGGTCCTCTGGGTCATTTGGGTCCTCTGGGTCATTTGGGTCCTCTGGGTCATTTGGGTCCTCTGGGTCATTTGGGTCCTCTGGGTCATTTGGGTCCTCTGGGTCCTCTGGGTCCTCTGGGTCATTTGGGTCATTTGGGTCCTCTGGGTCCTCTGGGTCATCTGGGTCCTCTGGGTCCACTGGGTCATTTGGGTCCTCTGGGTCCTCTGGGTCATTTGGGTCCTCTGGGTCATTTGGGTCATTTGGGTCCTCTGGGTCATTTGGGTCCTCTGGGTCATTTGGGTCCTCTGGGTCATTTGGGTCCTCTGGGTCCTCTGGGTCCTCTGGGTCATTTGGGTCATTTGGGTCCTCTGGGTCCTCTGGGTCCTCTGGGTCATTTGGGTCATTTGGGTCCTCTGGGTCCTCTGGGTCCTCTGGGTCCTCTGGGTCATTTGGGTCCTCTGGGTCCTCTGGGTCATTTGGGTCCTCTGGGTCATTTGGGTCCTCTGGGTCATTTGGGTCCTCTGGGTCATTTGGGTCCTCTGGGTCATTTGGGTCCTCTGGGTCATTTGGGTCCTCTGGGTCATTTGGGTCCTCTGGGTCATTTGGGTCCTCTGGGTCATTTGGGTCATTTGGGTCCTCTGGGTCATTTGGGTCCTCTGGGTCATTTGGGTCCTCTGGGTCATTTGGGTCCTCTGGGTCATTTGGGTCCTCTGGGTCATTTGGGTCCTCTGGGTCATTTGGGTCCTCTGGGTCATTTG